>NC_083794.1:15296673-15719173 GCF_015708825.2 Lethenteron reissneri
GCATGCTCGACCTCTCCCTGGGGCCCCGCTCCCCTGGGGCTCCCAGCGAGAGGAGGGACCAGGGCCCCCCAGGACACGGAGCGGGGTCCGAACGGGAGGAGCAGCTCCTGGAGGCGGGTCAGTCGCACACAAAGATAAAGATTCCCCGTATAGCGTCAACAGACTGTAGGAGCAAGTGCTGTAAGCGAGCGCCTTTGAAGGCCGGCACGGCAACCGAATGGTAAAAAAGGGTGCCAGTAACACTCACAATCACACACAGTGTTACACACCCACACAGTGTCACACACACACAGTGTCACACTCACAGTGTTACACTCACAGTCTTACACTCACACAGTGTCACACTCACAGGTTTACACGCTCACACAAACACGGTCGCGCATTCATGTTGTTGTAGGTGCTGTTGTATAGTTGTTGAGCTATTGTCGGTGTGATTGTTGATCACTGTCGTGCCCTTGGTGTTCGCGGCGTCGTTGCTGCTGCGGTGTCGCAGGAGCGGAGTCGCTGTGGCCCGCGGGGCGTGGCGCGCGCGCTCGCTCCGCGTAAACACGCGGGGGGGGGGGGGGTCACGGGAAGAAGTGGGGAGAGTGCGTGCAGGGGAGAGGGAGAGAGAAGCGGGAGAGAGAGAGAGAGGCAGGGGAGAGATGAGCAACAGCAGCAGCGACTCTCTCTCCGTGAGATAAGGCGGCCCGTAATTGGATGCGGATTAGCGGTAATTACCGAGACACAAACAAGCCTCTGTTTGTCCTCCACCGTCCCGGGACGTGGGACAGAGCGCACGTCTCACTTCCCCCCCCCTTCACCCCGCCCCCTTCACCCCGCCCCTGGGCACACGGGGGGCAGGGGGGGGGGTGTGCACCCATCAACCCCGCCCCCCACCCGATTCACAAAAATATCGCGGGAGCCACGTGATCTGACGCAAAAACCCGCAGTCGGCGTTCTGCTCTCCCAGGAGAACTTCGCTACAATTGAGTCTCACGTGCCCCTTTGACGAGCGCCTTGCTGCATTGCGATGGTCGACCAATTCATTTTGCAATTATCCATGAGCCCAGAGCAGACGGCTGAGGTGCCTTCACTCTCGCGATTCAACTCTTTTTTACGTGGCCAAGCGCGGTGAGCGATGTGACACCCGAGGGAATGAGTGATGTTTCGAACAATCCACTCCCACGATCCGTATGCATGCGTCAGTGCTGCTCGGGTTTTGCTACCCTGGGTGGTGGTACTAAGCTCCGCTCTGGCCCGCAGACTCCGATGGAGAGTCTTCCGTCACGCGGCAGGATGCATCGGCAGAGAGTAGGCGAGAGTGCGTGTTGGGACAAGGCGAATGGAGAGAGCGAGTGGGCATTGAACGCCATTCGCAATGTATCCATGGCAGTGAATCGGCGTCAACTGGGGGACTCTCTCGAGCTTAGCCAGGGTCATTGCCTCGAAACGTCGTTCGTGTACGACATCTCACACCACGTGTTACGCTATTAAACATAGCTCTGTTAATAATAGAATACGACGTTTCGATTGCAACACAAGCAACCGTCATCAGGTACAAATTAATGAGAAATAAACATAGTAAACTTGGAAATATAATGCAATACAACACAGAGAGTCGGCCAACACAACCTTGTTGATTATTTAATTTAATTTTTACGTTACTTTACCGAAAGAACCAAAGAGTAATTCCTGCAGTCATGAAAGCTTCGAATCTAGTTCATGCCTTTGTTAAGTTGCCTTCATAATACCCACGACGTATTGAAGTGGAATTGGCCAATTATATCACAATGTGGCAGACATCCTCTTGAAATAATCGCCTCGAGACTCATCCAGCAGTGCATTGACAGAGGAATGGATTGCAGCCCCAATTGTTTGAGATATTTTGCTCGAGGCAAAAAAAGTAATTTCATTATCATAATGAAAGCCCACGTCTATCATTTTCCCGACATCTATGCACGAAATCGTCAAGCTGGCCAGAATATCCCCACTCGGCTCGTCTGGAGAACACTGCCAGCTGTTCATGGGCGAGGCCCCCCTTTGTTAGATATGGGTTCACGCGTGTCGAATAGAGAAGGCCTTTGCCTCTTAACTGCTGGCAGTTCACCAACTTTGTTTAGCCAAGCCTGCCTCTGCTGACGAGACACTGCATTTCAAAGCCGGTGCTGCGGTGTTGCTGCGTTGAACGAATGCCGTTGGGAAAAAAATAAACCCACCACTCCCAGAAGGGCTGCGTTGGCTGATGGGATGAATTAAAACACAAACACACAAACACACACATACACACACTTTTATTGTTTTTACGTAGAGAAACACAAATGGGAAGGAGATGCGCAGAAGTTTCTCCGTATTTTGTTTCCACGACACTCGCGGCGAGTGCTACGGGTGAGGAATCACGACAGCGACATCTGGGGGGAATTCCTGCACGGGCTCCCAGGGCGCGCGCGCAGTGCTCGATTCGAGTTGCAAGTTCACGCTGCCCAATCCCGGCCGATTGGACCCCCGCTGGCCGGTACATTCGGGGTCCCTGGCAAGTAGTACCCCCCCCCCCTCTCCCCGCATTCTAGACCCGTCCATCCCAATGGGCCCCTCCCCCTACCTCCACCCCCAAACCTCGGACCAGGAGCTGCATCAGATAAGGGAAGCCCCGAGTCACGAATCGGGAAGCGCGCTATCGGGAATGGCCGCAGCTGCCACTCAGCGGCTGAGGTTGGGAAACCGCTCCCCCCCCTCGCCCCCTCCCCCCACCACGTGCGGTCATTGGCTCCACACCGAACTCCTCGTAAACAGGGTCCGAGTTATAGACCTGAGTAATATTCAAGTCAAGGTTTGAAGTGGATTGTGTTTAACACGGTGAGAATGAGTGGGTGAACGAGTAGGTGAATGAGCAATGAGTGTGAGTAGTTGCGTGAGTGAGTGTGTGAGTGTGTGCGTGAGTGTGTGAGTGAGTGGTTGAGTGAGTGGGTGAGTGAGTGTGTGAGTGAGTGGTTGAGTGGGTGGGTGAGTGAGTGTGTGAGTGAGTGGTTGAGTGAGTGGGTGAGTGAGTGTGTGAGTGAGTGGTTGAGTGAGTGTGTGAGTGAGTGTGTGAGTGAGTGAGTGGTTGAGTGAGTGTGTGAGTGAGTGTGTGAGTGAGTGGTTGAGTGAGTGTGTGAGTGAGTGATTGAGTGAGTGCGTGAGTGAGTGTGTGAGTGAGTGGGTGAGTGAATGAGTTGTGTTTGTTTTAATAGGTAATCACTGAAGTGACCAGGATGAGTCGGATTTCGCAACAGTGAATTTATTAACCGCTCGAATGAGCATTGATGGCATTGGTGCTCAGTTGCAGTTCCCGTGGAAAACCCCGTGAGATGGGAACAGCTCGTTTGCAGGACAGCCAGGGAGTCGAGACAACTGTACTCAGCGGTTTCATCCCGGCTAGGAATTATCAGGAGCCCATACAGTGTGTAGCCAATGTTGGTCGATTTTATTCCAATGCGCATGGCCCATGCCAATGGCTTGGTCAGAGATTAATTCAGCAGTGGACGAATCATGAGTGATGATGCTGGTGCTGTTGGGGTGATGATGCTGGTGCTGTTGGGGTGATGATGCTGGTGCTGTTGGGATGATGATGCGCGCAGGGTCCCTGTCGACTGTGAATGGTACCGGAAGGACCCAGTTCCTGCCCTCCCCAGGTCTCCCGCACGCGCTCTGCTGCTCCACGTCGGAGCTGCTCTCCAACATCCAGGTGACGGCTCCTGTCTCACGCGGGGATCGTCAGACACTCCCACTCACTCACCCTCACTCACTCACCCTCACTCACCCTCACTCACTCACTCACACACTCACTCACACACTCTCACTCACTCAATCACCCTCACTCACCCTCACTCACTCACACTCACTCACACTCACTCACTCACCCTCACTCACCCTCACTCACTCACTCACACTCACTCACACTCACTCACTCACCCTCACTCACCCTCACTCACTCACACACTCTCACTCACTCACTCACCCTCACTCACCCTCACTCACTCACACTCACTCACACTCACTCACTCACCCTCACTCACTCACGCACTCTCTCACCCTCACTCACTCACCCTCACTCACTCACACACTCACTCACACACTCTCACTCACTCACTCACCCTCACTCACTCACTCACACTCACTCACACTCACTCACCCTCACTCACCCTCACTCGCCCTCACTCACTCACTCACACACTCACTCACACACTCACACTCACTCACCCTCACTCACTCACTCACACTCACTCACACTCACTCACCCTCACTCACCCTCACTCACCCTCACTCACTCACTCACACACTCACTCACACACTCACACTCACTCACCCTCACTCACTCACTCACACTCACTCACACTCACTCACCCTCACTCACTCACCCTCACTCACCCTCACTCACCCTCACTCACTCACTCACACACTCACTCACACACTCTCACTCACTCACTCACCCTCACTCACCCTCACTCACTCACTCACTCACACTCACTCACACTCACTCACTCACCCTCACTCACCCTCACTCACTCACACTCACTCACACTCACTCACTCACTCACCCTCACTCACCCTCACTCACCCTCACTCACACACTCACTCATACACTCACTCACACACTCTCACTCACTCACCCTCACTCACCCTCACTCACTCACACTCACACTCACTCACCCTCACTCACTCTCTCACCCTCACTCACTCACCCTCACTCACTCACTCACCCTCACTGACTCACTCACTCACACTCACTCACGCACTCTCTCACCCTCACTCACTCACTCACCCTCACTCACTCACCCTCATTCACTCACCCTCACGCACCCTCACACCCTGACACCTGCAGTCCACCTTTGTAACCCGGGTCAGAGCATCTCGACGACGACAGCCAACACCCAGGGCGAGGGACAGAGTCCGGCCCCCGCGCGGAGCAGTTGCAGCCCCCAGTCCGTACTGCCGACCCGTGGCCCATGGTCACCACGAGGGTCAAGTTCTAACCCTCCAACCCGAGCCATCCAACTACACCTGGGTCATCCCCCGACCCTCCTTTCTTATCCCGCCCCCCCCCCCAGGCTCTGCTGAAGGTCGCCATGGAGACGAACCGCGCGCAGGAGCGGCAGGTCCTGGCCGAGCTGGAGGAGACGCGCATGGAGCTGCTGAGGGAGCGCGAGCGCAGGGAGGGGGCGGAGAGGCAGCTCCACGCAGAGACGGCGGCGCGCGGTGCGGAGCAACATCGGCACCATCATCATTGGCACCATCATCATCGGCACCATCATCATCGTCAGCACCATCATCATCGGCACCATCATCATCATCAGCACCATCATCATCGGCACCATCATCATCGGCACCATCATCCGCATCAGCCTCATCAGCATCATCAGCGCCATCAGCGCCATCAGCACCATCGTCATCCATCATCATCATCATCAAAATGAAAGTGCTTCTACATCCTTTCCGAATGACTCCACTGCTGGATGAGGGGGTTACGGGGCCACACGTCCCCACGCCACCCTGGCGCCTGCTGCCAACGGCGCGACCCACACACGGCGCACGACAACCTGCCCAGTCTCAACCTCTCCTTATTCCGGCGGGATGTGGCGCATTTCAGTTGATCTGGTCATACGCGCTACATCACACACCACGCATGCCGCGTAAAATGTGCCGACACACACCATGCCGTGTACCACATACGGTACACCACGAATGCGAAGCGGCCAGAAACGAGCGATACAGCAAAGAGATTCTTGAATCCTTACACGAGGATCTTTGAGTGGTGGGGGTGGGGGAGTTGCAGTTCGCGGGACGATGGTAAAGTGTGAGCACCCCCTTCTCCTCGCCCCCTCCCCCCCGTGCCCCCTGTAGAGATGCTGCAGAAGCGCGTGCGTCGCGAGAGGCGCGCGCGCCGCCGCCTCGCCGAGGGGCTCGAGGCGGAGCGCGCTCGCCGCGAGCACCTCGAGCGCCTCGCGCTGCAGCGCGCCAGCTCCACGGAGAGCGTGCACGCGGCACTCCACGGTGAGCCGTGCACACACACGCACACGTGCACACACACACACGTGCACACACACACACGTGCACACACACACGTGCACACACACGTGCACACACGTGCGCACACACACGTGCACACACACGTGCACACACACACACGTGCACACACACACGTGCACACACACGTGCACACACACGTGCACGCACACGTGCACGCACACACACACGTGCACACACACACGTGCATACACACACACGTGCACACACGTACACACACGTGTACATACACACGTGTACAAACACGTGTACACACGCGTGTACACACGCACGTACACACGGACACACACGTGTCCACACCCACGGACACACACGTACACACTAACGCGTGCACACATTAATATACGCAAACACGCGTACACACATTCTGCTGGGATTTCAAATCAACTTTCATCTGCATCTCAAGATCAGCGTGAGCCTCCCGTAAGGCACGTGACCTTTATGTGGCCACACCCACTCTGAACCCCTCCACCCTGAACCCCTCCACCCTGAACCCCTCCACCCTGAACCCCTCCATTCTGAACCCCCCCACTCTGAACCCCCCCACCCTGAACCCCTCCACTCTGAACCCCTCCACCCTGAACCCCTCCACCCTGAACCCCTCCACCCTGAACCCCTCCACTCTGAACCCCTCCACCCTGAACCCCCCCACTCTGAACCCCTCCACCCTGAACCCCTCCACCCTGAACCCCCCTACCCTGAACCCCCCCACCCTGAACCCCCCCACCCTGAACCCCCCCACCCTGAACCCCTCCACTCTGAACCCCTCCACCCTGAACCCCTCCACCCTGAACCCCCCCACCCTGAACCCCCCCACCCTGAACCCCTCCACTCTGAACCCCTCCACCCTGAACCCCTCCACCCTGAACCCCTCCACTCTGAACCCCTCCACCCTGAACCCCTCCACCCTGAACCCCCCCACTCTGAACCCCTCCACCCTGAACCCCTCCACCCTGAACCCCTCCACTCTGAACCCCTCCACCCTGAACCCCCCCCACCCTGAACCCCTCCACTCTGAACCCCTCCACCCTGAACCCCTCCACCCTGACCCCCCCCCCCACCCTGAACCCCCCCACTCTGAACCCCTCCACCCTGAACCCCTCCACCCTGAACCCCCCCCCCCACCCTGAACCCCCCCACTCTGAACCCCTCCACCCTGAACCCCTCCACTCTGCCCACTGCCTCCTGGGGACGCAGACGCAGCTCCTCCATGCAGCTCACATCTGCTCGCTCCTTCCTTCTCTCTCTCCTCCTTCTCTTCCCTCCACCCTCTCATCGTCATCACTCTCTCATCATCACCCTCTCATCATCATCACTCTCTCATCATCACCCTCTCATCATCATCACCCTCTCATCATCATCACCCTCTCATCATCATCACCCTATCATCATCACCACCCTCTCATCATCATCACCATCTCATCATCATCACCCTCTCATCATCATCACCCTCTCATCATCATCACCCTCTCATCATCACCACCCTCTCATCATCACCACCCTCTCACCATCACCACCCTCTCACCATCACCACCCTCTCATCATCACCACCCTCTCATCATCAACACCCTCTCATCATCACCACCCTCTCATCATCACCACCCTCTCATCATCACCACCCTCTCATCATCACCACCCTCTCATCATCAACACCCTCTCATCATCACCACCCTCTCATCATCACCATCTCATCATCATCACCACCCTCTCATCATCATCACCCTCTCACCATCACCACCCTCTCATCATCATCACCCTCTCATCATCATCACCCTCTCACCATCATCACCATCTCATCATCATCACCCTCTCATCATCATCACCCTCTCATCCCCGACATCTTGGCCCCGGCCATTCCTTCTCCCCCTGCTGCTCATCCTGAACCTTGCCCTCCTCCGTGTCCGTCTCGGCCACTTCTGTCCCGGCCTCCCTTCCCTCTCCCGCTCAGCTTTCCTCCCTTCTGCTGCCCTTGAGCTGCCCTTCCCGTGGTACTCCCTCTCCGTGCGTCGCGCCTGCAACGTTATGAACTCCTCGTGCAATACAATTGTTTTTGTACCGATATATATTTGTTCTCACCTGGTCGAACAAACTCGACTTGACACTTGGATCCTGGGGGGTGGCGGTCTGAACTGTGTGTTGGACATGGGACATTGCGGCTTCCGCGAGGCGGGCTACCACACAGGCAGAGTTAACAACACACAGAGGTTAGCTCACCACTGGTGTCCAGCCATGCACGCATTTCCTGTTGTGATGGGTCCCTTATCGTGGAGAGGAAGTGTTGCATTTCAGTGGACTGAACAGACGACGTGGTCACGTGTGCGAACAAACGAACGAATCAACGATTCATGGAATGACTGTATCGATGAATGGATGAGCTACTACGATTTGAAGCGTTCGTGACTGCAGGAATCCATACTCTTTGGTTCTTTCGGTAAAGTCACGTAAGTATAAAAAATAATAGATCACGACATTTCTACCTACGTGACTTTACCGAAAGAACCAAAGAGTATGGATGATCTTCTCTCGCGCTTGCGCTCACACGTCTCGGTAGGGTTGGAAGCACGGGTAGTAGAGACCCCTTGGGTGGACACACGGGTAGCAACGTAGTTGACCTTTGAGTGGTGAAGCTGTGAAGATTGCCCGCGGGTTGACCCTCGGATCGTGGACCCGTTTGGTTGACACGCGCGGTGGTCTCTGCGCAGACATCGGCGCCTACCAGGAGACACTGGACGAGGACGAAGGCGCTCACCCCGACCCGGAGCAGACGATGCAGGGTGACCGCCCCCCCCCCCCACCGCCCCCCCCCCAGCTACCCCCCACCGCCCCCCCCCCCCAGCTACCCCCCACCGCCCCCCCCCCCGAGCTACCACCCTCCCCTTCCCTCCCCCGCGCCCCACACCCACAGCACGCGTCACGACGTGGGGACTGATCCCCGGTCCGCCGCTACCGCGTGCAAATGTGTATGTGTATCCAGGTTACGTGTGTTTACATACGTGATTTATGTGTGTGTTTGTGTCTTTGTGGGGAGCGGTGGCGTAGTGGTTAACGCACTGTGTTACGAATCCCTAGCGCTCACGACCAGTAACAGTGACGAACATTTTAACCGTCCCTGGGCATCCCCTAGGTCGACTCAGCCGTAAAACGAGTACCTGGGGCAATGTGTATTAAACATCAGTTGTGCAGAGAAAAGGCGGCCGGGCGTGATGCTGCCCCCCCCCCCCCCACAACCATCACCTCGTGTGCTGAAGGGACCTTTGGTGTGGCTTTGTGGGTGTTTGTTTGTGTGTGTGTGCGCATGATTAACGCGTGTATATACGTGACTTGTGTGTGTGTCTGTGAGTGCGCGCGTGTGTATGAATTCGTGCACGAGTGTATATGAGTGTGTGCATGAGTGTGTATGTGCTTGTGTAAGAATTCGTAAGCAGAGTGTGTATGTGTGTGAGTGTGCACATGTGCGTACACGCTGTGGTGGAGCGGTGGCGCAGTGGTTAGCGCACTACGTTGCGATATCAGTGACACATATCTGAAAAGGTCCTGGGCGTCCCCTAAGTCGACTCAGCCTTTACGAGTACCAGGTGGCATGTGTAAACATCGCCACAGGGGAGATAAAGGCGGCCGGGCGAGGTGTGCCGAGGCGGCCTTCATCGTTGCTCACTAACACACCCCAACAGTCTTTTTAAGTTTCGATTAATGCGTTCGTGACTGCAGGGATTCATCTTCTTGGTCCTTTCGGTAAAGTCACGTAGAAGGGAAATAATAAAATAATAAAAATAAAACATAATAAAATAAAATTCTCACGACGTTTCGGCCACAACACAAGCAGCCGTCCTCAGGTGAAGGAACAGCTGTCGGAGAGCCAGCGCTCCAATGAACACAGTCCGTAGAAGGCGACACTGGGGAGCTTTGTCTCTGTGTACTGAATGTGTACGCGTCCAAATGATTTCTCGACTAACTCGTTGCGTTTCCACCACTGTCTCCCTCCACCCGCCTGCTCGCGTCCCCAGCAGAGTCGAAACTCTACTACAAGAAGTGGCGAGTGGAGAGCCCCGCCACTCCCCCGTCCTGACCCCGCACGGGACTCCCCTCCAGACTCCCCCCCACCCCCACCCCACCCTCCCGTACCTCCCCGCGAGCCGTGCGCTACCGAGAGGAGCCACCCTGGGCGAACATTCAAGACGCAACCATTCCGCAGCAGCAGCATGATGATGGACACACACACAACGCACGGCCTCTCCTGGCGCCTGCGTGGGTGTGGCTAACGGGGGTTGGGTGGGGGGCATTGGGGGGCAGTGGGGGGTCTGCGTGTGAGAGACTCGGGGGAGATGACGAGGAGCGCGTGGGATTGCAAGACTCCAGGATGGGAAAGATGTAGGTGCAGGGGGCCTTCACGGCGGGAGACCCAAAGGTTGCAAGACGCGGAACCGGGAGACTTGGAGATTGGAAACTCGAGGATGCCAGGGGACGCCGGGAGCACGGCGGGGCTGGCCCTGGGGTCACGACGGGGCCCAGGCGCCCCCCGCTAGGAAGTGGACCGCGGGGGTCACGGACCTCGGGCTGGAGTCGCTACCCCCGCACCCCAAGCCCCCGGCCCCCACGCGCAGCCCCGCCCCCCCGAGAATCTGCACAACGGCGACATTTTTACGACCGTCCTCATCTCGGGTTCAGCGTCTCAGTACCCCCCCCCCCCCCACCCACTTCATCCCGCCGCTGGAATGTTTCTAAGAGATGATTTTAAGTCTGACAGACGTGTACGTGGATGCGTGCACACACCGATTTTATATTTGCTACTGATTCACGCGAAGCCACCCGAGAGGGGGTAGAGCCGTCGCCATGCCCCCCTCACCCCTATCACCCTCAATCACTGCCCCCCCCCCCCCCCCCTGCGCCCAGCGACACGAGGTCTCGACTCCACGGCAACTGGGCGGGTGGTGGCAGCAGCACGAACCCGGCTCTCGGTCGCTCCTCCTTGCTCTGTCCCGCTCCCTCCCGCTCTACCCCCCCCCCCCACCCTCCCACGCTCATATCCTCTCTGATATTAAAACTTTTTGCGGTTGGAAAACATAATTGGAAAGATTTTAATTCATGGGAGACGCTGTGGTCCGTTCTCCCCTCTCTCCCACCTCACCTCCCATCTCTACCCAGTCCTCCCTCTCTCTCTCTCCCCATCTCAACCCCTCCCCCCCCCCCCCTCCAATCCCTCCCTCTCTCCCCATCTCAACCCCTATCCCCCCCCCCATATCCCTCTCTCTCAATCTCAACCCCCCTGGTTCCCTCTCACAATCTCTCTTCTGATGTTGCCTCTCTCTCTCTTCCCCGCTCTCTCGCGCGCGGTCCCTCGGCACACTCCATGGCATCGCCCATTTAGAGATGCGAGTCGTCGCGTGAGTCGCCCCTCTGATCGCCCCCCCCCCACTCGCCCCCCCCCCCCCCCACTCGCCCCGGCTCCTCACTGGCGCGCGCGGCCCGGACCCACGGACGAGCAGACGGGAGGGCAGCTCCACAAGTGCTCTTCAAAACGCTGCCACGGAGTCACGCGTACTCGTGTACCCCAAACGCACGGCCCGTGTACTCCAAACACACGGCCACTGATACGCACACACACACGTACCTGTGTACACACATGTACCCCAAACGCAACAGACCGGCACATACCCGTGTTATCATGTATACTTAACGCGTACACGTGTGCACACGGCCACGAGCTGACGTGTGCTGTCTCCGCCTACCCGTGTACCCACCCAGGTATAGCCGCCCTATAGCTGTGTACGCACAGACACCACCGCTACCACTAGTGCCCCCACGGGCACGTGGCCTCACAGCTCCCCCTCATCTCCCCCACGAGAGCCCTGGGCTTGGGTACACGGACCACGTGCGTGGGGGGCAACCGACTCCGTGGGGTGGAGTGGGAAGGGTGGGGGGATAGGGACCCCCTTTCTTTGGGAACCCACAGTGGAGAACCCCACTGGGACCCCGGTTGCCAGCGCCGGGGCGAGACCCGGGGTCTCTCCGGCTTCGAGAGGGTGGAGCGGAGCTCGGGGGTGGGTTAGGGGGTGAGGACGGGGGGTGAGGAGACGGTGGCTGTAGGTGGGTATGAGGGCTAGGGGTGGGGGGAGGCAGACACCGGGGTGGCGATGGGGGATAAGAGTGGACGAAGGGGGGGGGAGGCTACAGGGTGTGCCCCCCACTCTCGTAGTGACCCCGCACGAGGCTGGGAAAGGCGCCCCCCCTTGCCCCCCGTGTCCTGTGTCACTGTGCTCCGCCTTATTTAAGTGACGCATCCCGCTCATTATTTAGTTTCCGTTGTTGTTGTTTATGATGATGTCTCGTGATTTTACAAAAATCAAACAAACAAAGAGCAGAACATAAACCACTCGAACGATGCTCTCGCTCTGTCTGCCGCTCTCATCTCCGCGGGGCTCGGGAGGGGGGGGGGCTGAACACGTGGTGTGCCTGTGTGTGGGGAGCCGTGGGACTCAGGGGGGGGGGGCTGAACACGTGGTGTGCCTGTGTGTGGGGAGCCGTGGGTCTGGGGGGCGGCTGAACACGTGGTGTGCCTGTGTGTGGGGAGCCGTGGGACTCAGGGGGGGGGGGGGGCTGAACACGTGGTGTGCTTGTGTGTGGGGAGCCGTGGGACTGGGGGGGGAGGGCTGAACACGTGGTGTGCCTGTGTGTGGGGAGCCGTGGGACTGAGGGGGGGGGGGGGGCTGAACACGTGGTGTGCCTGTGTGTGGGGAGCCGTGGGACTGGGGGGGGGGCTGAACACTTGGTGTGCCTGTGTGTGGGGAGCCGTGGGACTCAGGGGGGGGGGGGCTGAACACGTGGTGTGCCTGTGTGTGGGGAGCCGTGGGACTGGGGGGGGGGCTGAACACGTGGTGTGCCTGTGCGTGGGGAGCGGTGGGGTCGTGATTAGCACGCCGCGCTACAAAGCCGGAGACGAGAATTCGATTACCGCTCACGGACAATTTCGGTGACGATGATCTGAACCGGCTCTGCGTCTCACCTAGGTCGACTCAGCCTTAAATGAGTAGCTGCTGCAGTGTGCAAGCATGCGTATTTGGGAAACAATAGCGACCGGGCGTGGTTCTGGTCACCCACCCCCTCGTGTGCCGTGCCGGCCTTCATTAGGTGCCCGCTTACGGGACTTGCCCCAACATTTTGTTGAAGGGTACACGGGGGATCTTTGTCTTTGTGTGGGTGATGTAAGAGTTGTGGCTACGTCTGTTGAGTTATAAATACATATTTACAATGAGAAGACGCGAAGGACCATCTTGCAGGGTGGCCCGCACGCCCTACTCCTTACCACTCCACGTGCCCTGCTCATTACCACTCCACACACCCCGCTCCTGACCACTCTACACACCCCGGCCGTGGATCATGAAAACAAATATGAGAACAATTATAGAAGGGCAGTGTTACATTTCTTGGACATGTGATGAGAAAACAAGAGGCTGAGTATGAGAATGTGGCTCTGAGTGGGAACGTTACGGTTACCACAAGAAGCCGGGAAGACAGCGAATTGGGTTCCATGAGCAATGAGAACGATTGGATGCCACTGGAGGGAGAATCCGATACAGAGTCGTTGAGTACATCTCACGGACAGAGCTCAGCGGACAGGAGGCCACGATCGCCCACGTCTTTGAGAGAGGACGTGGCGCACGAACAGAGAGAGCACCCTGCGCATTACAGCTCCCTGCGCCCCCCCCCCCCCATTCCCCCTCCCCACCCGGCTGCCCCCCCCCGCCACCGCACTCAACCCCCTGTTTGCTCCCCGCACCTCGCGTTGTTTTCCTTCTTAAAAGCGTTTGGAAAAAAACGTCTCGGGTCCCGCGTCGCGAAGAGAAACCTCGCCCCGCCCCGGCCGCTCGCAGGAGGAAGTGCACGCGTCGGGACAATGGCTGGGGGGCGGGTGGGGGGCACTGCGGGGTGGGGGTGGGGCGTGGGGGGAGGGGTACGAGGGAACAACCCCCCCCCCTCCCCAGGTAGCGACGTGACGCAATCACCATCTCTCCAGAGACAGATGATGATGATGATGCGTGCTAGCAGATGATTGATGATGATAATGAAATGTGCGGATGATTGATGATGATGATGACTTTGCCGATGACTACAAATGTCAGAGAGTGTTGTATGTCTGTGTGTTGAACTTATTTCGCACCGTTCGTAGCCAACCGTGCTAATCGGAGGTGCAGGGTAAAAACAAAACACTACACACAAAAAGCAGTTTGAAACAATCACGAATTTGATGGTGACGATGATTTCTCATTGACGCTGATTTTTTATTGTGCAGATACTGATGATGATTATGCATTGTTGATGATACTGACGACGATGACGATGAAACCCGCGGCATGGAGGGCGAACTGTCCGTGGAAGTCCGGGCGTGTTCGTCAGGCGGGGCACGTCACAGAAGAAGTCGCCCTCTCTCTACCGCGCGCGTCTCCCCCCATGCCCGCTGGTGCATCTGCCAGTCATCCCAGTCAGTCAACCAATGGTACCTGGGTCTGTCCCGTGACCTGTCAGCGAGCCTTCAACACTTCATGTGGCCTAGAAGTGCACCACTTAGTGGTGAATGGCGGCTGTTGTTGTCCATGTGTGTCTTTATCTTGTGTCCGTGTATCCGTGTGTGTCCGTCAAGATTGAATCAGTCTAAAATTATTACCTCGTGCTGTTTGTAGACATCGCCGCGAGGGAGACAAATGCGATCGGGCGTTGTTCTGGCCACCCACTACCTCGTGTACCGTATCGGCCTTCGTAGGTCCTCGCTAACAGCACCTGCCCTAAAAAGGATCTTCAGCCTATGTAAGGATCTTTGGCTTTGTATTTTGTGTGTCTCTGTGTGTCTGTGTTTGTTCGTGTGTCTGTGTGCGCAATGTCCCGCGCTAAGTCCACCCTTGAGCATTGAGCTCCATTGTATTTTCTGTCGTACATTGGACGTAGCCGGTGGAAAGTTCGCCCTCGGTGGACGCCGATGTCAGGATTTCGTGAAAAACAAAGCACGTGATGGGTTTCCGCCGCTCCGTAATTGTGGCGCTCACGCGGGCCTGCGGTGAAACTGGGGTTGGGGCTGGCTCGGATTGTTCTTGCTTCTCGAGTGTACGCGTGTTTGTGTGTGCGCGCGTGCGTGTGTGCGTGTTTGTGTGTGCGCGCGTGCGTGTGTGTGTGTGCGCGCGCGTGCGTGTGTGTGTGCGTGTTTGTGTGTGCGCGCGTGTGTGCGTGCGTGTGTGCGTGTGTGTGTGTGCGCGCGCGTGCGTGTGTGTGTGCGTGTGTGTCTAAGGCATGGGGAGCGGTGGCGTAGCGGTTAGCACTTCGAACCTGCACACCTGGGTTCGATTCCCGCTCACGCTCGACGCCAGTGACGATTATCTGAACAGGTCCTGGGCCTCCCCTAGGACGGCTCAGTCTCAAATGAGTACCTGGTGCGGTGTGAAAATATCGCCACTAGGGAGAAAAGGTGGGTCGGGCGTGGTACTGACCACCCGTCCCCTGATATTGCGTTCCAGCCTTCATAGGTGCTCGCTAAAAACACTTGATCCTACAGTCTGTTAAGGCCATACGGGAGAGCTTGGTGTTTGTGTGTGTGTGTCTTGGTGTGTACGTGTGTTTATATTTGTGTGTAATGGAAACTTATGTTCACGAGGAAGCGAGAGACGCGGGGAGTAGGCACCGGGTTCTCGCGAGAAGGAGGAGCTGGGCAGCGCTGTGCAGTGCAGGGTGCTGTGCAGTGCAGGGTGCTTGGAGGAGGTTCACGAGGCAGGGTGCTGTGCAGTGCAGGGTGCTTGGAGGAGGTTCACGATGCAGGGTGCTGTGCAGTGTAGGGTGCGTGGGGGAGGTTCACGATGCAGGGTGCTGTGCAGTGCAGGGTGCTTGGAGGAGGCTCACGAGGCAGGGTGCTGTGCAGTGCAGGGTGCGTGGGGGAGGTTCACGATGCAGGGCGCTGTGCAGTGCAGGGTGCTTGGGGGAGGTTCACGAGGCAGGGTGCTGTGCAGTGCAGGGTGCTTGGGGGAGGTTCACGAGGCAGGGTGCTGTGCAGTGCAGGGTGCTTGGAGGAGGCTCACGATGCAGGGTGCTGTGCAGTGCAGGGTGCTTGGGGGAGGTTCACGAGGCAGGGTGCTGTGCAGTGCAGGGTGCTTGGGGGAGGTTCACGAGGCAGGGTGCTGTGCAGTGCAGGGTGCTTGGGGGAGGTTCACGAGGCAGGGTGCTGTGCAGTGCAGGGTGCTTGGGGGAGGTTCACGAGGCAGGGTGCTGTGCAGTGCAGGGTGCTTGGAGGAGGCTCACGATGCAGGGTGCTGTGCAGTGCAGGGTGCTTGGGGGAGGTTCACGAGGCAGGGTGCTGTGCAGTGCAGGGTGCTTGGGGGAGGTTCACGAGGCAGGGTGCTGTGCAGTGCAGGGTGCTTGGGGGAGGTTCACGAGGCAGGGTGCTGTGCAGTGCAGGGTGCTTGGGGGAGGTTCACGAGGCAGGGTGCTGTGCAGTGCAGGGTGCTTGGGGGAGGTTCACGAGGCAGGGTGCTGTGCAGTGCAGGGTGCTTGGGGGAGGTTCACGAGGCAGGGTGCTGTGCAGTGCAGGGTGCTTGGAGGAGGCTCACGATGCAGGGTGCTGTGCAGTGCAGGGTGCTTGGGGGAGGTTCACGAGGCAGGGTGCTGTGCAGTGCAGGGTGCTTGGGGGAGGTTCACGAGGCAGGGTGCTGTGCAGTGCAGGGTGCTTGGGGGAGGTTCACGAGGCAGGGTGCTGTGCAGTGCAGGGTGCTTGGGGGAGGTTCACGAGGCAGGGTGCTGTGCAGTGCAGGGTGCTTGGGGGAGGTTCACGAGGCAGGGTGCTGTGCAGTGCAGGGTGCTTGGGGGAGGTTCACGAGGCAGGGTGCTGTGCAGTGCAGGGTGCTTGGGGGAGGTTCACGAGGCAGGGTGCTGTGCAGTGCAGGGTGCTTGGGGGAGGTTCACGAGGCAGGGTGCTGTGCAGTGCAGGGTGCTTGGGGGAGGTTCACGAGGCAGGGTGCTGTGCAGTGCAGGGTGCTTGGGGGAGGTTCACGAGGCAGGGTGCTGTGCAGTGCAGGGTGCTTGGGGGAGGTTCACGAGGCAGGGTGCTGTGCAGTGCAGGGTGCTTGGGGGAAGTTCACGATGCAGGGTGCTGTGCAGTGCAGGGTGCTTGGGGGAGGTTTACGAGGCAGGGTGCTGTGCAGTGCAGGGTGCTTGGAGGAGGCTCACGATGCAGGGTGCTGTGCAGTGTAGGGTGCTTGGGGGAGGTTCACGAGGCAGGGTGCTGTGCAGTGCAGGGTGCTTGGGGGAGGTTCACGAGGCAGGGTGCTGTGCAGTGCAGGGTGCTTGGAGGAGGCTCACGATGCAGGGTGCTGTGCAGTGTAGGGTGCTTGGGGGAGGTTTACGAGGCAGGTTGCTGTGCAGTGCAGGGTGCTTGGGGGAGGTTTACGAGGCAGGGTGCTGTGCAGTGCAGGGTGCTTGGGGGAGGTTTACGAGGCAGGGTGCTGTGCAGTGTAGGGTGCTTGGAGGAGGATCACGATGCAGGGTGCTGTGCAGTGCAGGGTGCTTGGAGGTGGTTCACGAGGCAGGGTGCTGTGCAGTGTAGGGTGCTTGGGGGAGGTTCACGAGGCAGGGTGCTGTGCAGTGCAGGGTGCTTGGGGGAGGTTCACGAGGCAGGGTGCTGTGCAGTGCAGGGTGCTTGGAGGAGGCTCACGATGCAGGGTGCTGTGCAGTGTAGGGTGCTTGGAGGAGGTTCACGAGGCAGGGTGCTGTGCAGTGCAGGGTGCTTGGGGGAGGCTCACGATGCAGGGTGCTGTGCAGTGTAGGGTGCCCGTGCGTTCACGTCGCGCCGCCAGCATCTGAATGCGCAGGGCGCAGCGCTGTAAGTTTGGGGTACAGATAGTCGCACACGCGCTCTATAAAGATAACAGACTTCTTCTGCTTCTCAGAGTCGGATATTTGAACAGCCCCTTCCCGTCACACGACAGGAAGTCAAGGCACCCGTGCTGTGAGAGATCTGCTCGCCTGCTTAAGCGGCTGGGGGGTGCGGGGAGGCGATTCCCGCACTCCCCGCACGCACATCCAGCGGGGGGGGGGGGGGGGGTAACAGCTGAGCCCAACTTCACCCAACTCCCAGGTCCAAGCTCCCCGCGCCGGGCGACCCCCTCCCAGCTCCCAGCTCTCCTTCCACGCACACCGCGCGTCGTTGCAGGGAGTGCGAAGAGATTCCATCCGGGCGCACTCTTTCAGGAACGGCGCTGTGAGGAGGGGACCCGGTGGCTCAGAGGTCGGAGATTAAACCGCGGTCACTCGTGTAGCGAGGTGATGGTCTCAGCCCGGCCACACACACCCAGCACTCTGCAGGGATGTCTGCAGCCTGTTGTGGAATCTTCGCCTCATTCTGACTGCGCGATTGTCCCCTTCCACGTAAGCGTGACGTCTCGCTATCGTATCGTAGCAATAATAATAGCAGTAGTAGTTCCCACGATCATCACGTGCCCCCCCCTCCACCACCTACTGGCCCCCTCCCCTTAGACCTTCAGCAAACACCGAATCGCGCACCACTTTCAGTAAGAGCCACGTGGCCATTGTTGTGCCCCCTCCATGCCACGGTGGTCAACGGAAACAATATTATTATTAATATTATTATTAATATTCTCGCGATTCCATGAAACAGAAAGACGACTCCAGCTTCAGCGTGGTGCGGCTCTGACTCACATGGAGCCACCCAGCGTGGAGCCACCCAGCGTGGAGCCACCTGGAGCCACCCAGCGTGGAGCCACCCAGCGCGGACATACCTCGAGCCACCCAGCGTGGAGCCACCCAGCGTGGAGCCTTCTGGAGCCACCCAGCGTGGAGCCACCCAGCGTGAAGCCACCTGGAGCCGCCAAGCGTGGAGCCACCTGGAGCCGCCAAGCGTGGAGCCACCCAGCGTGGAGCCGCCCAGCGTGGAGCCACCTGGAGCCACCCAGCGTGGAGCCACCTGGAGCCGCACAGCGTGGAGCCACCGGGTGTGGCTCACACTGCTTGTAATAATGGCATTAATATGTCCAGGCAAGGCCCAGTGAGTCTCAAGACTCGTTTATGGGAGGGTCCTGCTTAAGTCGGAATGTTTGGCCAATTTTGTTTTGCTGGGGCGTATTTGTGTCCGGCTCAAGGCTCGCAACAACCACACACACACATATTGTGCACCTCTGTGTGTCTATATCGATTACTAATCCTCGTATGCTTAGGACACAGTGAATGGTAGCAGAGAATAAAGGGAACATTATTTTATTTGCATAATTTGACTAATTACTGCGATTTTTTAATTGGAAAAGCAATGAGCGTGGCCGGGCAGGTGGATATGTGGGGGCGGGGGGAAGGGGCCGTAGGGGCGGGGGGGGGGGGCGCGTTAATGACAGCTCCAGATCCAACATCATACATGCCCCCCCCCCCAGCTCACACTCAACAATTACGAAGCCCCACTCCCCCTGCTCCCCCGGCCCCCACCTCTACCCCAGCCCCCACTGTCCCCAGCACGTGGAGTGCTAACCTCAGCTGAGACACGCGTGCACATTGGGGTCAGGGTCAAGGTCAGGCTTTAGGATCAAGCTCAAGCGTTCAGTTTATCTTCTACAACATGGATAGGGCGTACGTCCGTGTGTGTGTAGACGGTGGTGATGGTGATGATGGTAACAATTGTGATGATGGTGATGATGACGATGGTGACGAAGCTGTCGTGCTTGAAACTCAACCTGCATCCGGGACAAGGGAGTCGGGGCCGGGATAGCGGTGGCTGCAGAGGTGGGGCGTTGTTGTGTGGGGGGGGGGTCACAGAGGGGCGAGGAGGACGGGGAATTGGGGGAGGGGGGTGGGGTGGAGAGTGGGGGGGGTCTCGGAAATGGAAACTCGCTTGAAAGCCCCCGAGATGCTTTCGCTGCTGCACGGGCGGCAGTAACTGTGAGAAAACAGGAAGGAGGAGGGGGGGGTGGTGGAGAGGGGGGGGTGCAGATAGAGCGGTTATTTAATCAAAACAGCCCCGGTTGGCGGAGACTGCGTCAAAGGGGTCGCAGGGGCATGCACGGTGTAAGGGGATAACTGCGGTCTCTGTGTGGGCGTCGCTACGGGGATACAGTCGACCGCGTGGGTACCTTGAGGGGCTGCCTGGGTACCTTGAGGGGCTACCTGGGCACCTTGAGGGGCTACCTGGGTACCTTGAGGGGCTACCTGGGTACCTTGAGGGGCTACCTGGGCATTGCCACGCGGTGGCTCCTGAGCGCGTGGCCTGCGCGAGGCCGCCGCGTGATGCCCGAGTCCCCAGCTGGATCCCGAGCTGCCGAGGTTCGCAGCTCTTTGACTCGGACCCCAGATTCTGATTGAAATATGTTTTTACTATCTTATGCTTATAGAGCGCCGTTGTTCATATATTAATTATATGGCGATTTATTTCGGGGTTCCGATGCAAATGATTATTAATTATGAAGCCATTTAAAACCGCGCACGTGCAGTGTTGATTACGGGAGGGATTTCATAACGTTGTCCGGGACCCCCTCATTAGGGGGCAGTGATTCTCAAGAGGGTGGCGCAGCGGCAGTTCGTTGGTTCGTCGATTTCGCGGTTCCAATCTGGCGGCCGCCCAGATTATCACTACGGGCGTAAGAATCAAAATCACTTACAGTGGACGTTAAAGATATCGTGATGTCATTCGCAAGAGTAAGTCAAAGTGTGCCCGTGTCACGGTCCACATTTTACAAACATCACTCAATTGGGTTCACGCGCAGCAGTAGCAGCAGCAATGATCGCCCCCTACCGGCAGCGGACGAATGTCCCTGGTCACTCTTGCAAACGTGGTCTGTTGAGTTGTCGCTGAGATAAACAAATCAACTTCAACTTGAATCTGCTCACTCAATAATTGATCCACTCACCCACCTTCTCACCCACTCACCCGCTCACTCCCCCATTTACCCACCCGCTCACTCCCTCACCCCACTCACACTTGTAAATGAGATTACATCCCGATCTCGTTACAGAAAATCAACTTGAACTTGAACTGGGTATGGACATTTTGGGAGGACGGGGTGGGGGTGGTGGGGTCACGTGCCCGGAATCTACGCCCCGTTGGCTCTGGACGCACGGGAACCCATTTGGGCCCCAGCATCTTCGGCTTCTCTCGGGAACCCACGGGGTAAAACCGGACACGAGGAGTGAAAGAGATATCTCGGGTCTCGGGGTTATTGAGGGGGTACTTAGGGGATATCTATGGATTAGCGAGGGTCCTAGGGGTGGGTGGGGGGGGGCGTTGGCACAGTGAATAGCGCATCGCTCTGTGAACTCAGCGATCAGAGTTCGATTCTCAGCAGACACGGCGAACATCAGTGGCGAGCGGTATCAGAGATATCTCGACCCACGTGACATCTAGAACCTCGCGGTCATTCCGCCAGTACCTCGACCACCAAGGGGTATACCCCAAGGGGTGTACCCCTTGGGGTATACCCCTTGGGGTATACCCCTTGGGGTATACCTAGCAGACCCGTTTACTTTATTTAGGGGTACTACCGAGGAGGGTCAAGTAGCTATTTCGGGGGTTCCCATTGGGGGGAATTGGCGGTCTCAATCTCGGGGCGGGGGATCACGGACGGACTGGGAACAGCGGAAATGCGGCGGCGCAAGCGGGAGAACGCATCTCCGCCTCGCATCCTGGATGAGCAGTTTCAATAAATAAACAGTGCTAATGTCGCGCGATTACACTCGTTGGGGAGGGAGTGGAGGGAGGGGTGATGGGTCATCTATTGACGTTCCAGGAGTGTGTGTGTGTGTGTTTTTTATTCCGCATGAAATATATTTTTGTGAAAATCGGACCGCGCTCAGATGAAGTGTCACGACCTCCTCCTCCTCGCGTTCCACGGTGGGGGAGCAGAGGAGGAGATGTCATGCGCTACTGCTCCCCCCCTCCCGATTGATTCCTTTCCCCTCCCCCTCATTACCCTACTCCCCCCTCCACCTCCCCCCGTATTCTTAACGTCCAGGGAGTTGGGGCGATGGACGAAGAGGAGGGAATGGAACCGTGCCTGAGGCAGACAGAGCGGAGACATGAGCCGTTTCTTATGAACTCCACCATCACGACCGCCTCCTCGCTATTGGGATTTGGATTGTCAAACGATAACTGCTAAAACGGTAACCGTTGTTGATAATCGGTTACTGGCTCCAAGAGTCAGAAGCCTGCTACCGCGACCAGTTGCAATGTTAGTGATGCATGCAGGGTTCGAGAATTGTGAAATCCGTCATTTGAACTGCATGCCGCGCCGAGATATGGAATGGAACCAGTTTCTTGGTTCGCAACTGCAGTGCGCTCCACATCATGACACTATCACCGGCAACCACCACCACTGCGGCAGATGCCTTCCTTTCTCAGTTATAAATCCGAACGCGTTCTGTTTGTAGACGTTTCTAAATGTGCGGCAAACCGGTAACCGGTTTTCTTTTACCGGTTTGCCATCCGGTTTCCGGTGAAATGCAAAGATTGTTATCTCCCGATCCGCGTTTCCTCGCTCAGCGACGCCGGTCGATTCGGGGAAGTGGCCGCGTTCCGACCCAGGACTCCCGTGGAAGTAGTAAATAAAACAATCAGGACCACTCCGAGTGAAATCAACCCCCACCCCGCAGGGATTTACTGGAAGATGCAGAACCTGCGGGAAGGCAAGCGGCAGATCTCGTAACCTGAACCCCTGGTCCCCTCTCCCACCCTTCCTCCTCTCCTTCCCCATCATCTCAGGCCGCCGACCGCTTTACAAGAACTCACTGCAGACTCTGATCTTCGTTCCTGTTTCGTGCTTCCGTCATTGTGTCCCCACGACTCCCCCTCCCCTCCGTCTCTCAGTATCTCGCTGGCGGGTCCCGCACACACACATGCCTTCCTGTAAATAGAAGGAGCTAACATTCCCTGCTACGGAGGTGGGGGGGGGGTCACGTCATCACCCCCCCCCACCCTCGTCCTCTTACTCACCATCCTCTCCCGCACTCACCGTGCAGCAGTCCCGGCACACCCACGTGGTGTAAGCTCCCGATTGTCAAGCCATCAGGAACACGGTGATAGGGGGTTGCCACCTTCCCCTACTGTAGACCAAAGCCAGACGAATTCTCGGGTTCCCAGTCGGCACGATGCCTATTATCGGAACTGGTCAATCTGCTGTAATAAAGTTCCACACAGCGACACCGGTACCAGGTCTCGGTACCAAATTAATTCCTGCCACCCTGCCCATAGATGCCAACAGTTCCGCAGACTTCTCCGGG
Source organism: Lethenteron reissneri (assembly GCF_015708825.2). Classification (NCBI taxonomy): domain Eukaryota; kingdom Metazoa; phylum Chordata; class Hyperoartia; order Petromyzontiformes; family Petromyzontidae; genus Lethenteron; species Lethenteron reissneri. Next base: position 15,319,957 of record NC_083794.1, read on the forward strand.
ACAAATTGGGACAGGTGGCGACCATGAAAGAGACTTGAGACTCAGTGAGGGTTTCCTGGGCAAAAATACAATTCTTCGTTCTGCAAAAATAAATATAAATAATGAACTTAATATAATCTTCATATTGTTGGGTGAACGGTGACGTTTAGGGGAGGCTTTCATTCAGCACTGGTTGATAGATCATGACTGATGAGGATAATTCACTTATCATAGAGCGACGTGGAGAGAAAGCCACAGAGTCAAGACGAGGGCTGGACGCGAGCCTCAGACGCCGAGGCCAGAGGTCCATACTCGTGCATGGAGCAGAGTTCAGTGGAACGTGACCAGCGGGCTGCGTTGTCGGCAGGGGATGGAAAGTACAGCTATGGATTCCTGAATCCATCTGTGCGGTTATGTGTGTGTTACACCCCCTCGCATGCTGGGGTTTCTCCAGGTTCTCCGGTTTCCGCTCACACGATACCAAACCCTCACGTATGGCTCGGACAAAACATCGCCAATGCGGCAAAACCCTCCTGAAAAGAGTCCCAAGGCCCAGCGAGGTTCGCTCGCTCGCTTCTCAAGCCGCTGTCCTGGCGAGGGTCGCGGCGGCAGCACGCTGAGGAGTGGCGGTCCACACCTCCCTGGACTCCAGCACTACTACACTATACACTACACTATACACTACACTATACACTACACACTACACTATACACTACACTATACACTACACCATACACTACACTATACACTACACACTACACTATACACTACACACTACACTACACTACTACACTACACTATACACTACACTATACACTACACTATACACTACACACTACACTATACACTACACACTACACTACACACTACTATACACTACACTATACACTACACTATACACTACACTATACACTACACTACACTATACACTACACTATACACTACACTATACACTACACTATACACTACTATACACTACACTATACACTACACTACACACTACACTATACACTACACTATACACTACACTATACACTACTATACACTACACTATACACTACTATACACTACACTATACACTACACTATACACTACTATACACTACACTACACACTACTATACACTACACTATACACTACACTATACACTACTATACACTACACTATACACTACACTATACACTACACTATACACTACACACTACTATACACTACACTATACACTACACACTACTATACACTACACTATACCCTACACTATACACTACACTATACAATACACTATACACTACACTACTACACACTACTACGCCACGACGGCAGGGACAGGGAGATGGTCGCAGACGGACTGGACCTTGGCGACGGACGCGAGCTGAGCGAGGCTGTGTTCGCTAAGTGAAGTACAACTCGCCCTCATCTTCATTGATCATCATCATTAGCATTGTTTTCAAACAAGTCCTGAAGCCCCCTCCACGTCGCGATAGGAGGGCCATGACATGCGCGTGAAGTCTAAATCACGATAATAAACCAACACGGGTCCCATTAATTAATTAACTTAAGAGAGAAGGGGGTAAAAGGAAAGCTGGGGGGTGGGGGTTAATGGAGGGGGGGGTAATGAAAACACACACCCGCGTTGCGCAAATTATTTGTCGAAATAATGAATGTTGGAGGAGGCCGCCACCACGGCCACCGCCGCGTCTGCGGCTGCTGCTGCTGCCGCTGTGTAGAGGAGGCGGCGCGAGATGCGATACGATACCGCGCGGACAGCAGCAGAAGCGGCTCGCGGTTTTGCGGCTTCGTGGACTATCGGGACCCCACCACTGGTCGCTGGGGGGGGGGCTCTCTGCCCGCTTATCGGGCCCGGTGCGGGATGTGGCTGAGTCGCCCCCAGTGCCCCCCCCCCCCGACCCCCTACGTCTGCCAGGTTTATCTCCTTATCGCTGTTGTGCCAGCGGCAGCAGCGGCGGCAGCGGCTTGCGTGGCAAGGCGAGGATTGGCGAGGGGGTGAGGGAGGAAAGCGCCTCGGAGCAGGAGGGGGCGAGGGGGGTGTTGGGGGTGACGTGGGGAGTGAGGGGGGTGGCGGGGGGGGCGATGTGGGGCGTGGCGGGTGGCGCTGGTAGAGAAGCAACGACGCCATCAGGAGACGTGGGGGGGGGGGGGGGGGCACGGACAGAGAGGGGCGGGGGGAGCAGCAAGTTTCAGGGGGGGGGGGGGGAGTCGCTGTTGTGTCCACTGAGTCTCCCCCTCGCAGGCAGGACTCGCTCGCTCTCGCTCTCTCTCGCAGAGAGAAAGAGCGACTCAGCGGCGCCAGGAGGAACTACAGGCTGATGCTGCCTTCATCCCTCACTCGGGCTGGCAAGGAGTAGAGATTATCGACGTAAGGCACTACAACTACCACTAGAATTCAAGATAGGCCCATTTATAATAACCCGTTTTCACTCTATCCTTCACACTTATCACTAACCCTATGCACGGCAAGAGATGAATGTGGCTGGGCGCCAAAACGAGTCCCAGAACAGCGTTCCGGACTGTCCCGGACCCATGTGTTTGGAGGGGCGAGTGGGGCGGGGGGAGGGGGTGTGCAGACCCCTACCTGGCCGGAACGAGACCCACAACTCCCGCCTTGGCCCCGTTAGCGGGGCCCGACGCGAGCCTAAGACGCGAAGGTCAGAGGTCCATGCTCGTGCGAGGAGTAGAGCTCAGTGGACAGTGAGCAGCGGGCTGCGCTGTAGGCAGGGAATGGCACGTACAGCTATGTATTCCTAAATCCATCTGTGCGGAGACGTCCGCTAAGGAGGCTCGAATCTGGTTCGCGGTACGCGGCGAGCGGTGATTGTGGAGCGGTGGCAGGGGGGGGGTCACTGCTATGAATGAGTGCTGCGCGTGGTGGGGGAGCACGCAGACCCCCCCCCCCCCGCCCCCCGCGGGACCGGTCTCACGGCGCAGAGCTGCGGCTTCTGCGGGGCTCCCGCGCCCTCTGCTGGCCACGACCGGGAGCCTCCCACTGCCCTGTACGTGTAAGTGAGCCATTGATTGGCTGAGAGGAGCAGCCAATCAGAACGAGTGGCGTGACCAGGACCTACAACTCTGCTTGATTGACCTGGTCAAGGCATGGCAGTACCATGAATAAGGGCAGGGCTCTGGGCTATTACTCTGCTTCCGGGGTCCTTGACCTTCTGCTCGCAATCATTAATGACTTTAATTTAAGTGGGCAGGTCCCGGGTAATCTGCGTGGCCGGAAGTTGGAGCAATTTTGTGTTCACCTTGGAGTGCAACAACGATGTCCTCTGGCTCCTACATTATTGAACATGTTTGACCACTGTACCGTGGATTGAGAGGCTTTCCATGGCTGTACTGGAATAATTAATTACTGTTATAGATTAAATGGGAGGCTGATCGATGCCCTGGTGAATGGCTCCCTATTATACAACCATGTTTTGCATGCTGATGATGTGGTAATTGCTACTTAACTTGAGGAGTTGGAGGCTCTTGCTGCTGAACCTGGAGCGTGCCACGAAGAGATGGCCCCACAAAAACACAACTATCGTGTGTAATGGGGCAGTCGTGGAGAGAGTGGAGAAGTATCCATACATGGGTAGTGTGCTCATGACCAGCTCCAGTTTGGCAGCGGAGGTCGCCGAATCAGTCGAGCGGCATTATCTTTTCATCAGCTCCGTCATTCTGTGTGGAAGCTACACGGCCTGTTGCTCCACACGAAGCTCTTGGCCTTCTTAGCCACAAGTATGTCCTCCATGCTTGCGAAACGTGGACCCCTCTGTAGGAACATCTGTGCCGGTTTAAAACATTCAGGTTGGCCTGCCTACTATCCATCCTGGAATTAACTGGGTTGGATTGTGTGAGGAGCTCACAGAATCTTGAAAGATCTGGATACAGTCCCATCAGTGAGCTGCTCAGACAGGCGATGCTGCGTTGGCTGGGTCATAGAAGCCGCATACCCAGCCACCACATTCTCAAGCAGCTTCTGCTTTGGGTTAGATTAAACCCGCCACCACCCCACACGATATAACCCAAAACACGTAGATTATGGATGATATTGGTCGCGAAAGCCCACGTGTTAAGCTGAGCGTCTGTTTTGCTGGATAATTGGGGCTAAATGGGCCCGGCACGGGCTAAAGATAGTCGCGATGGACTGATGCGGTACAGGAGGATGTGGTCACGTGGAGCTGAATGAACTTGCCGATGACTGCTTCCAGCGGTGACAACATTGGCCTTTATGAAGGTGGCTCGTGAAGAACGCTTCCTGCGCAGTTATAAGCAGTCGCCCTCTACCAGTCAACCCATGGCACCTGGATCTGTCCCGTGACCTCCTGCTAACGAGCCTTTGACACGTCACGTGGCCTCAAGGTGCACCTAGCCCGGCACACGCGCCGTTCGCAAAGTCGCTGCCACTTAGTCAGAAATGGGGGAGCGGTGGCGCAGTGGTGACCACATCCACCAATGTAGAATGGTACGGAGGCAGTGCTTGGGTGGCATGGAAGGCACTTGAGTCGGTGCGTGGTGGTGGCAGAATTGCGAATCGTGAGAGGACCCGTCGCTAGCCGAGGAGAAACGACCGCGCAGGAAAAGTAAGATTAGAAGAGACGCGGTTATGAATGCCATCAAAGACAGCGGACCCGATTGATTGGATTGATGTTATCATGCGATTGTAATTACAGCCCAACCATGCTGAGTACCGTTGTAATTATAATTGACTCCAGGTGTGCTGAAACAGTTGACGCGATCAGGCAAGGGGCTTAAATCCGACCCCCTCCCCAAAAATTGCCCATAGAGTGGGGGGGGGGGTCGAGGTGAGGTTGGGGGCCTCACCAGCTGAGCTCACCAAGCTCCGTGGGGAGGGGGGAGAGGAGCTCCGTGGGGAGGGCGGCACGAGGCCGGCAGGCGGCGCCATCCGCCCGTGGACTGGGAGGGGAGGGACGGGGCCCACTCCGGAGAGGGGAGGGGCGGGATGCCCCACTGGAGGTAGGTGTGGGTGGGGGGAGGTTGGGGGTCACTTGCTATTGAACACGTGGTCCAGCCTTTCATGTTTACTAATCGCCACGTGCGCGTGCAGTATCGGAGTCATGGCCAAACTCCCAGTGAGAGGGAACAGCGCTCGCCTCTGTGTGTCTGCCTGTGTGTCTGCCTGTGTGCGTGTGTGACGCAGTGCGTGCGTCTCGTGCTGGCCGGCCACCCCCTCGTGTGACGTGCCACCCTTCATAACAGGCACTTGCCCCAACAGCCTGTTGAGGCTGCACGGGGAATCTTTGTCTGTGTTGTGTGTGCAAATGTCCTACGATCCTGGCGACTCAAGTTCTTTTCCCGCTCACAGTGACGAAAATCCTAACCGGTCCTGGACCTCCCCTAGGTTCACTCAACGTCAAATGAGTGCCTGGATGCGGTGTGCAAACATCGCCACTCGGGAGACAAATGCGGCCGGGTGTGGTGCTGGCCACCCACCCCCTCGTGTGGCGTGTCCGCCCTCACAAGTGCTCCTCAGAACCTGCCCCAACTGTGAAAGGCGACACGGGGGATACCTTTCACGTGATGGCATGAAAGCGCACCTAGCCTGGCACAAGCGCTGTGCTGACATCACCGTGATTTGGTGGTGATTGGCTATTGCTGTTGTTGCTGTTGTTCTTGCTGTGTCTGTGCGCACCTCACAGCTCCCGTGAGGGTTTCCCTGCGTAGAGGCGGAATTCCACCCCCGCCCCCCCCCGTGCCCCCCCCCCTCCCCCGATGTTGCCCCCCGTGCCCCCCCCCCCACCCTCCGTGTTCTCCGGGCTTCCCCCATCGCCCACCGCGAACAGTGGCCTCTCTGTGCTGGGGACACCTCCCCCACTCTCTCCACTCACTCCCTCCCTGCCCCCTCGCTCTCCCTACACTCTCACTCTCCTCCCTGCCCTTCCTCTCTTCCTGCTCACCCTCCTTGCCCATGCCCCCTCCCTACCCTCACCCGACCTGCCCCCTCTCCATCCCTGCCCGCTATCTCACTGCCCTCTCCCTCCCTGTCCTCCTTCTAGCCACTGCCCTCTCTCTCCCCCTGCCCTCTCTCTCTCTCTCTGCCCTCTCTCTCCCCCTGCCCTCTCCCTCTCTCTCTGCCCTCTCTCTCCCCCTGCCTTCTCGCTCCATGCCCTTTCTCTCTCTGCCCTCTCTCTCTCTGCCCTGTCTCTCTCTGCCCTCTCACCCCCTGCCCTTTCTCTCCCCCTGCCCTCTCTCTCTCTCTCTCTGCCCTCTTCACGCGTGACGCACACCGGGAACCCCACAGCAACTGAGCAGTGGGAGACAAACATGAGCGCAGTGCCACCACGTGGTGAGAGAGGGATGGGGGTTCGCTATGTAATTAATCAATTCGCGCATGATTTTCGCTCGTGCCGTGAATGCCCCCCCCCCTCCCGCCAACTCTCTACCCGCTCCGAGTAAGCCACTTGCTGTACTGCACCGATGGGGTTGACGTCAGCACTCGGTGTGCACGGGTCAAAGGTCGCGGTGGTTGTTGGGGTGAGGGATCGGGGTGAGTTTGTGGCTCGTTGGAACTCACCCCAACCCTGACACACAGACACAGGAGCCAGGGAGGTCGGGTGAGCGTGGTGGTTGGAGGGTGGACGAAACGCAGGCTCGGTACAAATGTGGATGTGAGAACTAATCATGACAATCGATCTCTCCACACGAGGAGGACCCTGTGAGTGCGGGGCCGTGGCAGGAAGGCCCTATCTCTGGGGGTGGGGTAGCAGATTGGTGAACTCAACTTGGTGAGCGAGAGTGAGGAGCATCGTGCCATGGAGGGCTGAGTGATCCCGCGAGCCCTGCCCCCCCCCCCTGGCCCCCACTCCCCCCTCATCTCCCTGCCTTTGTCTCGACCGAGAGCCCCGCTCCGCTTCCCGTGATGAGCCTTAATTGTGATGCTGGGGACGCTCTGGCCGTGAGGGGAGGGGGAGCTCCCGACGTGACGAGAATTCATCCCCGTGAGAGAGAGGAGATGTCACTCAAGGGGGTAGTGAGACCCTGCCGAGGGGGACCCCAATGGGGGGGGGGGGGGCTAGTCCCCCGTGGCCCCGTGTGCCCCCGGTCCGAGTCCCCGTGACCAACGTCTCTGCTTGCTGCTCGCCTCTCCCGCGCGACAGGCGAGGTGAGGTGAGTGAGGTGAGTGAGGTGAGGTGAGTGAGGTGAGGTGAGTGAGGTGAGTGAGGTGAGGTGAGGTGAGTGAGGTGAGGTGGGTGAGGTGGGTGAGGTGAGGTGGGTGAGGTGAGGTGGGTGAGGTGAGGTGAGTGAGGTGAGTGAGGTGAGTGAGGTGAGGTGAGGTGAGTGAGGTGAGGTGAGGTGAGTGAGGTGAGGTGGGTGAGGTGAGGTGAGTGAGGTGAGTGAGGTGAGTGAGGTGAGGTGAGTGAGGTGAGTGAGGTGAGTGAGGTGAGGTGAGGTGAGGTGAGTGAGGTGAGTGAGGTGAGGTGAGTGAGGTGAGTGAGGTGAGGTGAGGTGAGGTGAGGTGAGTGAGGTGAGGTGAGGTGAGTGAGGTGAGGTGGGTGAGGTGAGGTGGGTGAGGTGAGGTGAGGTGGGTGAGGTGAGGTGGGTGAGGTGAGTGAGGTGAGTGAGGTGAGGTGAGTGAGGTGAGGTGAGAGGAGTGAGGTGAGGTGAGTGAGGTGAGGTGAGTGAGGTGAAGTGGGTGAGGTGAGGTGAGGGGGGTGAGGTGAGGTGAGGTGAGTGAGGTGAGTGAGGTGAGGTGAGTGAGGAGAGGTGCGGTGGGTGAGGTGGGTGAGGTGAGGTGGGTGAGGTGGGTGAGGTGAGTGAGGTGAGGTGGGTGAGGTGAGTGAGGTGAGGTGGGTGAGGTGGGTGAGGTGAGGTGGGTGAGGTGGGTGAGGTGGGTGAGGTGAGGTGAGTGAGGTGGGTGAGGTGGGTGAGGTGAGTGAGGTGAGGTGGGTGAGGTGAGTGAGGTGAGGTGGGTGAGGTGAGTGAGGTGAGGTGGGTGAGGTGAGGTGGGTGAGGTGAGTGAGGTGGGTGAGGTGAGGTGGGTGAGGTGGGTGAGGTGAGGTGGGTGAGGTGGGTGAGGTGAGGTGGGTGAGGTGAGTGAGGTGGGTGAGGTGAGTGAGGTGAGGTGGGTGAGGTGGGTGAGGTGAGTGAGGTGAGGTGGGTGAGGTGGGTGAGGTGAGGGAGGTGGGTGAGGTGGGTGAGGTGAGGTGGGTGAGGTGGGTGAGGTGTGTGAGGTGGGTGAGGTGAGGTGGGTGAGGTGAGTGAGGTGAGGTGGGTGAGGTGGGTGAGGTGAGGTGAGGTGGGTGAGGTTGGTGAGGTGAGGTGGGTGAGGTGAGTGAGGTGAGGTGCGAGAGGTGGGTGAGGTGGGTGAGGTGAGGTGGGTGAGGTGGGTGAGGTGAGTGAGGTGAGATGGGTGAGGTGAGTGAGGTGAGGTGGGTGAGGTGGGTGAGGTGTGTGAGGTGAGGTGGGTGAGGTGGGTGAGGTGAGTGAGGTGAGGTGGGTGAGGTGAGGTGGGTGAGGTGAGTGAGGTGAAGTGGGTGAGGTGAGTGAGGTGAGGTGGGTGAGGTGAGTGAGGTGAGGTGGGTGAGGTGGGTGAGGTGAGTGAGGTGAAGTGGGTGAGGTGAGTGAGGTGAGGTGGGTGAGGTGAGTGAGGTGAGGTGAGTGAGGTGAGGTGGGTGAGGTGAGTGAGGTGAGGTGGGTGAGGTGGGTGAGGTGAGTGAGGTGAGGTGGATGAGGTGAGTGAGGTGAGGTGAGATAAGTGAGGTGAGTGAGGTGAGGCGAGGTCGGGAGAGGTGAGGAGAGGCGATCCACACTGATACCACAACCTCGATCTGCACCGAACAGACATTGGGATCATGGACCCCCTCCGCCCTCAATTCGCATTCTCCTCAAAGCGGGACTGTCCCGGCCGCAGCGTCAGGCAGCGAATGGGAAGACGAGCGGGAAGGGGGCGAGGAAGTGAGAAGGGGAGGCGGGGCGGGGAGATATCGCGAGCCGATGTTGCCCGTCAGATGTTTCCTACATTCAGCACCGGTGACGCGCGTGTGTGAGTCGGAGTCTCCGGGGAGCGGTGGTGGAGCGGTTAGCGCGCTGCGCTACGAACCCTGCGACCCGGGTTTGATTCCCGCTCACGGTCAACACCATTGACGATTATTCGCATCGATCCTGGGCCTTATCTAGGTCGACTCAGCCTAAATTGAATACCTAGCACCACTAGGGAGACAAAGGCGGTCGAGCGTGGTGCTGGCTACCCCACCCCCTCCTTTATCGTTGCGACCTTCGTAGGTGCTACTCGCTAACAGCATACGGGGATATTTATCTTTGATCCCAATTGAGTAAAATGTGCAGGTGATGTTTAAGCATTGCGATATTTTTGACCAACACCAGTGAAGCTCTTGGTGTGGGTGAGCTACCGGAGGAAGGGCCCGATCTGGGAATCGAACCCGGGCTCGAGTGTTACCACTGTGTCACTATGCCGCCCTGTGAGAGCGAATATGTGGCTGTATGCATGCGTGAATGAGAGTGTGCATGAGTGTCTGTCAGAGTATGTGTGAGTGTGCGTGTGTGTGAGTGTGCGTTTGAGTGTGTGTTAGAGCATGAGTATGTGTGCGGATGAGTGGGTATGAGGATGTCTGAGTTATGTATTTACATGTCGGAGTGACACACTGGGAGTTGGAGTGAGATCGTGGGGTAGTTGGGGTGAGATCGTGGGGTAGTTGGGGTGAGATCGTGGGGTAGTTGGGGTGAGATCGTGGGGTAGTTGGGGTGAGATCGTGGTAGTTGGGGTGAGATCGTGGTAGTTGGGGTGAGATCGTGGTAGTTGGGGTGAGATCGTGGTAGTTGGGGTGAGATCGTGGTAGTTGGGGTGAGATCGTGGTAGTTGGGGTGAGATCGTGGTAGTTGGGGTGAGATCGTGGTAGTTGGGGTGAGATCGTGGTAATTGGAGTGAGATCGTGGTAGTTGGAGTGAGATCGTGGTAGTTGGAGTGAGATCGCGGTAGTGGGGTGAGATCGTGGTATTTGGGGTGAGATCGTGGTAGTTGGGGTGAGATCGTGGTAGTTGGGGTGAGATCGTGGTAGTTGGAGTGAGATCGTGGTAGTTGGAGTGAGATCGTGGTAGTTGGAGTGAGATCGTGGTAGTTGGGGTGAGATCGTGGTAGTTGGAGTGAGATCGTGGTAGTTGGAGTGAGATCGTGGTAGTTGTAGTGAGATTGTGGTAGTTGGAGTGAGATCGTGGTAGTTGGGGTGAGATTGTGGTAGTTGGGGTGAGATCGTGGTAGTTGGGGTGAGATCGTGGTAGTTGGAGTGAGATCGTGGTAGTTGGAGTGAGATCGTGGTAGTTGGAGTGAGATCGTGGTAGTTGGAGTGAGATCGTGGTAGTTGGAGTGAGATCGTGGTAGTTGGGGTGAGATCGTGGTAGTTGGAGTGAGATCCTGGTAGTTGGAGTGAGATCGTGGTAGTTGGGGTGAGATCGTGGTAGTTGGAGTGAGATCGTGGTAGTTGGAGTGAGATCGTGGTAGTTGGAGTGAGATCGTGGTAGTTGGGGTGAGATCGTGGTAGTTGGAGTGAGATCGTGGTAGTTGGAGTGAGATTGTGGTAGTTGGAGTGAGATCGTGGTAGTTGGAGTGAGATCGTGGTAGTTGGAGTGAGATCGTGGTAGTTGGGGTGAGATCGGGGTAGTTGGAGTGAGATCGTGGTAGTTGGAGTGAGATCGTGGTAGTTGAAGTGAGATCGTGGTTGTTGGGGTGAGATCGTGGTAGTTGGGGTTAGATCGTGGTAGTTGGAGTGAGATCGTGGTAGTTGGGGTGAGATCGTGGTAGTTGGGGTGAGATCGTGGTAGTTGGAGTGAGATCGTGGTAGTTGGAGTGAGATCGTGGTAGTTGGGGTGAGATCGTGGTAGTTGGGGTTAGGTCGTGGTAGTTGGAGTGAGATCGTGGTAGTTGGAGTGAGATCGTGGTAGTTGGGGTGAGGTCGTGGTAGTTGGGGTGAGATCGTGGTGGTTGGATTTAGATCGTGGTAGTTGGGGTGAGATCGTGGTAGTTGGAGTGAGATCGTGGTAGTTGGGGTGAGATCGTGGTAGTTGGAGTGAGATCGTGGTAGTTGGGGTGAGATCGTGGTAGTTGGAGTGAGATCGTGGTAGTTGGAGTGAGATCGTGGTAGTTGAAGTGAGATCGTGGTTGTTGGGGTGAGATCGTGGTAGTTGGGGTTAGATCGTGGTAGTTGGAGTGAGATCGTGGTAGTTGGAGTGAGATCGTGGTAGTTGGGGTGAGGTCGTGGTAGTTGGAGTGAGATCGTGGTAGTTGGAGTGAGATCGTGGTAGTTGGGGTGAGGTCGTGGTAGTTGGGGTGAGATCGTGGTGGTTGGATTTAGATCGTGGTAGTTGGGGTGAGATCGTGGTAGTTGGAGTGAGATCGTGGTAGTTGGGGTGAGATCGTGGTAGTTGGAGTGAGATCGTGGTAGTTGGGGTGAGATCGTGGTAGTTGGAGTGAGATCGTGGTAGTTGGAGTGAGATCGTGGTAGTTGGAGTGAGATCGTGGTAGTTGGGGTGAGATCGTGGTAGTTGGAGTGAGATCGCGGTAGTTGGAGTGAGATCGTGGTAGTTGGGGTGAGATCGTGGGGTAGTTGGGGTGAGGTCGTGGTAGTTGGAGTGAGATCGTGGGGTAGTTGGGGTGAGGTCGTGGTAGTTGGAGTGAGATCGTGGGGTAGTTGTGGTGAGATCGTGGCTGCAGGAGGAATGAAAGGGGAGAGATTTGTATTCAGCGCGGGGGATTACACGGGAGGGGGGGGGGGGGCGCGGGGCACAAAGGCGGCCCGGGCTGGGGAGGGCGCGTCGCCACGGTAACGCACCTCGCTGTCCATCACCGAGCCAGTGTGAACTTCCTGAAGAGAAGTGTGAGGAGGGAGTGGGGGGGGTGAAGGGGTGGGGGTGAGGATGAGGGGGGAGGGGCGCTGTTATGCTGGAGCCGAGGGGGTGTGAAGTTTGCGCGGGTTGCTAGGGAGGGAGAGAGGGAGGGGGGAGGAGGAGGGAGGGAGGTGGAGAGGGATACACGAGGAAGGAAACACGAGGGAGGTGAGGAGGAGGAGGAGTGAGAGAGGAGGACTGGAGAAGGAAGAGGAAGGAGGGATGGAAGGAGGAGGGGGGGAGGAAGATATTGGTGGGACGAGGAGGGGGGAACCATAAGGGAGGCAGCAGGAGAGCCGCGGAGGGAGGGGTGGGTGCATGGAGAGGGAGTGGGAGCAGATGCGGTGGAGCAGAAGTGATGGCGCTCCAGGGGGAGAGGCGCTCCACCTCCACGACATCGCGCCGCTCTGGCCGCCTTCAAACTTCACGGGCAATGGGAGCAGCAACGGAGCGGGGGGGGGGGGGTGGTCATGCTCCCTGCAAGGGGATTCGAGACCCCCACGCTCCTGCCAGGACCTCTGGTTCCCTGCGAACCCCGGTTCTGTCAGCGCCGCAGACACCACGCTCAGGAGGAGGAGGCGAGAGAGTCGCGCCGGCCTAGGGAGCCCCCCCCCGCCATCACACTCCCCCACCCCCTCCCCCCCAATCCCCATCTGGTAACAATATGGGAGCAATGCTGAGAATTTCCTCCCACAAGCCTGGCTTCCTGCCTCCTCATCCTCCCCGGCTTTTGATGAGGTCGCGGGTCAGGCCGGGATGGGGCGGGATGGGGAGGCCTGACCCCGCGCGTTCCTCTGTGTGGTGGAGGGGACGCGGGCGAGTTGGGGAGTTAGGGGGGGCGGGGGGAGGGGGGGGCTGCCCCCGTGTTGGTGTCGCCGATGACCACTGGGCCAGGCGGCGCCGAGGTGAGGAATGTCCGAGGGATGTGCAGGAGGCAACGGACGGGTCAGACGCAGAGTCCGCTAAGCTCCGAGCGATGTCAACACTCGAGCACGTGTACACCCACACACGTGTTCACAAGCACGCGTGCACACACCCGTATAGTCTTAACAGACTGTTGGGGCAAGTGCTGTAAGCCAGCAGCTATTAAAGCCGACACGGAACACGAGGGGGTGTGTGGCCAGCACCACCCCCCGTCGCATTTGTCTCCCTAGTGGCGATGTTTACACACCGCAGCACGTAATCATTTGATGCCGAGTTGACGTAGGGGGGAGGCCCAGATCCGGTTCAGATATTCGCTACAGGTCTTGGTCGAGTTCGTAGCGCAAGCGCGCTAACCACTGCGCCGCCGCTCCTCACCGAACGCGCTGAGATGTGGCGCGCGAGGTGAGCGGCCTCGCTGATGACAGCGCGGGGAGTGAGGCCGAGCGGGAGGGCCTCGACCCTGCGGTGCCGGGTGGTGAGTTGGTGAGTTAGTGTTTTGGTGAGTTGGTGAGTTGGTGTTTTGGTGAGTTGGTCCAGGGAGCTGCGGGGTCACGCCCCCCTCCCTGCCCGCACAACAAGGGCGTACGGGTGGGGTGGAGGAGACGAGGAGAGGGGAGGACAAGGGAGCAGAGGAGAGATGGGACGAGAGAAGGGGAGTTTAGACGAGGAGAGGGGGGGGGAGATGGGATGAGGAGGAGAATGGGTGTGCGGCGTCGTCGCGCTGGGAGGAGGATGGAGAAGGAGGGGGGTGAGGAGGAGGCGCGGGTTGGGGATGGAGGGGGGGTGGTTGTTTTCGGGGATGAGAGGGGAGGGGCGGGCGGGGGCTTACGAGGGGAAGTGGCAGTTTAAGTGGAGCCACTCTGTCTGCCTCCTGTGCCCTGCGGGGTCTGTAACCCCCCCCTCTCCCCACCCTCTCTCCTCCGCACAAACACTTCCAAAAGTAGCAGCCTCCTTCCTGTTGGTCCGTCCGGCCGATGTTTGTTTGGCTTGGCGCGGGCCCCTCGCGAGCGCGCGGGGCTCGCAGAGACGAGGCTCCTCTTACTAGAAGCCTCCGTCGCCACCATCTGTCGCCTGCAACGCGGGAACTTTGTCACTCGAAACGGGGTTGCTTTGTCGCCTGGAACGGGAGGGGCCCGGGCACGCAGAGACCACGCGACCCACTGCCCGACCGGATGAGTCGCCATGGCCAGGTGACTGCGCAGCGGTGGAGTGAGCGGCCCGGAATTGGAAGGTCGCAAGTTCATATCCTGATTAGGGGTGGGTGGGGGGGGATTTCGTCCATCATCCCTCCCTCCGGGGTCGACCAACAGTGATTATCCAATGGGAATACTCGGCCCCGCCATAGGTATGTGGATTGCCACTACTGGCTCAGAACTGTCAACAGGAGATGAGCCCCGCTCAATGCTCACTTGAGCAGTGAGTGGCTCTGGTATTGTCCGTGAACAGGAATCGAACTTGGGTGGCCGGGTTCGTAGCGCAGTGCTGCTAACCACCGCGCCACCGCACTCCTCAACCGTCGTCATCACCACAAAGACACAGACAAAGATCCCCGTAAACAAAAGTCCACAAGCTGTTGGGGCAAGTGCTGTCAGCGGGCACCTGTGAAGGGCGGCACGGCCCACGAGGGAGTCGGTGGCCAGCACGACGCCCGGTCGTCTTTGTCTCCCTATTGGCGATGTTAACACCGCACCAGGTTCTCATTTGAGTCTGAATCGACCTAGGGGAGGCCCAGGACCGATTCAGCGAATCGTCAGTGGTGTTGACCGTGAGCGGGGAATCGAACTCGGGTGGCCGGGTTTGTAGCGCAGCGCCCTAACCTCGTCATCACCGCCACCACCACCACCATCATCATCAGCAGCAGCAGCATCGCCATCATCAGCAGCAGCATCAGCATCGCCATCATGCTGCCCCTTGTTGTTTGTCTTCCGCCGTGTCCCGAGGGCGGAGCGGGGACATCGCCACGTCTCCCCGACACTTCAAAGCGCCGCCACCGCCGCCGCCTCGCAGGGTGTGTGGTGTGTGTGCGCGCCGTGTGTGTGAGATTGCGAGATAGTGTGATTGTGTGCGCCCGTGATAGTCTGTGCGAGATAGAGTGATTGTGTTGCCCGAGACGGTGTAATCGTGGCACATCTCTGATTATGTCTGCGCAATTGTTGCATGATTACGTGATTACGTGAGTGTGTGCGTGGGGGGAGCGGCAGTGTCGTGGTTAGTGCGCTGCTGCGCTACGAGCCCGGTGAATCGAGTTCGCACCTCCGCTCACGGCCAACATCAGTGGTATCTTCTGTGAGTCGACTCGTCCTCAAGGGCACACCTCCGTACAGTGTTTGACAGATCAGCACTGCACTCGGGGAGACAAAGGACCCCCTTAGCGCGTGCTCGCTAACAGCGCTTGCCCCAACTCTCTGCGCAGGCGAGTCGCAAGGGGCACTTCGTGTCAATTCACTGCCGGCACGAGAATTCGTGGGAGGTCAAAGGTCGCGCGGGGTGAGTCTTCGTATCAGAGCGCACCTTGTCCCGGACACTTGCAGCTCGTGTTCTGATGTTATCGGCCTTCTCTCCACTTCTCTTTTGCTTCCAGCCACATCAGTGGCAACAGCGCTCCGCGGTGACACAAAGCCCGACACCCTGCAATGCACCTTGACACCCCACACTGCACCTTGCCCGTACCGCGTGCAGCTCCTCCCAGCTGGTACTATGCCGCGCTGCCCTGCCACACGCGCTCGCATTCTATCGGACATCTGCCACGCAATCGCAATTGCATTTCCATCCACAGCAGCAACTATCGCCCCCTACTGGCGGACTAATGCCCCAGATCACTCTTGCAAATTAAACTCTATCCTGGTCTCTTGAGTTTTGAACGGGTTCAACAGAATCAACCTGAACTTGAAACTTGACAGACACCCTGCCCCGACTCCCGGCTATTCTATCCGACACAATGCCACGCACCCTGCCACCCCGCCTGGCACCGTACACCCGTACACCACCCCGACATCCCGGCCTCTTCGTGCGCCGCACCCCCGAGTTGGAGATCTGGGCTGGGTCGTGGCCCCCTTCCTCCCCTCCGCGCCCCCAGCGCTCGCTCCCTTGACGAGTGAGTGAGATGTTCTGAGGGCTGCTAATCAAACGTGTCCGTGCGTCAGAGGGAGCGGTGGGAGAGATAAGCCTGTGAAGGAGAGCGGCTGCCGATCAGCGCGGCTCGGGTGATTTGTACTCGCGGCTGCCGATCAGCGCTGAGCAGGGCACGGGGCGAGGTCGCGGGCGTGTAAACAGCGTGGCTATGCGTGCTGTTACGTGTGAGTGTGTGTGTGTGAATGGTGTGTTTATGTGTGAGTGGGTGGTAGTGTGTTGCGGTTGTGGGGAGCGGTAGTGCAGCGGTTAACACGCTGCGCTAAGAACCCGGCGACCCGAGTTCGATTCGTCAACATGACCAATAACAGAGGTAATTATTTGAACTGGTCCTGAGGCCTCCCCCAGGTTGACTCAGATTCACGGGGGGGGGGGGGGGGTCTTTGTCTTATTATCATTATTAATATTTTAATAATTATTAATATTTTCGGGAAGCGGTAGGGTAATGCAGTGGGGTTAGCGCGCTGCACCAACGCACGTGTGTGACTCGAGTTTGATTCCCGCTCACGGCAGGCAAACGGTCGACTCATGCAGCCTTAAATAAGTACCAAGCTGAGGTGTGTAAACTTCAGCCCTGGGGAGACAAAGGCGGCCGGGCGTGGTGCTGACCACCCACCCCTCGTGGGTGGGTGGTCAACGCCACATTGTGATAAGGCAATACGGGGATCTTTGTTTTGTTGTGAGTGCATGTGAATGCATCATCCCAAATGTCTTTTCCTCCAGATAAAACAAAATGTACACGTCCCATCAGCCAAACGGCCTTCCTTCTGGGAGCGTATGTTATCAGCAGCATTGGTTCAGTACAATCAAATACTAGACATGTTTCGACATTCATAATTCCCATCAGCTGTCAGCCTTGCTTGAACCAATGATAGTGGCCTGCCACGGCCATGTAGCTGATGGGATGTGTAAAATACGTGTTTTTTATGTACGTGGAGACACGAATTGTCAGCGTGTTTGTTGTGTTATATCCTCCACAAGGACGCTTAATGATAATATTGTGGTGCTGTCCTTGTGTCAGATGGCAGCAGCAGCAGCAGCGATGTGGTCCAGGAGCGAGACGCCAGTGTCGCGGTCTGCTGCTGGCCACGCCGAGAGGGCTTCAGCAGAGACAGAGGGAGTTGGTGTCGTGTCGCTGCTCATCCTTCTCATCCTCCTCTGTTGAAGGGGCGCAGTCCACAGCGGGGGGTTCACTGTGCGGTCCATAGTTTGGGTTGCATGGCCACAGTCGCACGACCCTGGCTCGTTTCTTGAGCTTCGATGTTCATGAGGGTGGCGTGCGCATCGGCCTGGCGATGTTCTGACGCGTTTGCTGCTCAAGCCGTGGTCTGCGTTTGTCTCGAGTCGCGCCGTGCACCCTGCAGTACCCACGGGTTCGCCACCGTTGAGTCGCAAATTCGCTCGAACAAGGAGGCCACGACTTTAATGCCAACACAGCCCATCACAACACAGAGATGAGCGCAGGACTCATGCGTTCAGCTCTATTGAGATGGTGGTCTGGACAAGGTTGAAAGCGTTCGTACATGCAATTCTGCACACGTCTGTGTGTGTGGTGTTCAATCTGTTTGGTGGGGCGGCGGTTAGCGCACGGCGCGGGACGGGACGCGACCAGGCAGGGAGAGACAAGACGATCCAGTGAAGCAATTTCAGGGGCCGCGCCTTCACCTCGACACCGCCTGTGGCCCTCGCACGCGCGGAGTGAGTGGCGAGCGGGGAGGAGGAGGAGGAGAGTCGCCGTGGCGAGGCGCAGGCCAACAAGGGCGCTGTTTGTTGTGAGCGCCGCGCTCCGCGTTATCCCGCGAAGCATCTCGCCGACCCCATTGTCGGGAACAGCCCGTGTGGTATTATCTCGGCTCCTTCCTGCTCCTTCTTATTTGAGCGTGGCCTCCCCCCCTCCACCACACAGGTCCCCTCCCACCCACCCACCACCCCCGCACCCGCCTCCCGCCCGCTGTCATTAGCGCTGATTAAACAGAGAGAGGAAACGCAGGAGGATTTTTCGTCCTCATTTTACAAAGAAATTGCTTCCGCCCGCCTTTGATGCTCCCTGGGGTTCATAATGGCACCCACTTGCGCGGCGAGCTCACGGGAGTCGGTCATCCTCCTCCAGCCCCTGGCACGGAACGGATTGTCCGGGTTCGAGTCCCGTACCAGGGCCGCTATCGCTCATTGTTGGGATGAGGGGGGGGGGACAGGTACATCGCGGTTCCACGTCCTTCGGAGTGGGAGCGGTGGGGGAGTGGTTAGCGCACTTCGCTATTAACTCTGTTACCTGGATATGCAATGATAGCAGTCGATACCCACCCCGGACTCGTCATCCCACCGCACTCATCGTCGTGGCTGCTGTTGCTCTCGCGAGAGACGCGGCTTCCGCTCCTTGTAGTCACAGCCGCAGTGAACAGAGTCGCGTGAGAGGTGGTGGTGGTGGTGGCGGCCACGCAGCCCGCGCGCCTCGTCTGCGCGTCGCCGCGGCGTGCACGGCGCTGCGTTCTCGTGGTTCCACCGCTGCCTGAATGAGACGGCCGCGGTTTCTCAACTCTCTCTCTCTGAGTCTATGACCGAAACGACAATCTGGCCGCACGTTCAGCGCCTTGAAGCTGGTGGTCGAAACAAGGCTCGGGGAGCATTGTGCATCCCACGTGGTATTCACGTGATATGCATCGCAAGGCATGTGGATGGGAGTGGTGCCTTCCAACTGCTTGAGAGATGTCCCTCGACGTGAAGGCGTTTGTATTTCATTAACACATCCCATCAGACACACGGCCGACGGGACTGCATCATTCCCCCTGCATTGGCTCAACGCAAGGACAACTCTGGACCGGTGTCGACGTTCTGTGTCATCAGGATGGCGGACCGCCTTGCGTACAACAGGTGCTATAGGCTGCTGCGGAGGGCAGAGCAGCACAGTTGTACCGGCTTTACCAGCGTGGTGAAGTATGGTCGAAAGAACCCCCCCCCCCCCCACTGCCTGGTGACCGCGTGTTAACCCACAGTAGCCTTGCCGAGTGTAAATACTCTCCTTAAAGTGATCAAAGTAGGGGCCTATGCTTCTGCGGCTGCTGCTGTGTGTGATCCCAACTGAGTAATTTGCAGGTGACTTTTCCGCATTGGGATGTTTGACCGATGCGAGTTACAATGTGAGTGTGGGTTTAGCTATGGGAGGAGGACACGGAGGGAACCCGTGCAGAGCAGGGGGAGAGGACACACAAGCCCCGCACAGAAAGGCGCCCCGAGTCGGGAATCGAACCCAGGTTTTGTTTAAGCTGTGACGCACTGCGCTTCCACCCCGATGGAGAAACCTTCCTTATTTAGCCTATTGCCGCAGTGGAGATGGGGGGGGGGGGCTCTATCGGGAACAATGCCGCCCGTGTGGAGGGATTTGTTGCCGCTGTTCGCTGCCGGGCGGCGCCTTCGCGCTCCACGCGGCCCCCGCGTGCCGCGCTGCTGCTGTTTAGCTCGGCTCGGACATTAACCCGGAATGCTGTTTGCTTAGCGCCGGTGCCAGGTTTAATGTCCGGATTACAGGAGGATCATAAGGTTTTTACGGGGAAGCAAAACACGGTAATTACTGCCTCGGTTCCTCCATCTGGAGCCCAGACTCCGGGACCCCCCCCCCCAAAAAAAAACCCAACTCCCCTCCCCCCACCCTATTCTTACCCCCACCCTATTCTGACCCCCACCCTATTCTGACCCCCCCCCCACCCCCCGCGGCACCGGCCTCTCTCGAATGCCCGTGCCCCGCCCCTCAATCCGCTCCCCCATCACTTAACCCCTCGACATCCCCGCCCCCCCAACTCCCCCGGCATTCGCTCCCCCCGAGTTCACCCCCGACATCTCGCAGTCTCTCAGCACGCCATCCCCGAGCGCCAGGGCGACTCGCCACGTACCGGCAGCACCTGCATGGCTGTGCTCGTGCAAGGCTAAAGGCGCAGTCCTGCAATTGCTCGCTCACGTCACTGCTGGCGGAGGGGCCTCTAATAGAGCGGACTCGATCAACTCTTCCACGTTGGTGAGCAGACGTGCTGGAAGAGGTGGGGACACCCAGACTTGACCCCACCAGCACACGCGAGCTGCCAGTCGTAGACGAACTGTGTGGAGCAATGGACAGAGGCGCTGGGAACGGGCGAGATTTTAAAATATCCCAACGTTCTTTCAAGCGCCGCACCAGGAGATGGAGTCGAATCGGTGACTGTGGATGGCGAGTCCTGTGCGCTAACCATTTCATCATCGTCGGCCATGGCCAATCCACTGCTGGATGAAGGCCTCCTCCCCACGATCGTGCGATGTAACAATCCATCTACTAGCAGCAGCGCATGAACTGATTTCGTCGCTCCATCTCCCTGATAATCGAATCCCGGAGATTGTCCACTCACTGCGTGCCACGCGTACTGTCGTGAGCAGCCGTGTACTCGCTCACCGTGTCATGGCCATGGTAAAGAGAAAGCCCTCCTTCAACCCACTGCTGGATGAAGGCTCCGCCTCTCCCCGCCGTGTCGCTCACGAGGGTTGTTTAACGATACTTCACCACACCTCGCGCGCTGCTGCAGGGAGGACGCGGGGGCCGGGACCGGTCCAGACGATCAACGCGCCGCTGATAATTGGCCGTGGTCGGGGAATCAACCGCGCAGTATCCGGGTTCACCACGCAGTGCGTCATCCCTTGTACCACCGCTTCCCCCTCCCTTATGATAATTATTTAACTGTGTTTGAGCGCGATGGTTGTTAAAATCCGTTCTTTACATAACCGGTTACTGAATGTAAAAAACGGGTAAAAACCGGTTACCTGTTTGCCGCACACATCGAAAGTCTCCAGCAACAAAGGGTCACTTTGCACCCTTGTTTAACTGCGAGACGGAGGTGGAAGGTCGACTCAGCCTCAATTGAATACCCGGTGCGGTGGGTAAACATCGCTACTCAGGAGACAAAGACGGCCGGGCGTGGTGTTCGCTAGCAGCACTTGCCCCAACAGTCTGTCAAGGCGACAAGGGGGTCTCTTGGAGGGATCGGCAGCACACGGGGCTCGCCAGCCAGAGGGCGCAGGTTCGAGTCCACCTCCAGGCGCGGCAGGGGAAATGATGGGGACGAGTTTCTCAACGTCAGTGGGTCACGTGCCAGTGCTGCTGCTGTGTCACAACCAACAACAATCAATACACGTCAACGATAGTGCTATGAGGAAGGTTCGTTGCCCGAAACGTCGCCAATGAAATATACTTTACGGTCACGATACTGTTGACGAGTCTGTTGAGTTCAGCAGCATACGTGGATGCACCAGAGTTTATTGAGCGGCAGGTCGCGTGTGGTGGTGTAAAGTGTGGGTACTTCCACCTCTTCTTCCAAGACCTCTGGCCAGCGGGGAAAAGTAGGCCAAGTACCATCCTCGAGAAGTCCTCTAGAGGAGGGTCCTGCGCGACACCCGGATCCCGGCACAGGAGCCCCCCCCCCTCCCCCCCCGAGACGGCACCTAGCACTGACTGGTCACTCACCACGGTCCGTCGAGACTGTGTAGCGGGGTAAGGGTCGTGACCCCGTGTGCCGCGGCGCCGTGACCCCGTGACCTGAGTATCTGAGCCATGACCATCTGATAAGTCGGGACCGCTGTAAGCCATGGCTATGAATGTTGACCCTGTGAGCCGTGACCTCTGTGAGCCGTGACTATGAATCTTGACCCTGTAAGCCGTGGCTCTAAAAACCTTGACGCAGTGACCCCGTGACCCAGTGAGTCGTGTTCACTTGCGTGACCCGGACGAAGGATGAGCCGGGTGGCTCGAGTTGGGAGGGGTGGGGGGGTTGGCGGGGCAGGGCGGGGGGGCTCCAGTGTCCCCGGGACCCCGCGGTGATTACAGCCGGGGCCCTGCAGCCTTTAAAGCAATTAGGGCAGGAAGTAGCGAGCGGTGGATAACGGGGCACATCCTGGCAGCTGCGTCCAGTCATCAAAGCGCGCCGCCTCCTGCTCCTGCTGCTGCTGCTGCCGCACGGGCCCTCACCGAGAGGGCGATCTCCCTCTGGCTCTCCCGCGCTCTCTCCCCTCTCTCCATTCATCGACTCTCAATCTCTTTCACGCATTCTCAATGTCGAGCTTTCTTCATCTCTCTCTCTGTCGCGCTCCCTCGTACTCGCCACCACTCTAGGAAGCTCTCGCCCGGTCTCTCGCTCTTCTCTGCAATCTCCCACTCACTCATTCTCCTCCCTGTCTCTCTCTCTCTTCTCTCTCGCTCTCGTTTTCTGTCTCCCGCGCTCTCTCCCGATAACCACACGCACGCGCACACGTGTGCGCAAATGAACAACATGTGCGCGCAACCTCGCGAGTGTTTACGCGCGCACCACTCGGTTCGTTCCCCACAAAGACAAAGATCCCCCGTATAACCTTAACAGACTGTTGGGGCAAGTGCTGTTAACGAGCATCTACGAAAGCAGGCGCGGCGCACGAATGGGTGGGTGGCCAGCACCACGCCTAGTCCCCTTTGTTTCCCTAGTGACGATATTTACACACCGCACCAGGTACTCTTTTGAGGCTGAGTCGACCTAGAAAAGGCCCGGGACCGGTTCAAATAATCGTTATTGGTGTTGGCCGTGTGTGTGTGGAGCGGTGGGGCAGTGGTTCACGCACTGCGCTATAAACCCGGTGACTCGAGTTCGCTTCTTCGATCTCCTCTAGGTCGACTCAGCTATAAATTAAACTTGGCGCGGTATATAAACATCAGCACTAGGGAGACAAAGGTGGCTGGGCGTAGCGCTGGTCACCCATCCTCTCGTGCGCCCTACCGGTCTTCATCGGTGCTCGCTAACAGCGCCGGTGAAGGTGATATGGGGGATCTTTGTATGTCTGTGTTGATATGCAACAGACGTAGATAACGAGGTCATACACCTGATACAGTGCGCCTCCTAGTCCAACCGGAGTATTCACGAAGTTATAACATCATCAGCCATGCTCAATCCACTGCTGTAGGCGACACCTCGCAAAGCACTCCTGCCATGTAATTATTCACTCGTCACCTGGGCTTGTTTAATCGCTCCGTCTCCCCCTCCTCGGTGGAGCGTCCTCTCGGACGCGTTCCCTGCCTTGGCTGTCGCTCCGTCATCATCCTTGACCATCGTCCCTCCTGTCCGTGACGCCTCCTGCCCAAGCCCCACTTACTTCGCGCGATGCCATCCCACGCGTCTTCTCTCGTCCACGTCTTCCCCTTCCTGTCTCTCATTATAATTCCATGCACGCTTCACTCCAGGCTTCTTCGCGCACTTTTCAGTGTTTGTTCCATATTATTCGTAAAATGACCACGTGTTTTAGAACCACCACGTGTCGCAGCGGGGAGTAACACGCGATGATTGAAAACGTACACATTTCGGCCACCGTGTCTGCGTTGATTTTCAGTTTCAAGTTCAGCTTCACGGAAGCTCTCCACCACCCGGATCACCTCGATATTCCATTTTGTTTATCTCGGGGCCGTAAGCAAGCCCGCACTCTGCTGATGAGACACTGTTTGGTCGAAACCGGTCCACAGTTTACTTGCATTGAACCACTGCGGCTGAAGTTTCGCATTCGCAGGAGAAAGACCGTGCCGCTGATGGGATGTATACAACAGATATGGGGAGAACACGGAGTATTATTTTGTGAAGAATGACATGCAACTTGCTGATCCGCCCCAATTGGATATCTGTGAGAAAAGAGCTTAATAGCTCATCGGATTCCTCGAGTCTAAATAAAGATTCTGATTAGTAGCAGGGCTCGACCAGGGCTCTGGGACATCGCGATGTTGGCTTCTCCCGGGTCCCACCGCTCATTGCCCTCCCGGTGACCCCGGCCACGGCGGAGCACGTGGGCGCGCGAGGCAGACGGACATTCCTACTTCCTCTGGTATTTACGGCCCTGTGTTAGGCGTACCCCCCCCCCCCACCATTATAATATATTATCAGCCCCCCCTCATCACCCCCCTCTGATACCCTCACACCCCCAGACCACACTCATAAAGCGCCTTGCAGCTCCACGAATTACGGGATGACTTTGTGAAGGAGATGTGTTTGCTGATGAGACGGGGGTGACGGGGGCGGGGGGCTCAGCGCACCAATCTGAGAACCGAGATCTTACCAGCACCACCAGCACCACCAGCACCACCAACTACTCTCGTGATCATCAGCAGTGCGTGGCCGCAGTCGGTATTACCATTCAGACGCGGCGCGCAGGATGGGACACACGCGCTGCGCACACGGACGCACGGAGGAAGAGGTGCCCCGTGTAGCCCACACGGATTATTGGGGCTGTGCTGTGATCAGCGAGAACCTATTACATCTATGAATGTGGCGTGGGCAGAACGCCGACAAAGACAAAGATCCCCCGTGTAGCCGTAACAGACTGCTGGGACAAGTGCTGTTAGCAAGCACCTATGAAGGCTTGCACGCCACAGCAGGCCAGCACTGACAAACACTGACACACACCCTGACACACACCCAAACACACACTGACACACCCCCTGACACACACCCCGACACACACCCTGACACACACCCTGACACACACCCTGACACACACCCAAACACACACTGACACACCCCCTGACACACACCCCGACACACACCCTGACACACACCCTGACACACACCCTGACACACACGCTGACACACACCCTGTCACACACGCTGACACACACTGACACCCTGACACACGCACTGACACACACTGACACACACCCTGACACACACGCTGACACACACCCCGACACACACCCTGACACACACACTGACACACACCCTGACACACACGCTGACACACACTGACACCCTGACACACGCACTGACACACACTGACACACACCCTGACACACACGCTGACATACACTGACAGACATGAGTACACAGCGCTCCAAGTGTACTGTATCCCAAAGCACACACAGAAACCCCACACACACACTGACCAAACAGTCAAAGATCCCCCGTAAAGCCTTTAACAGGCTGTTGAGGCAAGTGCTGTTAGCGAGCACTTATGAAAGCCTAGGTGGTGGGTGGCCAGAACCACGCCCGGCCACCTTTGTCTCTCCATCGCGCCACGACTCCCCACTACACCCACACACACACACAACGCCACATTAACAGCCACTGTTCGCCAGGAAGTAACGGTGACGTCCCGACAGCGCTTGTGCCAAGCTAGGTGCACATTGATTCCACATGGGTTAGACGCTTTCAAGCACGCGATTTCATTTCAAGCAGAACCAGGACCCACGTCGAACCGAGAGGGCCCTTGCCTATCGTATCTGGCAGTTCACCAAAATCGTTTCAAGCGAGTCTGAATTCGCTAATGAGACGCCGAATGTTGAAACCGGTCCAAAGTTGTATTGGTGCTGAAATCATTCACTCCCATAAGGAAGCCATATGGCTGATGGGACGTGTAAAAATAGTCAAATACTCTTAATTTTTTTATGTTGATGGGACAGATATGGGAAGGAGGCGAATTTCCCGATTATTTTCCCGAGCAGAGATGGGAGGAACCACGTGGATATGGATTCCGAAAGGTTTGGTTGAGATGGAGGGCGAGGGGCAGGGGAGGGAGAGAGTGGGGGGAGGGGGTGCGGGGAGAGGCAGAAGGGGGGAGGGTCGACCCACGGCTCCCCCTCGCCCGTAACCCCCCGGCTTGTAAATGAGTGTGGCAGTGTAAAGAGCGATTCATCTCAGGTCCTTTCCGTCTAATTGCTTACATCTGTGCCAGGCCCCACCACGTGCTGGGCGAACAATGCCCGCACAGAGATGGATGTGAGGCTGCCCCGGGGGAGCGGGGGAGGGGCCGCGGAGATGGGACCAAGCCTCTCGGAACAAAGTGGTTTTATAGTCGCGAGTTCCGGTGACCCGCAGTGTGCCGCCGAGAGACCGGCGGAACACTGCCGGGTGTCCAGTGTGGAGTGCGGGGTGTGCGGTGGAACGGCGGAGCGTTGCAAAGAAGAGCGCCCTGCATTGCGCCCTGCCAACCCTGGCAGCAGGCTCCCAAGGCCTTAATCGCCCTAAACAAATCTCCGAGAGGCTCTGATGGGAGCCGTGTAAGGAAGGGTTCGCTTCCTACCAGCGATGGTTTATCGCTACGATTCGCGGTCGAGACGTAATCCCAGGCGGGCTGACGTCGCGTGAGCCGGGTGGGAACTCGAGGGGGCAGGGTGAGTGCCTCGATCAATACAACGTGCACGCAACGATGCAAAAATAAATCAGCGTAAAAACAAGCGACTTTAAATGAGTGTAAGCTGGTGTGTTGGCGTGTGCATCTGTGTGTGTATGGGCAGAGGTAGTGGAGCAGTAAGCGGTGACTGTGAGTCGCCGCTCACAGTCACCAGTGGCGATTATCTGAACCGGTCCTGGGCATCCGCTCGGTCGATTCATCCTCAAATTAGTACCTGGTGCCACGTATGGACATCACCACTCGGAAACAAAGGCGGTCGGGCGTGGTGCTGGCAACACCACCCCCTCGTGTGCCGTGTTGGCCTTCATAGTTCGCCGGGTTCGTAGCTTAGCTCGCTAACCACTGCGCCCCCCCCCCCCCCCCCAACGCACACACACACACATACCATGACACATGCAAACACACACGCGGACACAATCCCTCTGTCCTCCACAAATCCCTTCCACATGTGTCTGTCTGCCTCCAAACAAACGCGGACACGCGGTGTTTTCCTTCTAAGGAACAGTTAATGCACCGCTTCCTGTTTTTAAGAGAGCGGTCGCGAGGACGCATTTCTCCATCCGCGAATATCAGCGGCTCGCCATCTGCTGCCCCCCCCCCCCACAACTCCCCCCCTGCCCCCCATAACCTCCCCGGCACCTGCCGCTGGACTCCCTCAATTCTGAACTGAAGATGTTTGCCGATGCTACTGCTGCTGCGTTGGCAGTGGGTGCACAACTAACAACACAAAGACGGTCACTGCATCGCGCACTTTCGGATGCGCTTTCGCGGTCGTCTGGAACGCTCCTCCTGACGATATTAGGAAACCACTGGAGCTATGCACGTTCCAATCATCATCGAGATTGAAAACTCATTTGTTGATGATGACATTTTTTGTGTGTTTGATCTGTTGTCCTTCCCAGGCACCTCCGATCATTGCGGTTGACTACACAGGTGCGACAGAAGTTCAACATACGTGCATGCAATACTCAGCTTCGCATCTAGCAACACTCAAGGTGTTCGTTCGCTGCTGGATGAAGGCCTCTTCCTCGTCCACCTCGTCCCCAAGCCGCCGTTACATCCTGCGGTGTGACGGCCCACCTCGTGTCATTCACACCGGATATTATATACAAGAGTAGGGTAGCGTGTGGTGGCAGCTACCCTAATCTGAAGCCGGCCCATTGTCTAAAACGTCAGCCTATTCACTTTTGCAAGTCGATCGTTTGGTGGCGATGACAACCCCTGTGAGCCATTATCCATCATTACCCAGGGAAGCCTCACTCCGTTGTCCACAGTAGGGGGCGCTGTGCGTGATGCGAGTTGAGTGATGTGCAGGTCACGACGATTCAGCGTTGGGAGGTTTCGCCCAACACCAGCTCCACTTTCCCTGTGGGGTTTCTATGGTAGGAGGCTTGAGGACCAGGAGCAGCCCTACAGACGTACACACTCCACGCGAAAAGGCGCCTGGAATCGAACCCTGGTTATTATTGCTGTGAGGCAGTGTTATTATCACTGCACCACCCTGCCACCGATTGTGCCCAGTAGTTGCAAGTTTCCTGAGATCCAGATCCTATTATCCAGATCCCGTTATCCAGAGCCCACGACCTGGATCTCATGACTCAGCTCACCACCGCTCAGCCTCCCTCCCCTCCCATCCAATGAGCAGCGGCAACTTGCCCGCACGTCCCCGTGCCGGCGGGAAGGAGACCACGCTGAGCGGGCGACGCGGCGAGACCCCATCCGGGAGGTGAACTCATGCGCCGGTGAGGAGGTGGTGTCGGGGGGGGGGCTCTGCCTGTGGGGGGCGGTGGTGATCCTGCGGGGGCTCCTGCCCCCCTACTCCCCAAGGCGATAAAGAGTCCCCTGCGGTGCGTGAGGGTACACGGGTGGGGGTTGGGAGGAAGCCCCCCCCCCCTCCCCACCCTTCCCTGGCTTCCGAAAGAACGACTCTGTTGTGGAAACGGAGTGAGCGGCTTCACAGACGCGGAGCCCACATCCTCGGAGCGCGGCCAGGCCTGGCAGGGAGAGGCAGCCACTGCTGCTGCTACTGCCGCCGCTATAGAGCAACAAAGATAACAAAGATCTCCCATATAGCCTTAACAGACTGTAGGGGCAAGTGCTGTTAGCGAGCACCTATGAAGGCCGGAACGGTACATAAGGGTGTGGGTGGCCAGCACCACGCCCGACCGCCTTTGTCTCCCCAGTGGCGATGTTTACACACCGCACCGGGTACTCATTTGAGGCTGAGTCGACCTAGGGGAGGCCCGGGACCGGTTCGGATAATCGTCACTGGTGGTGGCCGTGAGCGGGAATCGAACCCGTGTCGCCGGGTTCATAGCGCAACGCGCTAACCGCTACACACCCTCACTGACACACACCCTGACTGACACACACCCTCACTGACACACACCCTCACTGACACACACCCTCACTGGCACACACCCTGACTGACACACACCCTGACTGACACACACCCTCACTAACACACACCCTGACTGACACACACCCTGACTGACACACACCCTCACTGGCACACACCCTCACTAACACACACCCTGACTGACACACACCCTGACTGACACACACCCTCACTAACACACACCCTGACTGACACACACCCTCACTAACACACACCCTGACTGACACACACCCTGACTGACACACACCCTGACTGACACACACCCTGACTGACACACACCCTCACTGACACACACCCTCACTGACACACACCCTCACTGACACACTCACTGACGCTAACACTGGCACATTCACCACTGACGCACTTACTGACATGTTCACTTTCACCGACTCACTTACTGACACGCATTTACACACTCATTAACACACGGTTACACACACAAACATCCAATATAACCGGTACAGTATTGACCAAACATCCCAATGTTGGAAACTTCCCCTACCTTTGACTCACCCGGGATCAACATTTCAGCAGCAGCAGCAGCAGCAACATCGCCACTACTGCGACCAAGCGGGCAAGAGCCTCCTGCAAAGAGCCTTGAGACTCAGTGTGGCTGTCCCGTCTCTCAGTGACATCGTCCGAGACGCCAACACCGGCCAGGGGGCCCCACTGAAGCAGCTGCAACAGCTGCAGCAGCTGCAGCAGCTGCTGCAGCTGTTGCAGGCCAGAACCGGCAAACACTGACACACACGCTGATACACACACTGACACACACACTGACACACACACACTGACACACACACTGACGCACACACACACACATTCACCAAACAGACACAGATCCCTCGCGAACACTTTGACAGGATGTTGGGGCTAGTGCTGTTCGCGAGCACCGATGCTACCAGGTAAGGCCCACTAAGCTAGACAGCTATTTTTCCAAAGCGGCCTGGCCACAAATGATAGCTAAACGAAGTGGCTTCTCATCACGTGAACATTTATAGCAGCCACATACACGGGTGGCCAGCACCACGCCCGACCGCTTTTGTCTCCTCAGTGGTTATGTTCACATATTGCACCAGGCACTCATTTAAGGCTGAATCAACCTACGGGAGGCTCCATCATTGCTTCAAATATTCGTCACCGATATTGGTCATGAATGGGAATAGACCTCAGATCGCCAGGTTTGTAGCCAAAGTGATTTCCCGCCTTCGATGAGCACTGAGGCATTGGAGCTCATCTCTCTTTACAGCCCTGAGCCGGCGGTGGAAATTGCACATTCCTATGGCGTGGGTCAGTCGATCCATAGGACAACTGCTGTTGACTTTACCACGAAGGGTGACTCATTTGCGTTCGTAGCGCGATGCGCTAACCACCGCGTCACCGCTCCTCCCCCATCGCACACCAACAACAATAACTGCCGTTCACCACCACGGCGCTTGTGCCAGGCTAGGTGCACTTTGAGGCCCCGTGAAGTGTCGAAGGTCCGCTGGCAGGAGGTCATGGAACAAGACCCAGGTGCCATGGGTTGGCTGGGATGCCTGGCAGATGTACCAACTATGCCCCCGACCGTGCCAACTGTGGTTCCCACTGTGCCACTACACACCACCACACACCCCCACAGCACTACACACCACCACACACACCACTACACACCGCACAACACCACCACACACCACCACACACCACCACACACCCCCACAGCACTACACACCACCACACACACCACTACACACCGCACAACACCACCACACACCACCACACACCACCACACACCCCCACAGCACTACCCACCACCACACACACCACTACACACCGCACCACACACCACCACACGCTACACACAGCACGCCGCACACCACCACGCCAACACACACCACACGCCACCACACACTACACACCACTACACACAGCACACCACCACACACACACCACCACACACCACCACGCACTACACACAGCACACCACCACACACACACCACCACACACCACCACACCACACACCACCACACACCACATACCACCACACACTACACCACACTACACACCACACACACCACCACACACTACACACAGCACACCACCACACACCACCACACACACCACCACACCGCAACCCCCCCCCCCAGACGTGCCCCCACACTCACCCCGTTTACAACATTCACACGACACTGTCTGTGACGAGCTTCACAAATCAGTAACCGCGGGTTTGTTTGTAAACAACGCGTCAACAATCTGCAGACGTTCTGTAAACATCTCGGAGAATCTCCCTCCCCTCCCCTCCCTCCCCTCCCCTCCCTCCCCTCCCTCCCCTCCCTCCCTCCCTCCCTCCCCTCCCTCCCCTCCCTCCCCTCCCTCCCCTCCCTCCCTCCCTCCCTCCCCTCCCCTCCCTCCCCTCCCCTCCCCTCCCTCCCCTCTCTCCCCTCCCCTCCCTCCCCTCCCCTCCCCTTCCTCCCCTCCCCTCCCTCCCTCCCCTCCCCTCCCTCCCCAATCCTCCTCTCCCACTCCCCTCCGCCCCCTGCCGAAACGCGATTACATCCACAAAGGATTTGACTCCTGAGGATTGCTGCTGCTGCTGCTGCTGCTGCTCTGGTGGTGATGGCCTGGCGGAGAGCGGCGCAGACGTCGTCACGTGGAGCTCGTTCGCTCTCCCGGCGCGGCAGTGGAGACCAACAATGGGGGGGAGGGGGGGCTCTTCTTCAGCCCCTCCCGCCGCCCCTGTCCAACAAAGGGGCCCGCACGGGGGCAGCGCCGCAGTGTGTGATGGGCAGGGCGAGTGTGGTGGTGGTGGTGAGGTGGTGGTGAGGTGGTGGTGGTGAGGTGGTGGTGGTGGTCGTGAGGTGGTGGTGGTGGTAAGGTGCTGGTGAGGTGGTGGTGGTGAGGTGGTGGTGGTGAGGTGGTGGTGAGGTGGTGGTGGTGAGGTGGTGGTGGTGGTGAGGTGGTGGTGGTGGTGGTGGTGGTGAGGTGGTGGTGAGGTGGTACACTGTCAACTCAGCCTCGGTGAGGTCGACTCAGCATCAAACGAGTCGCCGGTGCGCTGTGTCACTGGGGAGACAAAGGCGACCGGGCTGAGTGCTGCCCGCCCACCACCCAGACTGGACGCCTGTGAAAGAGAGCCACAGAACTCGTCGGATTGCTCCTCCATCATAAGTAGAGATTCTGATTCTGCCTGCCGTGCCGGCCCTCATCGGTGCCACTGGCTCGCAGCACCTGCCCCCAACTCTCTCGCTCTGTCTGTCTCCGGGTGGTCCACGTGTGAGTGCTCGCACGAGCACGTCTGGTCATCGACGTGGGGGGGGGGGGGTCAGAGTCCACTCCAGGGGGGCCCCCGAGCGGTGGCGACGTTGCCTCGTCGTTTAAACGACGACCGCGCCGAGAGGTGACATCGAACCATCCGGCGACCTCTGAATTGCAATTCCGGTGCGCTGCTGCTGCTGCTAACCATTGCATGACGGCAGCTTCTAAAGCCTCCACTATCCAGAGGGAAAACCTCTCCTCTGGCATTGATGGACTGACCCCTCCCCCCATTCCCCGCCTCGTGATGAGTGGGAGGCGCGTCCGACTTTGCGATGGGAAGAATCATTTCCTTTTTTGTCTGAACTATTTCAGCTGCTGCGAGCAGCGCGGGGAGGGGGAGCCAGGCGCGCGTGGGTCCGAGTGGTTGGGGAAGGTTGGGGAAGGTAGGGGCGGGGGGGATGGGGGGTGGGGGGCTCGTCGGGAAGGGTGAGCGTGGCCGCTGCCGTTGCCAAAGCAGAGCGCGCCAGAGATTCACCGCCGTCTATCAACGAGGCTCCGAACGGAAAATGTGAAGAGCCGTCACCACCGTAACCCCGTGTCCGCCTCGAGTTAAACACGGACCCCCCCCCTTCCTCAGCCCCACCGCGCCCCCCCCCCCCCAAGTCAAAATAAAAGCTCCATCATCCGCGTGTGTTGGGCGGGCAGGGGGGGGGAGCCCGCGCCGCGGTGACACCCCCCGCGCGTGCTGCGCAGCGAGCCGAGCAGAGGCTCGAATCCCGACCCTGGCGCCTTTAGTGTGCTGGAGGTTGTATGTTGTCGCCCTGTTCCGCAGTGTGAGTGAGTGGAGTGTGTGTGAGTGACGTGTGTGTGAGTGAGTGGAGTGTGTGAGTGTGTGTGAGTGAGTGGAGTGTGTTGTGTAGTGTGTGGAGTGTGTGAGTGTGTGTGAGTGAGTGTGTGAGTGAGCAGTGTGTGTGTGAGTGGTGTGTGTGAGTGTTGAGTGTGTGTGAGTGTGGAGTGTGTGAGTGAGTGTGAGTGTGTGAGTTATTGGAGTGATTGGAGTGAGTGGAATGTGTGAGTGAGTGTGCGTGAGTGTGAGGGTGTGTGAGAGTGTGTGAGAGTGTGAGTATGAGAGTGTGTGAGTGAGTGTGAGGGTGTGTGAGAGTGTGAGTGAGTGTGAGAGTGTGTGAGAGTGAGTGTGAGTGGAGTGTGAGAGTGAGTGTGAGTGAGTTTGAGTAAGTTTGAAATTGTGTGAGAGTGTGAGTGAGTAGAGTGTGAGTGAGTGTGAGTGAGTGTGAGAGTGTGTGAGTGTGTGAGTGAGTGGAGTGTGTGAGAGTGTGTGAGTATGAGTGTGTGTGAGTGAGTGGAGTGTGTGAGAGTGTGTGAGTGAGTGTGAGTGAATGTGAGAGTGTGTGAGTGTATGAGTGGAGTGTGTGAGTGAGTGAGTGTGGACTATGTATTCTCTCTTCTTGGGTTGACTCCGCATTCTCCGGTTTCCTCCCAGAGCTAAACCCTCAAATACAGTGGAACTAATATTGACCAAACATCCCAATGCTGAAACACATTTTCATCTGCAAATGACTCAAATGAGACCACACACAAAATCGGCAGCAGCAACATCGCCCCTAACTACAACAAACTTGGCACGAGCCTCTTGAAGAAGAGTCTTGAGACTCAGTGAGACTTTCCCGGGCACACAAGCGTCATCATGAGAATAAAATTCGCGGGGCGAGTGGAGGATTTCCAACTTCCAACCCGCAATGTTTCTGGCCGGTGCCATACATGTGCACACGTTTACACGCAGAATTATAAACAATTATAAACACATTACAGCCATCGTTGGCAGTGGTGCGCAAGCACAATTAACAATCACAAACTCAGCACGTTCGTCAACAACAACAACACTGTGTGTGCGGCATTAAAAGGAAACTAAACATATGGCAGGCGACGTTTCGGGCAATGGCCCTTCTTCTGTGGCCCCCACAGCTCCGACAGGCGGGGGCGATGCTGCCCGCGTGGTGCCCAATTTGAGACATTTGCGGCGGATTCCACAACGACTCCAAAAGGACGCACGCGCAGAGGACGGGCGTGTTTCACATTTGGCGAGATTAGACCATGACCCCCGCCACACACACACAGTGGCCTACTCTTGCGAAACATGTCACGGGTTCTTTAACGTCCATTGTGAAGCAGACTTGCGCGAATTCTGCGGCTTCTCCGCTTGCAGTGTTACCCAGGGCTGCCTTCCGGGACGGAACCGTGAACCTCCGTAGCAAGCGGCGACTGCGCTCCCGCTGAGCCCTGCCCCCGCGTGCGTGGAAGAGGGGGGGGCGTCTCCTAGGCTCCTTCCAGGGGGTGAAGCGATGGCAGGTGGTGCAGGCAGGGGCGCGTGTGTGTGTGCAAGTGTGTGTGTGTAAATGTGCGTGTGTGCAAGTGTGCGTGTGTGTGTGTACGTGCGTGTGTGTGCAAGTGTGTGTGTAGAATGTGTGTGTGTGCAAGTGTGCGTGTGTGTGTAAGTGCGTGTGCGAGTGTGTGTGTGTTTAAGTGCGACTATGAGTGTGTGCGTGTGCGTGTGTAAGTGCGTGTGCGAGTGTGTGTAAGTGCGAGTGTGTGTAAGTGCGAGTATGTGCGAATGTGTGCGTGTGTGTGTGCCGTGTTGGCCTTCATAGGTGCGCACGAGCAACCCTTGCCCCAACTGTCTGTTAAGATTATACGGGGGGGGAGGCGATCTTTGCCCTCTGTGTGTGCGTGTGTGCGTGTGTGTGCACGTGTGTCTGTGACGTGTTTGCTGGCGTGCGTGTATGTGTGTGCGATGTGTGTGTGCGTGTATGTGTGTGCGATGTGTGCGTGCGTGTGTGTGCGATGTGTGCGTGCGTACGTGTGCGCCTGAATGGAGTTGGCCTGGCGGGGGGGGAGGGTGGGGGCTGTGTTTACGCTCCGCGATTCGCACAAAGCCACAACTTCCTGCTCGCAGCTCGCGATCCAAAACAAAGAGCTGAGCAGCGCACGCAAGGCAAACACACACACTCCCCCGGAGCGGGGGGGGGCTGTCAGGAGGCAATAATAGTAAAGTGTAAGACGGGGCTTTGTCTTGGCAAGGTCTTGTTGGGAGTGGGCATGGGGGCGGTGGAGAAGGGGGGGGAGGCTTGCGTCCCTACGAAGGTGATAGAACACCGGACGAACGGGCGGGAGGAGGGGAAGGTGAGGGAGGGGGAGGTGCGGAGGTGGGGGAGGGAGGGAGGGAGGGGACGCGTGGAGGGAAAGAGGTGAGGGAGGTAAAGGAAGGAAAGAGAGAGGGGGGAGAGGGGGATGATGGAGGGGAATGAAATAAGGCATGGAGGTGAGGGATAAAGGAGGCGAGGGAGGAGTCGTGGTGGGTGGGAGGCGAGGGAGGGATGGGAGGTCGATGTGCGCGCTGCTGCTGCTGCTGGGGAGTGCATTCCTGGGTTAGGGAGAGGCCGCGGAACGTCCCGCGAGGACAGCACCGCCACAACACAGCCCAGGTGCTCTGTCACGTGGCCACAACAGCCGCCTCCAGCCGCAATCAGAGCTCAAACAAAGGCAAAGCTCTTGGTGGAAATTCCACATTCCTATGGCGCGGGAGGGGGGGTGGTTTCCTGCATACCCCAACACCAGCCAGAAGCACAACCACAGTCAGACACACAACCACAACTACAGTCAGAAACACAACTACAGTCAGAAACACAACCACAACTACAGTCAGAAACACAACTACAGTCAGACACACAACCACAGCTACAGTCAGAAACACAACCACAGTCAGACACACAACCACAACTACAGTCAGAAACACAACTACAGTCAGAAACACAACCACAGCTACAGTCAGAAACACAACTACAGCCAGAAACACAACCACAGTCAGACACACAACCACAACGACAGTCAGAAACACAACCACAGCTACAGCTAAAAACACAACCACAACTACAGCCAGAAACACAACTACAGTCAGACACACAACCACAATCACAGACACACAACCACAGCTACAGTCAGAAACACAACCACAGTCAGACACACAACCACAACTACAGTCAGTGAAGAAAGCTCGCCCTGCCATGCTCAATAATCATTACGTTTGGAACTCAAGTGCTCAGCAGCAGCAGTATTGTCATCATCGGCAGCATTATCAGCAGCATCAGAATCATAAGCAGCAGCAGGCCGGTGAGAAGGCCAAGGGCTTTTGCAGTGACGGTTCACGGTTCGGGTTCACGGTTCGAGTCCAGCGGCCGCCCTGATTATGAGTGTGGGTGTCATAACCACGATCATACTTCTGCCTCACGAAGATCTCCTGACGTCTTTCGCATGAGCAGGCCATTGTTTGTCGGCGTCAGGATCCACATTTGCCAATTCCGAAAATCAAACCGAAAATTACTGAATCGGAATCACACAATCATCATCCCCCGCTGGCAGACTGATGCCCCAGGCCCCTCGGATAGTTGCAAACGAGACTAAGGTCTCGCCTGCCCAAACAAAGCGTCAGCAGAATCATCATAATAATCAGCAGCCTCATCATCATCAGCAGCAGGGAGAGAGAGAGACACCTCCTCTGGAGGCGGCGCGTGGGGGGAGTGCGAGGCGCTCCACATCCGCCGCCCCCTGGCCCGTCTCACACCTGCCCAGCTGCGCACCTGCGCGCGTGCCCCCCAGCCTCACCTGGCCGCGAACCTCCCCCCCCCCCCCACCTGCTCCCTCGTGCGGGGCCCACTCGGCTCCACTGTGTTTTTATCACACAAGGCCCAAACATGACAGACGACGAGTAACAAACAGCACAACTAAAGCTGTTATAGAGCTACAAGAGTGGGCACGTGTTTGTTTAGAGAAATGTTTGTTATAAGAGCTTGGAAAACAGACGATGATGATGATTGGAGGACGGAATTCCAGAGTGGAGCAGTGCGAGGAGGGAAGAAGCAGAGAGAGGTCCTGTGACTTGCAGTGTGGCGAGCGAATAAGAGGGTGAGGGAGTTGATGAAGGAGTGAGTCAGTGGATAAGTGGGTAAGTTAGTGGGCGAGTGGTTGAGTGATTGAGGGAGTAAGTCAATGGGTGAGTAATTTAGTGAGTTGGTTAGTGAGCAAGTAAGTCGGTGAGTAAATTCTTCGGTGCGTGAGTGAGTGAGTGATTGAGTGGGTGGCAGGAATTGATTTGTCCAAGGGTTCTAGTACCGGTCTCGCTGCGCTGAACGTCACCACAGTCGACGACTGTATTACGGCTCCACTACTCGGCCTGTCGTCTGTCTGAGACTGGGGGGTGGTCCGGGTTTTGTCTCCAGTTGGGGAGGAGTCGAGGCCATGTGCGAGCCGTGTCCGCTTGGGACCTCTCGTCCCACCGCTCATCGCATCACCCCGAGCAGGTGGACGCGACAAAGGAGCGAGGGCGACACAGAGCGAGGAGCTCACGTGCAAGGGGTGTCCAGACGCCCCCCCCCCCCTCGTCTCACCACAAGGGTGGCGGCACGGGGGAGGGGGCGTGGGGAAAGGGGGGGGGGGGCACAGAGTGAGCCATTGAAGACCCAGGTGGCTATGGTGGACGCGATCACCTCGTTACACAAAGTCAACTTGAAGCTACACCTCCAAGCGATGGGTCCACGCTGACCAAACTTAATGGCAGGTGTACACACACTGCACTCAACCATACGCAATCGACGTACTGTGCTGCATACCCTGGTGTAGTTACACACTAGGAGCTACATACTCCGATTAGCACGGTTGCCTACGTACGGCGCGAAAGAAGTTCAACATACATACGAGTAACTTTATTGTAAATGGGCAGTGGTCAATGTATTTAAATGTTCCCGATCCGACTCCCGCGGAAGGGAATTTATCAATTAACAGTTACTGACATTGGTAATGACGCAGTTGCTTTTGCGCCGATTTCTATTTGCATCATTGCTGTGCAACTTTATTGAATTTTTTGGACTTTTGGTGACACGGATCACAGTCTCACACTGAGTCTCGTCCTGGTGAGTCTCACACTGAGTCTCCTCCTGGTGAGTCTCACACCGAGTCTCCTCCTGGTGAGACTCACACTGAGTCACGTTCTGGTGAGTCTCACACTGAGTCTCCTCCTGGTGATACTCACACTGAGACTCACACTGAGTCTCCTCCTGGTGAGACTCAGACTGAGTCACGTTCTGGTGAGACTCACACCGAGACTAATACTGAGTCTCGTCCTGGTCCCTCTTGAGCCCTCGCGAGACTCGAACTTGGACGGCAGCTGCCGACCGCCCGCCCGTGGGGGGTGTCCCACCACGCGCACCGTTGCCAAAAACCGGTTACCAGTTTCTTGGTTTATTAAAACCGGTTTTTCGCAATCGGGTTACCGGTAACGCAAGGCAGAAATATTTTGACAGCCTTCGTCGAGACGGATCCTCCTAACAAAGACCCCCCGTATCGCCTTCACGGACTGCAGGCAGGAGCAGCTGCTGGTAGCGAGCAGCACCTCCGATGAAGAAGAAGAGGGCTCGCACGGCACGCGAGGGCGGTCGGCATTACGCCCGGCCGCCTTTGCCTCCCCAGTGGCGATGTTTACACACCGCGCCGGGTACTCATTTGAGGCTGAGTCGACCAAGGGGCGGCCCAGAACCCGTTCAGACAATCGCCACCGGTGTTGGTGGCCACGAGCGGGAAACAAATCCGGGTCGCCGAGTTCGTAGCGCGGCAGCGTAGCGCTCTCCGCTGCACTAACGCTCCCCACACCGTCCTAACTCCCCCCCCCCCCCGCCTTTGTCAGCAGCAGCAATAACAGCAGCAGCAACAGTAGCAGCAGCAACAACAATGCCCCCATCGCACGCAACTATGCGCACGTGATTTCACGGGAGGGCTTAACGCTCACGCCATGTCGTGTGGGACCCCACGTGGCACCTCACTTCTCGACCCGGGGGCCGATTGATGACAATGAGCCCGAACCTCGCCACTGACTCGTGCTCAGTGATAACCACGTGAGGGTCTATGGGTCTCTGTGTGAGTCTGTGGGTCTCTGTGTAGGTCTCTGTGTGAGTCTGTGGGTCTCTGTGTAGGTCTCTGTGTGGGTCTGTGGGTAGTTATGTGAGTCTGTGGGTCTCTGTGTGAGTCTATGGATAGTTATTTGAGTCTGTGGGTCTCTGTGTGAGTCTATGGATAGTTATGTGAGTCTGTGGGTCTCTGTGTGGGTCTATGGGTAGTTATGTGAGTCTATGGGTCTCTTTGTGAGTCTGTGGGTCTCTGTGTGGGTCTATGGGTCTCTGTGTGGGTCTGTGGGTCTCTGTGTGAGTCCGTGGGTCTCTGTGTGGGTGTGGGTAGTTATGTGAGTCTGTGGGTTTCTGTGTGAGTCTGTGGGTCTCTGTGTGGGTGTGGGTAGTTACGTGAGTGTGTGGGTCTCTGTGTGGGTCTATTGATAGCAATGTAAGTGTGTGGGTCTTTGTGTAGGTCTATGGATAGTTGTGTGAGTCTGTGGGTCTCTGTGTGGGTCTATCGATAGTTATGTGAGTCTGTGGGTCTCTGTGTGAGTCTATGGATAGCAATGTGAGTCTGTGGGTCTCTGTGTGAGTCTATGGGTCTCTGTGGGAGTCTATGGGCGAGTGAGAAGCAGTCCATCATATGCAAAGACGAGGAAGGTTTAAAGTCTGGACTTGGACAGGGAGTCGACAGCACGGACGACTGGGGAATGGGATTCCAGAGCACGGGGGCAGCGTTTACAAACACAATATCAGCACTGCAAGGTAGCCAAGAGATGGCAGCACAGCAATATGATTCTTGAATCCATCTGTGCGGAGCTCTGAGCGTTACACCCTCTCGTACGCGAAGCTGGGTTCTCTCCGAGTTCTCCGGTTTGCCTCCGGCACGAAGCCGAAGACCTCCACCACTCGTGCGGAATTCACGATCCAAGCATTCGAGACTCGGCGAGGCTCTCCTCGGTAAATAATGGGCATTGTTCACGTGACAAATGCAGGGGCCTGCGTGTGCTTGTGTGTGGGAGAAGCGATGCTGGGGGTGGAGTAGCGGTGGTGTGGGGGGAGGGGGCAGAAGCGTGGGGGGCTAATCCCGTGCTGCCGACTGATGTCCTAATGTCCGCATTGATTAGAGGCGCATGAACATCCCCCACCCCCATCTGCACCCCCATCTCCACCCCCTCCCACCCACGCAGCGCGCCGCCCAGACCTCCACACAGGAAATTCACAGTCAATCGATTTGTGTTGAGAGTGGAGGAGGGGGGAGTGGAGGAGGGGGGAGTGGGGGGGGTGTTGGGATAAAAAGAGGGAATCGGTTTAGCCTCCCAGTGGCCCCATCACAATCGTACGACGGTTAAAGGCGCAGCCCTGCAACTGCCTGCTCACGCCACTGCGGGCAGAAGGGCGTCCTCTGAAGGAGGTGGGGTTACCCACACTTCACCTCACCGCACGTGACCTGCCCATTGACGAATTGTGGTATATCCAGTTTACGGTGAGGTGGATCGATAATGAGAATGCAGACTATTGGTGGTCCACTGCTCCCCACGCCGTGTCGGCCGTGGGGTTTGCTGAACCACACTTCACCACGTTGGCGAGTCTGGGTTTGTGATGGGGTGAGTCCCAAGAGCCGTTCAGATACCCGCTCACCACTGATGCTAGCCGTGCCAGAGGATCAAACTGCGTTATTCGGTTTGTTAGCGTGGTGCGCTTACCACTGCACCACCGCTCCCCCAATTGAAATGACGATGAGAATATGAATCAGTCCCTCATAACTCTCTCAGGTACATCTCCAAGGTGATTCGAACCTGTCCCGGGTGACTCGACCCCTGGCAAGTCTCTCCCACGTGACTCTCCCATCTGATCTCTCCTAAATTACTCTCACCCAGGAATCTAAATCCCACGCGACTTTCTTCTCCATGGCTCTCTCTCAGGTCAAAACCAAATCATCTCCCAGGTTACGCTCTCCCAGGCAAGGATCTCCCAGGTTACTCTCTCCCAGCAAACTCCTTCAAAGTACCTCTCGTCCGTTACAAACAATTCTACCGGATGACTCCGCTCCAGGTGACTCGCTCCCTGCGCCTGCAGCCCCACCCACCCACCCACCCCTGCTCGTTTGGCCGGGGAACAAGGGCTGGCTGGCAGGGAAACCTGATCGTGGCATTAGCCGCGGCGGAAGGAAGGAAGGAAGACGAGTCCGAAATAAAGATTTTATCGCCACGAGCGAACAAAAAAATCGCAACTCGCGAGGCCGGACCAGCAGGTTCATCCGCGCGTGCCCCCCCCCCGCCCCCCCCCCCGCTCGGTGAATGAGAACGCGACAACGCCGAGCCCAGCACTGGCGAGCGGTCGGGTTTAATAGCAGCAGGTTGCGGAGGGAGGGGCGGGTTAACCCTTTGCTCTCCTCAAAACCTGCCGATGGCCGGCACCAGCGGTGTCAAGATCAGTCCCCGTGGAGGAGGCTCGTTAAGTACGCTACCGGCCAGTGCCAGGCTGGGTGCACTTTGAGGCCATCCAACAACCACAGTGGGCAGGGAAGCGACGCTCACAACAACGAGCGGAGCGCCGGGCGGATAAAACGCGCAAAGTTGGTACAGTGGGAAGCACACGTGGTCGTCTCTGTGAACGCAGGCCGCCTGGTGTCCGGTGACTTCCTGCCAACAAGCCGTAGCCACTTGACGGGGCCTCAAGGTGCACCGAGCCTGGCACAAGCGGTATGGTGACGTCAGCGAATAGCGCTGTTGTCCTGGATACACAATTCCCGTTCACGACCAACAACAGTCTGGTGGTGTGTACTCTAGTGGTGTGTACACTAGTGGTGTGTACTCTAGTGGTGTGTACACTAATGGTGTGTACTCTAGTGGTGTGTACACTAGTGGTGTATACTCTAGTGGTGTGTACTCTAGTGGTGTGTACACTGGTGGTGTGTACTCTAGTGGTGTGTACTCTAGTGGAGTGTACACTGGTGGTGTGTACACTAGTGGTGTGTACTCTAGTGGTGTGTACACTAATGGTGTGTACTCTAGTGGTGTGTACACTGGCGGTGTGTACTCTAGTGGTGTGTACTCTAGTGGTGTGTACTCTAGTGGTGTGTACACTGGTGGTGTGTACACTGGTGGTGTGTACTCTAGTGGTGTGTACTCTAGTGGTGTGTACACTGGTGGTGTGTACTCTAGTGGTGTGTACACTAGTGGTGTGTACTCTAGTGGTGTGTACACTGGTGGTGTGTACACTGGTGGTGTGTACACTAGTGGTGTGTACACTGGTGGTGTGTACTCTAGTGGTGTGTACACTGGTGGTGTGTACTCTAGTGGTGTGTACACTAGTGATGTGTACTCTAGTGGTGTGTACACTGGTGGTGTGTACACTAGTGGTGTGTACACTGGTGGTGTGTACTCTAGTGGTGTGTACACTGGTGGTGTGTACTCTAGTGGTGTGTACTCTAGTGGAGTGTACACTGGTGGTGTGTACACTAGTGGTGTGTACTCTAGTGGTGTGTACACTGATGGTGTGTACTCTAGTGGTGTGTACACTGGCGGTGTGTACTCTAGTGGTGTGTACACTGGTGGTGTGTACTCTAGTGGTGTGTACTCTGGTGGTGTGTACTCTAATGGTGTGTACACTGGCGGTGTGTACTCTAGTGGTGTGTACACTGGTGGTGTGTACACTGGTGGTGTGTACTCTAGTGGTGTGTACACTAGTGGTGTGTACTCTAGTGGTGTGTACACTGGTGGTGTGTACTCTAGTGGTGTGTACACTAGTGGTGTGTACTCTAGTGGTGTGTACACTGGTGGTGTGTACACTAGTGGTGTGTACACTGGTGGTGTGTACTCTAGTGGTGTGTACACTGGTGGTGTGTACACTAGTGGTGTGTACTCTAGTGGTGTGTACTCTAGTGGTGTGTACACTGGTGGTGTGTACTCTAGTGGTGTGTACTCTAGTGGAGTGTACACTGGTGGTGTGTACACTAGTGGTGTGTACTCTAGTGGTGTGTACACTGATGGTGTGTACTCTAGTGGTGTGTACACTGGCGGTATGTACTCTAGTGGTGTGTACACTGGTGGTGTGTACTCTAGTGGTGTGTACTCTGGTGGTGTGTACTCTAATGGTGTGTACACTGGCGGTGTGTACTCTAGTGGTGTGTACACTGATGGTGTGTACACTGGTGGTGTGTACTCTAGTGGTGTGTACACTAGTGGTGTGTACTCTAGTGGTGTGTACACTGGTGGTGTGTACTCTAGTGGTGTGTACACTAGTGGTGTGTACTCTAGTGGTGTGTACACTGGTGGTGTGTACACCAGTGGTGTGTACACTGGTGGTGTGTACTCTAGTGGTGTGTACACTAGTGGTGTGTACACTAGTGGTGTGTACACTGGTGGTGTGTACTCTAGTGGTGTGTACTCTAGTGGTGTGTACTCTAGTGGTGTGTACACTGGTGGTGTGTACACTAGTGGTGTGTACTCTAGTGGTGTGTACTCTAGTGGTGTGTACACTGGTGGTGTGTACACTAGTTGTGTGTGTCCTGCTGTAGTGGGGGGCACTGTGAGTCACTCCGTCTATTTAAAGTCGCATCCGGTGTCCGCTCGTCCGGTGCCCCCCCCCCCCCGCGCCGCCTCCCTTCTCCCGAGGGGGCGTGGGGGGGGGCACAGGAAGCCGCCGTGCTTCAGGAGCGCTCTCGGTGGAGATGGTGGGGGGAGAGTGGGGGGGGAGTGGGGGGAGGGAGTGGGGCGAGGGGGAGGGAGTGGGGGGGGGGAGTGTGGGGGGAGGGAGTGGGGGGAAGGGAGAGTGGGTGGGAGGAAGGAGAGGGCCACAGGAAGCCGCCGTGCATCAGTCGCTCTTAGCTTTGACGCGCTCCGAGCTGGGGCGGAGGCGAGCTCAAGAGGGGGAGGATGGGGTTGGGTGGTGGTGGGGGGGTTGGTGGGGGAGGGTTGATGTGGGGGGGGGGGGTTGATGTGGGGGGGGTGGTGGGGGGTACACAGGAAGACGGGTGCATCAGGAGCCCCGCTCGAGCCGGGTCCAGGCAGGAACAGATCGATTTGAACTCATTTCAGCGGGGTGCATTTTCCGCTGGCTTATGGATTTCTGCGCGCGCCCCACTGCACAGAGATTTATGCTCGTTAAGCCTTCCCCCCCCCCCAGCGACTGTGACCCCCCCCCCCCTTGTCCCCCCCCGGCCCCGCCCCTCAGGTTAATAGCGCAGACTCCTCCGGGCCTGCGAGGAGGGCAGGGGGGGGGCAGGGGGGGGGCAGGGGGGGCAGGGGGGGGGCGCACCTGTGCGGCGGTGCAGCGAGAGGCTCGGCCGCATGGGGGGTCACGAGCGAGACGCGACACTGTACATCTACATAGAAAGGCAAAGATCCCCCAGGATGTTGGGGCAGGTACTGTTCGCGGGTACCCATGAAGGCCAACAGCGGCACACGGCGAGGTGAGGTGGGTGTGGCCATGACCACGCCCGGCCGCATTTGTCTCCCCGTTGCTGATGTTTACACGCCCCAGCAGGTGCTCATTCAAGGCTGAGTCGACACAAGTGCTGGTTCAGGTAGGACATGGGCGCAGTGCGTTAATCACTGCACCAGGACCGATACCCCCGCCATTCGCCACTTAGT
Organism: Lethenteron reissneri; assembly: GCF_015708825.2. Classification (NCBI taxonomy): domain Eukaryota; kingdom Metazoa; phylum Chordata; class Hyperoartia; order Petromyzontiformes; family Petromyzontidae; genus Lethenteron; species Lethenteron reissneri. The sequence goes on from NC_083794.1 coordinate 15,364,185, forward strand.
GACGGTGACGTCACCAAGGCGCCTGTGCCAGGCCATGTGCACCTTGAGGCCAAGCGAAGTGTCGAAGGCTCGCTGGCAGGAGGTCTCGGGACAGACCCAGGTGCCACGGGTTAACTGACTGAGATGACCGAGATGACTGGCTGATGCACCACCTGTGCCCCCTACTGTATCAACTTGCTTTGCTTTAGGCACCCGGCGCTCCTCTCGTTGTTGTGAGCGTCGCTCCTCCGCCCTCCGTTGTTGTTGGAGGGCGACTGCCTCCAACTGCTCAGTAGCGTCCTTCAAGAGCCTCCTCCACAGAGGCCGATCTTGACACCGCTGGTACCAGTCATCGGCAAGTCCACTCAGCTCCACGTCCTCCTGTACCACATCACTCCATCTCTTCTCTTGCCCGTGTCGTGCCCGTTTATGCGGCCAAACAGAAGCGGCCGGGCCACGCGGCCTACGTGACCCAGCTCCCCAGACAAAGACCTCCAGCACAGCACACACAGAGAGGACAGCAAGATAACCATGATGACGATGATGATGATTTATGTATTTGATTTTAATTAGCAGCCCGCACGTCCGTAGTACATGACCGTCCGTCTATCCAGTCAGATAGAAAAACTTTATTAGATTTTAGTTTAATGAAGAGTAGCGATAGATGGTGGTGGTGATGAATGATTGACCATTATCGTGATGATATTGTGGATATAGAGACGATTCTAATTTCAGTGATGATGGTGATTGTGATGATGGTGATTGTGATGATGGTGATTGTGATGATGGTGGTGTTTGTGGTGGTGAAGAAGATGATGATGTAGTGTCTTCCTCCCCGAGTGCCTCGTATCTCCGTCTCTCGCCACGCAGCTGCTCGAGACGTCTCCGGGCCGCACAAAGGCGGCAATGTTTGTGGGGGAGACTTCCTCCCGCTCTCCTCTCCCTCCCCTCCCTCTTCTCTCTCCCCCCCCTCCCATCTATGGCGCCTCTCTCTACTGCTCTCTATTATCTGTGGTAGTGGTGGTAGTGTGGGCACCGTGTAACACCTCGCCAGGGCCACAAACTCGACCCTATCATCACCGTCATCAACATCATCATGATCCATGATATATCCATGCTGGCCATATCATCATCAAGAGCCATGGTCTGTCCACTGCTGGCCGTATTATCACGTGACTGATACTGGATAGACACGTGACTGTGGTGACAGCACACGATAAAAATGAGACCCCCCCCCACGTGTCTCCCTCCTCTCCCTCCCCTCTCTCTCCTCTCTCCCTCCTCGTGCCGTCGTCCGGTGCCTCTCTCAGTTCCAGTTCCACGTCGTTCTGCACTCCCCGCGCCTTGGGTTTCCATCCGAGACGGTGATTACCACACCGCCCACCCACCGACTCACCCCTCGCCCCCCACCACCCCTCGCCCCCCACCATATCCCAGCCTCGTCTCCCGACGTCGTCGCTTCTCCTCCCCGAGCCGATGGCGTGGCCCTCGCCACTGCCGTGCTCATAGAGGCCTCTCCTCGCCCCTCTCCTCTCGCCTCTTCTCGCCTCTCGCTGGAGCGAGTGGCTCCCAATAGGAAGATCGCGATTTCACATCGCGGTTGGATGGGAGTGGGAGGAACGGGGTTGGCTCAGCTCATCATCCTTCCGGGGTCGATACGATGACTACCACTTTGTGTGGGAGATCAACAGTGATTGAAATATGTTACCGAAACGCTCACCACCATAGGAGCGTGGACTTTCCGCCCCTGGTCCTACAGGGCTGTGAACAGAAGATGAGCAGAAATGCCTCAATGCTCACTTAAGCAGGAAATCACTTTTAGACTTTGAGAGCGCGAATTTGGGAGTGAGATTCCGTGATTGAACAGTCCCCCCCTCACTCCAGGTTATTGATGAGACCCGCTTTGATGTGTATCACCGAATCACGTGATGAGGCCATACACCTGCACTCGCGCTCACTCATTCGTTCTCTCATTGCCGCACACGACGACGAAAGCCCCCGATTGGAATTATGATCATGCGGGCATGCTCTGTTTGCGAGCTCCTGTCCCGAGCACAGGTGCCATGGGTGGATGTGTGGGTGAGTGGGTGCTTGAGTTGGGGAATTAATGTATGTGCGCATGAGTTGAGTGGATGATGTGTAGGTATGAATGTGTGTTGAACTTCTTTCGCACCGTACGTAGCCAACCGTGCTTATCGGATGTGCGGGGGAAGGACAGCAATCTAAACACAAATACCAGTTGTAAATAAATAAGTTTTCAATTTAGATAGATGGATGTATAGGTAGGTGGGTGGATCATCAGGTGGATGGTTTAGGGGGTGACTGGGTGGATGGTAGATGGTTAAGTGGGTGGATGAGTGGGTTGATGAATGATTGGATGAGTGGGTAGTTTGTGTGAATGGTTGAGTGGTTGGGTGGTTGAGTGGGTGATTGGGAATATGATTGAGTGGGTGGAATGGTGGATGGTTGAGTGGATGGATATGTGAATGGATGGTTAAATGAGTAGATGGTTGAATAGGTTAATGAATAAGTGGGTGGGTGGATTGTTGAGTGGACGGATGGAAGTTTGAGCCGATGGTTAATTAGGTGGATAGTTGAGTCGGAGGATGGTTGGCTGGGTGAATGGTTGAGTGGGTGGACAGTTGAGTGGGTGGATGATTTTGTAGATATTTGAGTGGGTGGGTGAATGAATGGGCGGATGAATGGTTGAGTAGATGGATGGGTGGTTGAGTGGGTGAATGAATAGACGGGTGGAAGGTTGATTGATGGAACGGATGAATGGTCTGGTGGATGGGGCACGCACGGTGCATTTGGCAAGGCGATGGGCCTCCTTCACAGATGTATTCCTACACATAAAATACATAAAAATGTAACTACAGATCTCATCAGCTACACTACCTTCCGGTAGCGCGCAATTCACAAGCATCGGTTCAATGCATGCAACATTCTGGAGCAATTTCTACACACAGTGTCTCATCAGCAGCAGCAGCAGCAGAGTAACTGGCTGATGGTTCCGCCACGCACTTGCCTTGGAATGCGTTGCACTACCAGAGTCGGGAGGAGATGGGAAAAGAGGGAGGGGGGAGAGAGGGAGGGGCCGGGTCTGTATTAGATTGAGAGCGGGGGGAGGGAGAGAGAGGGGAGAGCGAGCCTCGTGTAATGCGGTAATAAGATTAACTCCAGACATTACAATTAAACTTAAACAGCGAGCGCCGCTCGACTTCCGAGTGAGTGAGCCAGGAAGAGCGTCACCGAGTGGCCTCCACGCTGAGCCGCGGCCCAAGGCCCCGGGGCGTGGAGGCCGCGTTGGGGACGCGCTGGAGCTCTTCGAACCTCGCTCCAGGACCCCATTTTCCTCTTTCCCCCCGGTGAAGAAAACAACCCTTCCTGCTCTGCGCGACCTTTCACGTGGTCAACACCGGCGGTTGTTTGTGCTGCCGATGAGCCTGGGCCCCGCCGCACGCCCCCTCCCAGCAGCGGTGCCCTCCCCGCGCCGCCTGCGCGCCGCGTGCCGCGCCGGGAGATTCGAGTCCCACGATTGATTCCGGAATTGCGGCGCAGTCCCCGAGTCTCAACAGTCGGAGTGGAGGGGCGAACTGGGGAGAGTGGCCTCGCCCTCATCCTAGAGCCCCAACCGAGACATGACCTGACGTCGAGCTCTAACCCCGATCCCACATTCTCATGTGGATAGACCCGTCCCATCCACAGGAACGTGGAGTTTCCACCACCGGATTAGGACTGTAAACAGGAGATGACCACCGCCTGAATGTTCATTTGAGCAAAAAATCGCTTCGTTTTAGGCGAATTCCTGCCCCTATCCCTACCACGACCCCTAACACTATCGCTACACTACCCCCTAACACTACCCCCTAACACTGCCCCTACACTACCCCCTAACACTACCCTCTACACTACCCCTAACACTACCCCCTAACACTACCGCTAACACTACCCCCTAACACTACCCCTACACTACCCCTACACTACCCCCTAACACTACCCCCTAACACCACCCCCTAACACTACCCCCTAACACTACCCCCTAACACTACCCCTACACTACCCCCTAACACTACCCCTACACTACCCTCTAACACGACCCACGGAGACGGAGCGCGCAGGAAGGTTTGAGATCTCGCTATGAATGAGATTCATGAATGGAGCGCAGAGGGGGTGGTGGGGGACGCGGGCGGGTGGGAGAATGTCTCAAACGCGTCTCTGATTTCGGCATAAACGCGCTCACGACTCTGGCTTTGTGAAAGAGCGTGGGATGCGTCCATTGAGCGGAGAGCGGGGCGGGGGGCTGGGTGGGAAGGGGGTGGGCGGTTGGGGGCTGCTGGGGAGAGGAGGGGGGGCCGCACCGCACACGTGCGTGGATCGATTCTCTGACTCTACGATTCCATAGTCACGACTCGTGGTCGCGATTCGATAGTTTCCCATCTCGGATGAATGCAGTAATGATTAGAATCCGCAGTGGCCCCCGGGGCTTCCACGAAGCCAACCGCAATGCAGCACGCGGCGCTGGCCGCCGTCGACACTCCCCGCTTCGTGCCCCCGCGACGGGACGCGCGAGGTGTCGGCGCCTCGTCCAAGAGGAGTCGCGTCAATTGCACAGCCCCGTGACCGCTGGGCGCAGTGGCCGCGAAGCAGGAGGGCCATTACCCGAAACGTCTCCGATCATCTATTTGGTCCGCCCCGCCTCTTTATAGCAGTGCCATTGGAGAATGTGCCGAGAATCTTTGTTTTGTGATCTGTGCTTGCGCACCACTGCCAGCACGTGACAGTAGCACTCCTGTGAGCTTTACTGGGATGGGGTCATGGTTCGGGCTGCAGCGAGGATGAGGGTTCGAACCATGGGCTGGCGCTGTAGCTCGGGCCAGGAGTGGAGCACTCGAGTTACGAATTCGCTACGGTGAGCGCTGGTGAATCGGCGCTGTAATGGGATAATGGTTGCATGACGAGGCAGGACTAGGACTGTGTGGCTCGGGTTCAGGCTATGGCAGGGGCTATGATTAGAGCCAGGATTAGGAGATCCTGAGGCAGGGTTAGGGCCGGAGTGAGAGTTAGGGCTAGCGCTATGGCGGGCTAGCGCTTGGGATGAGGTTCGCTCAGGGTTATGGGATTACGGCTCGGATTAGCTGGGATTAGGGCTGGCGTTGGGCTGGGGCTCTGGGTCCCGAGGATCAGAGCCGTGGCGCGGCTTCCTTTCAGCCACGCCGCGACCCACGGCCGCGCCTCCCTGGGGTTTGCGATTACCAACTCACTCACCGGGTTGGGATTCTGTCGGGTTCAGCATGGATACCTCAGCCCCCTCCCCGCATCTCCTCCCCCTCCCCCCGACTCCCGCATAAGCACGCCGCGTCCCCACGCCTCGCCGTGACACCACCGCCTCGTTTAGCGCGGCCCACGCGCCGCGCCACGGCGATGATCGCGATGGGTGGGATGCGTGGACGCGTTGTCCTGCCTCGTGGCGCTCTTAGAGACTCTGTTGGAAGTGAGGTAGCTGTCAAGTTGCTTCGTCTCCAGTTGGTGAATGGTCGATACACCCACTCACCCACCAACTGACCCACTCACCCACCAACTCACCCACCAACTCACCCACGCACCCACCAACTCACCCACCAACTCATCCACTCACCCACCAACTCACCCGCTCACCCACCAACTCACCCACTCAATCACTCACCCACCAACTCACCCACTCGCCCACCAACTCACCCACTCGCCCACTCAATCACTCACCCACCAACTCACTCCCTCAACCCGCCACTCGCCCACTGACCTACTCACTCACCTATTCACTCACCCACCCACTCATCCACTCACAAACAAAGGCGACCGGGCGTGGTGTTGGCCACCCATACGTGCCGTGCCGGCCTGCATAGGTGCTAGTGCTAACAACACTTGGCCCTACAGCTTGTTGATAGCTATTCGGGGCTTCTCTGTCTTTGTGTTGTAGTGGGCGGCGACGTGACCCAGCAGTAGCGAGTTCGCCGCTTATGGCAGAGGTTCGCGGTTCCACCCCGGAAGGTCGCCCTGGTCAACACTGTGCGTGTTAAGGAAAATCATACCACGCACCATCTGCTTCTCTCACAGTTAACTTTAACGATTCCGTGACGCCATTCGAAACAAGTCGGTCATTTTGTGCCGGCGGCGCGGTCCAAATCTGCAAATTTAAAACATTCCACGGCAAATGGCTCAATTGGGATCACGGACAGCAGCAGCAGCAGCACCGCCCCCACCCCCTGGCAGTGACACCACCGCCGGCTGCGCCTGTGAGGCAGCGGCGCCTCCCTGCGTGACGATCGTCTCGCGCTGTGGGACCGACAGCGCCCGTGCCACGTGCACTCAATTATAAAGTCAGGCAAGCCCCCGCTTAACGTGTTTTCGCACAACGAGGTTGATTTGTGAAGGAACACTTTCAACGTGGAACGTGCCCGTTGTAACGCGGTTCCTGAGCAGTCAGCAGGCGGCGTAATGCAGCACGCGGCGTGATGCAGTACAGTATTTCCTCGCTTAACGCGGATTCGCTTAACGCGGCACTGTTAAGGAACGCATCTACGGCGTTAAACGAGCGATTACCGTGTTGAGGCTGTCGAGCTCTCAGCGTCATCGAGACTTCATTGTGCAAGCCATTTCAGATGTTAAGATTCACCAAGCGGACGTTGATAGCGACGCTGAGAGTTGCAACTTTGCCACTTTAATCCCAGTTTAATGTGATGATTCGTCCATATTGGTGTCGGTCGTGTCGGTCTATAAACCCCCGCCACTCTGCTTGGCTCTGCGTTCTGCTCGCTTTTCAACCCTCCTCCTCCTCCGGCAGTGCTGATAAACAAACTCAATCAGAACGTTCTGCCCCACGTGGCAACCTGATGAGATTGGCTCCATCGGGTGGTGGAGGGTTATAGTGTTATGGCATTATATCGACACGGTGATCAATCCCGCACCCAAAATAAACCAATTACGAATTCTGAATACCAAAGTACATTTTCTTTAACCAGGAGAAGCCTCATTTGCAAGAGCGACTCTGGGATCGCTTCGCCTGACTCCTCTCAGAGCCCCCCACCCCCAGTGCCCCCCACCTCCTAGTGCCCCTCTCCCTCCGTCCCCTCGCATCCCCACGTCCCCCCCCCCGCCGCTCCACCGAGTTTCCTCTCCCCGATACCCTCTCTGCTCTCCCTTCACGTCTCCACCCCTTCCTCCGACTCTCCCAGCCGCCGCTGGCTGCCTTCTCGCGCCTGGGTGTCCATGTGGTGGGTGCTGTGGAGCCGCGCGATCTGCGTTCCATTCGGAGCGAGAGCGCCCCCGAGGAGGAGGAGGAGGCGGCGGCCCGCGGACCCCGCGCGCGCCGTGTTTACTTGAGCTGCGCTCCCAAATGACGAACACATGTCCACTGCTGCTGCTGCTGATGATGCTGCTGCTGCTGATGATGCTACTGCTGCTGCTGCTATTTCTGCTACTGCTGCTATTGCTGCTTCTATTATTGCTGTTATTGCTGATGATGATGATGATGGGTAAATGTGTGCGATGATTGAGAGTGGATGATGATGATGACGATTGCTCGATGATGAGGATTTTTGTTGATGATAATTATGAAGTGTAAACCAGTTCGTGAGCATGTGCTGGGTGGATTGTTACATCCCATTATGGAGGTCTTCATTCAGAAGCGGATTGATCATGGCTGATGATGATGACGAGTGACGGTGTATGATGAAAATTATTCGGGACATTGCTAGTCGATGTTAATGCTTGCTGTTGATGATTATGATTAGTGGATGATGATGAGGGAACAATGATGAGTGGATGAAGATGCATGCATGCACGAGTCCAGTGGTAAGCGCACTGCGCTACGGACCAAGCGACCCCGAGTTGAATTATCGCTCACGGCCACCAACATCGGTAACGAATATTTTAACCGGTCCTGGGCACTCCCCTAGGTCAACTCGGCCTTAAAAATACTACCTGGCGCGGTGTGTAACCGTCCGTAATGGGGAGACAAAGGGGGCCGGGCGCGGTGCTGACAGCCCACGCCCTCGTGCGCCGTGCCGGGCTGCGTAGCTGCTCGCGAACAGCACTTGCCCCAACCAACAGGCGACGACGGTGGACTACCCGGGGCGTCTTTGTCTTTGTCGTAGAGTGCGTGTGAGTGTGCAGGAACGTGCGTGTCACTCGATGAGTAATGCGCCCGAGACACACGTGGAACATTTGCTGGATAACATTAACAAAAAATCTGATTTTAATTGCGCCACGTACGATAATGAGTGCTGATTGTTGCCACATTGCAGGGCGCTCACGTGGCGCGCACATTGCGACTGTGCGATGCCGGGGCGTGGAGAGATGGAGCGCGACCACGCTCGCACGTGCAGCCCACACACACTGCTGGGATGAGTGGTGTTAGCGAGCACCTATTAAGGTCGGCACGGCACACGATGGCGTGGTGTGGTCAGCGCCACGCTAGTTCGCCTTTTTCTCCAAATCGCTGATGTTCACACCGCGGGATCAGATCATCGTCACTGCTGTCGGTAGCCGTGAGCGGGAATCGAACCCGGGTCGTCGGGTGAGCACGATGCGCTATCCGCGACACGACCGCTCCCCTGTATACTGCACGCGGACATACCAACAACAGGCGCCATTCGCCACTCTCTGTGCCAGGCTAGATGCACTCTGAGATCTCCACGTGAAGTCTGGAAGGGTTGCTGGCAGGAGGTCACGGGACAGACCCGGTTGCCATGGGCTGACTGACTGAGATGACTGGCAGATGCACCACCACCTTGTGCTACCCACTGTGCCACGTCGCTGCTGTTTACCCGCCCGGCCCTCCGCTCGTTGTTGTGAGCGTCGCTCCTCCGCCCTCCGTTGTTGTTGGAGAACGGCTGCCTCCAACTGCCCAGTAGCAGCGTCCTTCACGAGCCTCCTCCATAAAGGACGATCCTGACATCGCTTATAGCAGTCTTCGCTAAGTCCACTCAGTTATATACACAGACAAACAAAGTTAGAGGCAGACACACAGACAGGCACATACACCGACAACATCACATACAGACACACAGACAGGCACACACACCGACAACATCACATACATACAGACACACAGGTCGACGACGGAACAGGTAGACTAAGGTACAGCCAGACACCAACCAAAGACAAAGATCCCCCGAATAGCCTTAACAGACTTTTGCGGCACGGACCACACGCTCAACACACACACAGATAGACACACATAGAGAGACACACACAGATAGACACACGCGAAGACACACACAGATAGACACACACACTAAGATAGACGCACACAGATAGACACACACACAGATAGACACACACACACAGAGACACACACGGGCAGAGTGAGGGGACAGGCGGGCCGGCAGGGCGACTTCCTCGCTCACGGCTCCGTGAGACCGCCACCTGCAACATCCCCCAGTCGACCGAGCGGCGCGCCGCGTCTCGGCCCGGAGCGGCCGAGACGCGGCGCGGCGTTCGGATTCCTGACGCGGCCGCTGTCGTCGTGGGGCGCTGGAGGCGCTCCTGCTGCGTCGTCGTCGTCGCCCCGTCACGCCTGCCAGGGGCTGCAAGGGCCGCGCTCCGTGAGAGGGGTAGCGCCGGGCTGGTGTCGTGAAGGACGTCCGCTCGAGTGCGCGCCCTCCCTCCCTGCCTCGTGTGCGTGAGAGCTGCGAGTGTCGCGGCGAGCGCACTGCGCCACCATCAATTCAACCAAACAATGTTTGTGTATTTAGCAGGTAGGGCTCACTGAGCTATATAGCTCTCAACCCGGCGACACTGGGACTTCCCTTAGGTGGACTCAGCCTTAACTGAGTAAACTGGTGCGGTGTGTAAACAGCAGCACTGGGGAGACAACGGCGAGCAGGCGTCGTGTTAGCCACACCCCGGCTTTAATAGGTGCTCGCTAACAGGACGTGACCCAACAGTTTGTTAATCTGAACGGGAGATCTCTGTCTTGTGTTCAGTAAAAAGTCCTGGCGATTTTCTAAATTTACCACGGAACGGCGATTTTCCTACCAATGTTGCCATTGTTTTTTTTGTGGGCCACGTAATGATATGGCGATATATTTGTCGTGTAACCCTCCACCACCCGACAAGGCTGACGCGAAAGGAAGAAAACAAGGTCTCGCGACGAAAATGTTTCCAGATTACTAACGATGTCCTAACCCTGCAAAGACGATCGTCGCAGTGATTTCCGGATCAGATCAACATCGCGGCATCGCCTTTCGTTGCAGCCCAGAGGCTGCGATTTCACATTCCCATGGCGGGGGTTGAGTCTATTTATAGGGCAACCATTGTTGGCTTTCCCACAAAGTGGTACTCAATGTATCTACCCCACAGGCTTGATGGGCTGAGTTAATCTTCACCCCCAACCAGGATGTGAACCCGCAACCTTCCGGGTTGCGGGCCTCTCGCTCCACCGCCGAGCCGCCAGCTGTCCGCTTGTGCGCCTTGTGGTGGCCTCGCTCGTAATGGGAGACGGTGTGAGTGATGGTGATGATGTTAGTGATGATGATGTTAGTGATGATGTTAGTGTTAGTGATGATGATGTTAGTGATGATGATGTTCGTGATGGGAGACGGTGTGAGTGATGGTGATGATGTTGATGTTCGTGATGATGATGTTGATGTTAGTGATGATGATGATGATAATGATGATGTTAGTGATGATGATGGTGTTAGTGATGTTAGTGATGATGATGTTAGTGATGATGATGCTGTTAGTGATGGGAGACGGTGTGAGTGATGGAAATTATGTTGATGTTAGTGATGATGATGTTGATGTTAGTGATGTTGATGTTAGTGATGATGATGTTGATATTAGTGATGATGATGTTGATGTTCGTGATGATGATGTTGATGTTAGTGATGGAGAATCTGTGCATTCGGGTCCAGCGAGGAAAGCATCCACGTAGAGGGGAGACAAAGGCGGATGAGCAAATAGGAGTGACTCAGTAGGGAATCTGGCCAATGAGGATAGAGGCTTCCCACACCACCGTGCTCTCAGCTGGTACCACGTGGTACCATCCGGTCCCACCTGGTTCTACTTGGTGTACCAGCTGGTACCACTTGGTACCATCCGGTCCCACCTGGTTCCACTTGGTGTACCAGCTGGTACCACTTGATAACACGCGCTCCCACCTGGTACCACTTGGTGCCACCCGGTCCCACATGGTCCCACCTAGTCCCACCTGATCTTACTTGGCGTCACCCAGAACCACCTGGAACCACCACCCGGTCTTATTGCTCCCATCTCCTCGCTCCGCGGGACTCGGTGATGTGGGAGGGGAGTCGATAATCAGCTTTGTGAATATGGAGCTGTGGGGTTAGGGGATAGGGGTAGGGGGTTCGGGGACTATGTGGGTAGTTGTGTGCCGGGCGATGGTGCCCAGACAGGGTTTGTTTAGGGGCGCCGGGCCGAGACCCCGACGGGATTCACGCGCACTCTACCCTGACGGAGCCCGTCCTCCGGCACCACGCGATCCCCCTCCTCCCCCCGGCGCCCCCACTCCCCCTCCCACCCCAACCCTCCAGCCCCCACAAGCTCTCTCACGCGAGCACACCAGAGAGAAGAAGGGCCTCTCTTCCCTGTGGATCTGGGAAGAGGCTACAGGGGAATGGGAAGGTGCTTGGGCGAGAGACCCGAGGGCTGTCCTGCTCGTAGAAGGCATCGCTGCTCATCTCCGGCTCGCATCCCTGCAGCACAGCTGCTGCTGCTGGAAACGTTACGTTCCCAAGTGTTGGCCACCCACAGATCTGAATATCTAAACCGGGCCTCGCCCCCCCCCCCCCCCCCCCCCCCACGAAGAGCGGACTGCCACGCTTCCATGTACAGTTGTTTTGTGGTTAGATCGCGTAAATATATAAATCTGTCGTCAAATCCGCCACCACCGACACAGCCAATTAATAAGGTAACCAGAACATGAAAATGCGTTACTAGTACAGCAACACCGGTGTGTTGGAGAATAAATCCACAACATTTACAATCTGAGTACGACGTCTTGTCAATAATTACAACTGCCACCATCAGGCGACAGCCAGACTTGTCGCCTGATGATGCCAGTCGCACTCCTCTCATACATCAGCGCCGTCACCATCAGGATCTCCAACCCAGACTCATCGGGGAGGCTCCACGTGGCTCCATGAGACTCGGAGACACCGCCCCGAGTCTCCCACACGCCGCGCACGTGGTCTTCCAACGGAGTCGGGGAGGGGCATGGGGGATGAGGGGGGGGGCATGGGGGATGAGGGGGGGGGGCGCCCCCTTCTCACCCCTCCCCCTCCCAGTCGGAGCCGCGCTCTGCGCGTGGTCGCTTCCGATCCGAGGCGGCGCGCCGCGTCCTTGGCGGCCCCCGAGCTGCGGCATCGCTTCCGTCGGGACGAGGCGGGGATGAGGGGTGAGGGGGGTAGGGAGTTGAAGGGGGGAGGGGTGGGGGGAGGGGTAGGGGGAGGGGTGGGGGGCTCATCCCGCTCTGGGACCCGGGCCGCGTGCGCGTTCAACTCGAGATGGACGCCCGTGGGAGGTGCGGCAATGGCGCTGAGCCGCGGTCACGAGTCAACTCGGCTTTCTGTGAGACCTGAAGAGGTCGAGATGAGGTGGAGACGAGCAACGGGGTGTCCCTATGGATATGTGTGGTGTGCATGTCTATACGTGTGAGTGCATGCGTGTGTCGGTATATGTGCGTGTGTTTTGTGCATGCTTATGAGTTGTGTGCCTGTGAGTACTTGTGTCTGTGTACGTGTGTGTGTCTATGTGCGTGTGTGCCTGTGTGTGTGGGGAGCGGTAGTGTAGCGGCTAGCGCGCTGCGCTACAAATCTGGCGACCAGAATTCCATTTACATTGACGGTCAACACCAGTAACACTTATCTGACCCTGTCCTGGGCCTTCCCTAGGACGACTCAGCCTCAAATGAGTACCTGGTGCGGTGTGTAAACATCGCCACTGGGGAGACAAAGGCGGCCAGGCGTGCTGCTGGCCACCCACTCCCTCGTGTACCGTGCAGGCCTTCATAGATTCTTCACTAACAGCACTTGCCCCATTAGTCTGTCAAGGCTGTAAGGGGGATCTTTGTCTGTGCACGCCGCGCCAGGCTGCCCAAAGAGCCTCTCCCGTTCACCTGGATCTCATTCAGCCGCGCTCTCAACGCACACGTGGGACACATAACCTCACTAAATTGTTTAAACATTTTCTCTTCTTCAAAACAAAAATGCGAGCATCTAGAAGAAGGTGCCCCCCCGCCCCGCCCCCTCCACTCTCACGCAGTGGCCGGACGCTCCCGAGAGCGGTCCAGCATATTGCAGCAGAGGCGGCAAGCGGCGCGCCGCTGCTCGGCACGTTCATGATGGGCAATCCAGGGGTGAGGCAGTGAGGGGGGCTGCTGGAGGTCGCGGTGGGGTGGCTGGGTGCGGCTGGGGGGAGCGCCTGCAGATGGGATGGACATGAGCAGACGCTTCCGCTCCTGCGTCACGCGTGTGCGCACGCGATGATGATGATGCTGATGATGCTGATGATAGTCGGTGACTTGTTTTTTTTTAATATGCTGATGATGATAATGGTTGCTGACGACTGACGATGACGTGCCATTGTAGATGATGTTGACGATGATGAACGATGGTTGGTTTTATTGAAAGGATGATGATGATAACGGTTGATAGTTGATAGTAAGAGCAAGATGAGCGGCGCGGGATGTCCTTTTTCCTCGTGATGTTCATCGTCCCATTCTCCAGCCGAGCCCGAGAACCCTTTGGCAGCCAGCGGAAACACAACTCGTGCACACACAAACACACACACAAACACACACAACACACACACACACAAACACACAAACAAGACAAAGATCCCCCGTATAACCTTAACAGACTGTAGGGGCAAGTGCTGTTAGCGAGCACCTATGAAGGCCGGAACGGTACACGAACGAGGGGGTGGGTGGCCAGCACCACGCCCGACCGCCTTTGTTTCCCCAGTGGCGATGTTTACACACCGCACCAGGTACTCATGTAAGGCTGAGTCGACCTAGGGGAGGCCCAGGACCGGTTCAGATAATCGTCACTGGTGTTAGACGTGAGCGGAAATCGAACCCGGGTCGCCAGGTTCATAGCGCAGCGCGCTAACCGCTACAATACCGCTCCCCAAACACACACACAGACATACACAAACACAGACACACACACAAACACACAACACACACACACAGAAACACGCAGAAACACACACACAAACACACACACAACACACACACAGAAACACACACAAACACACACAGACACACACACAGACACACACGAACACACACACGAACACTTTGGACACATGCACTCACGGGTGGACACACATTCGTTGTAATAATTCGATGAGCCGCAGACGAGCGGGGAAGCAGCAGCAGCAGCCATGCGGTGAGGAGCCGGCGTCACCCCCCACCCCCACCCCAAGCTCTGCGGTCCTCGACATATTAAAATGTTTCCAGCCAATGGGTGAATGTTTACGTGTGGGAGGAAAACGGTTGGTCCCAGAGAAACCCCATACGTAAGAGGGAGCAACACGCTATCCCATGCAGAAGGAACAGGTGGAGTCCGCAATGCACCAACCACTGCGCCATCGCGCCTCACCCAAAACACACACGCGCGCGCAAACACACTCAAGTACGTATGTATGCTGAACTTATTTTGCACCGTGCTAATCGGAGGTGCGGGTGAAGGACAACACACTAAACACAAAGAGCATTTCTAAAGAAAGTCGTGATCAAGTTGAATGCAAAGTGCATAGCTGCAGTGGCTTCGGAAGGAGGAGCGTTCCAGACGGCTGCAGAGGTGCATCTGAAAGCAGGCGATGTGGTGGCCGGTTTTGTTTTATGGCCAGTCAAAAGTCGCTGCGAGGATGACCGGAGTTCGCGTGACGGCTTATGCTTCTTGACGAGATCAGCAAGGCATTGTGGTTCATTTGTGGCAATCACTTTCCGTATAATGAGTGCGACCGTATAATTAATTCGTTCGGCAACCGGAAGCCAGTCGAACAGTCCGCAGTACATCAACACATTGACAACGGCCAAGACACAGAGCCCCTATATAGCATTAACAGACTGTTGGGGGAAGCGCTGTGACGATTCATAACGAGCCCCCAATGACGCATGGACACAACAACCACAACAGAGCCGCCATTTGCCGCTAAGTGTTGGTGACGTCATCAAGGCAATTGTGCCAGGCTAGGTGTACATGGACACACATATAGACACACAGCACTCGTGCTCCATTAGTACAAATGACGCGCACGCGTCTCTCCATCTCCAAGGGCCAGGCGGGGGCGGGGCGGGGGGGGAGGGTGTAGCTGACCCCCCCCGCCCCCCTACACACACGTGGTGTAGCTGACCCCCCCCTACACACACGTGGTGTAGCTGACCCCCCCCCCCCGCCCCCCCACACACACGTGGTGTAGCTGTAGCTGCTGCTGCTGCGAGGGCTGCAGCTCATTTCCCGCGATCTCTCAGATGCGAGTCCAACGCTGCGGTCCCTGGCGCGGCGCGACCTCGCAGCAGCCGGCGGGCAGATGCCTTCACCCGGGGGGGGGGGGGGGCCTGGGGCGGTGGGGGGGGCTGGGGCGGTGGGGGGCTCCCTCCCGCGCTGCCAAGTCCGCAGTGACCGCTCAGGACAGCGCCGGGGGAGGGGGCTGATTTGTTTATTTATAAATATAAAAAGCCCGTATGTCAAAAGCGGCCAGCAACAAGCAGCGCTGTCAAAGTTGTGATCTAGAAATGGTCGCGACGCGTGCCTTGAATTGAGCAGGGCCAAGGCTATGACAGCTGGGAGGGAATGATGGGAGAGGGATTCCACGCGAGCTGGGGCCCCGTGGCCTTCACCACCAAGGCGCCCCCCCCCCCCCCCCCCCACACACACATACTCCCAGGAGCGACGTGAGCGGCCACGCAGCAGACGAGACGGTGTGACGGTTGTGTGTGTGACTGAGTGACTGTGTGGCTGTGTGGCTGAGTGAGTGTGTGACTGTGTGGCTGAGTGACTGAGTGACTGTGTGACTGAGTGATTGTGTGACTGTGTGACTGAGTGACTGTGTGACTGTGTGACTGAGTGACTGTGTGACTGAGTGACTGGGTGGCTGTGTGGCTGTGTGACTGTGTGAGTGTTTAGTAGTAATAGTTGGAGGAGGGGTGTGGAGGGGAAGTCGGGGGGGGAGTAGTAATAGTTGGGGGGGGGCGCAAGAACGAGGTCGCTCGATGAGTGTAGCAATCGATGCGTCTGCCCCCTGAAATCCCCAGGCGAGGTGTCCCCCCGTTCCCCCTCACCCCCCCATATCCCCCCCCCCCGCCTGTGACCCCCCCCCCCCCCCCCGTCTTTGTGCGTGTTCCGAGTCCACATCCAGAGCCCGCATCATCCTGACATCAGTCGATCTCGGATCCTCGGCAGGCCTGAGAGTATGCTCGCACCTGCGTGATGGCTTCTAGCACCCCCCCCTGCTCCCTCCCCATCCCCTTCGTTCACGTGGCAGAACTCATCTTTGATGCCCAAGGCACCCGGCAGGTGTCTCCCCCTCCGGCCCTCCGACACCGCCACCCCCGCCCTCCGTCCCATCCCGCTCCCCCGTCGGCCCCTCGCCCCCAGCTCCCCCCCCCCCGCCCCCCTCTGTGGGAGTTTTATAGCCGCGTTCGAGTCCGCCGCTCGTAATGAAATGAATGTCTCTCCTCGCCCCGCCGTGGGGCAGGGAGAGACATTATCTGGGAAGATGAGGGGGTGGGAGAGATCAGGGGGGTTACGGGGGGGGGGGGAGCCCCGGTGCCCCGCGTGGGTCGCGTTGCCGTGGAGACCCCATCACTCTGGTCCACGGCGTGCAGGGTGGGGTGGGTACACAGACACCGCCTGGCGGGGAGGGGGCGGGGGGAGAGCGGGGGGGGGGAGATGCGGAGGTGGAGAATCAGCGAGAGAAGTTGGAGGGGCGACGCGACCGCCTCATTCGTGGTGTTGATAAAGCGAGCACCACTCTGGAGGAAGCCGACAGCGGCTGGGAGCGGGTTGTGGAACTCGCCACAGGAATGTGTAATGTCCACCACTGGCTCCCCCATTCTCCCTTCCCACCCCACTCCACCAAACTCGTCTCTCTCAGCACGTCTCGTAGCTAAGCAGGCCTCAGCCTGGTTAGCACTGAGATGGGAGCCTGCCAATTCACATTAGATTTGTGTGAGCTTGGGTTGACAATGCAGCAACAGATGATTCAATAATTCTGTGCGTGGCCTTGAATGTCGGCCCGCGTCGAAGGCATGGCGGGATGTCTCCGTGGTCTCTGGGTCCTTCCCACGCGAAGCCCATGATACCTCAGCCCGTGTGGCTGATGGAATGTGTAAGAACACACTTATATATTGTTTTTCGTAGAGGGACAGATATGTGAAAGAGGCAAATTGTTTTCTCATTCATAATTCCTCATGAATGAGTAAAGAAACATGTTGGCGGTCGGCAGATAAATCCATTCGTGCGGCGGTTTTAGCGTTACGCCCTCCCCCCCCCCCCTTTTCACTCACAAAAAAGCCACAAGGGCCTTGAGCGGAGGGGGCCAACAATGGGCCGTGACAGGACCCTCCTGAACAAAACAACGTCTCGGGACTCAGCGAAACCTCCCTCTTTAAAAGGGCACGTTGATGATGACGATGGTGATTACTATTCCAGAGTGACGCTGCCTCGCTCAATCACAGCGGAGCTGCGTCAAGGCTGCATCCTTTATTTAACCAGGAGATGAAATATCGACCGTGGAAGACGCATATGAAACATCAGTGGCTCTGTTGCAAGGGCGACCTGGGTCAGATATCAATGCGTCGCGGTAGTACGGTGTGGGGTTGGGGAGTTGGGTTTGAGAGGGGGGTGGCTCACCCCCCACCCCTGCCCCCCGGCTGCCCCCACTTCAAAGTGGTCTCGTGGAACATGCCCCTGACGGCGCGACGCAGGCCGCACTCGGGCGGCCTCGGCGGAGCGCGGCGCAGGTCCCTCCTCGCGGCTCTCAATGCGCGCTTTTGTGAAGTCATGTCGCAACGCGGAGCTGTTACGTAAAGCGAGAGTTTGGCGTCACGGGGACGGCACGGAGGAGGAGGGGGGGGCAGGAGCTCACACTGCCCCCCCCCACACCACCCAACTCACGCGGCGTTCGCGCCGCGCTCCGTGCCGCGCGGGTCTCCCTGGCGCGAGCTCCGCTCACGGTGGCGCGTGCGTGGGAAGCTTCGCATTGTTCCGGGTAGCGAGAGGGTTAACAGATCGACGGGGGGGGGGGCATCAATGGGATCGAGTGGGTGGTGGGGGCACAACATATGGCTTATGAGGGGTGGTAGCCCCCCCCCCCACCCCCTTTAACGAATGCTCCATGCTTTTTCCGCGCGTGCGACGACAACTGCGACCTCTGCTGCCCCCGCGGGGGTGCGGTGTGCGGGGGGGTAGCACGGGTCGGAGCGGACCGGCCCGTAATGCCTCCTGTGATGCCAGATTATTACACAAGCGGCGGCGCGCTCCACGGCGAGACGCGCACTACACTCGCCCCACGGGGGGGCGGTGGGGGTGGGTGTGGAGAAAGGGGGCTGGGGGAGCGCCGAGGGGGTAGTCAGGACGGATACCGCGAGCGGCTGACGCGGACCGCGCCACGGGAATGAGTTTGGACGCCTGTCCTGCGGGAGCAATTTGTCTCCCCTACACCATACGCGGTGACACACGGACGAGGCGATTCTTGCTTCTTCTCGATCACCCCCGTCCACAACCTCGCCGTGTAAAGGTAGGGGCGCAGCCCTGCAGCGGCCGGACCACTCCACTGCTGGCAGACACCAGAGGGTGTGTGGTGGGATAAAGTGTGGGCACCTCTTCCAAGACGTCTGGAAGAGTCGGCCACGTACCCTCTTGCCGAAAGGGCTTTTTGTGGAGATCCTTCTGCCAGCAGTGACGTGAGGAGGCACTTGCAGGGCTGCCCCTCTCCCTTCACTCGGGGCTGTTAACTCGTTGAGTCGGGCTATCACAGGGTTGGCCAATGCTCTCGGCAAAGACCACACCCCCCGAAAGGCCTTAACAGACTGTTGGACCGAATGCTGTGAGCGAGCACAGAAAGAGGCCTGAAGGGGAACATCACGGGGAGGGTGGCCAGCACCATGCGCGGCCGCCTTTGTCTCCCTAGAAGCAATGTTTACACATCGCACAAGATACTCATTGGAGGCTGAGTCGACCTAGGGGAAACCCAGAACCGGCTCAGATAATCATCACTGGTGTTGGCCTGTGAGAGTTAATCCAACTGGGGTCGCCGGGTTCGTAGCGCAGCGTGCTAACCACTGCGCCACCGCTCTACACCGTGACCACGCATCGCCTCTGCGTCCGCTTGAGCGCCCTTAACATGTCGAGTCGAGCGCTGACAGCTCGGAGAGCTCGCGAGATAGGGGATGGTGAGCAGCTGAGAGTAGCACCCCCCCCACCACCACAACATCTCCCCCGCCCGCGACCACACACCCCTCCCCTCAACAGGAAGCGTCCTCACTTAACTGGGCGAATAATTGGCTGTGATGTAATGAGCGGTGCGTTACCCATTGAGCATTGTCCCGCATTGAATGCGGCCTAACGATGGCATCGCTCATCCCCTACTGCCCCTCTCCCCCCATCCCCCCGAGCCGAGCTTCCTCCCTCATGCATTCATTGCGCAGTGCGACAACTGCTGCGCCACCGCTCCACCACCCCGAATGTAAACTCCGCTGATTCGCCGCTCTTCCACGTTTAGCGGCCCGTGCCGAATGGACTCGGTGTTCAAACGAGCGCCGAGGCTTTGGTGCTTACCTCCCGGCCCTACACAACCCTGGACAGCCAAAGTTAGACATTCCACATTCACACGGCAGGGACGAGTATATCAATGAGACAGCCACTGTTGACTTCCCCACAAAGTAGAGGAGGGCATTTTGTCGAGCCCGGAGGGAGCAATGCTGTGCTGAATTATAATAACCTCGTTCAATTCAAGAAAAGCGTTACACTCACCACGGTCATTGTTGCTGTTGGCTTCTGGTCGCTTGGAGTTTTGGGCCTGTGGCCAACAACGGTGATTCTAATTTGCTAATGAACTCCTGCGGGGAGCGGGACCCCCTCCGCTCTTCTGATCTCTTTGCCCCCCCCCCCCCCCCCCGCCCACAAAATACCCAAGACAATGATACATAGAGAACCGCAGAGCTTGGGAAAATGCTAGTAGCGCCGACTGTTCACCGCGTGGCTGCTGCTGCTGCCTTCCCCGCTCGTCTGTGGTTCCTCCTCTTCCTCATGACGCCTCCGAGTGGCCCCCTCTCTCGGTCTCCATGAGAGGAAGCATTTGAAGTCGCGACCGTGAGCCGCTCGCTGCGCCGAGTCACATCACAGTTCAGGGGCCACAGCAGCCTCGGTACCACCTACGGTGGCGAAACTTTAGTCATGCCGATTTATTTGCACGGCTCATGAGAGTCAATCCCCTGACGACCCCACGCATTTCGCGTGTCTATCACACAGGTCACTGTTATTGGCCACATGGAGACACTGGGACCGCTAAAGTGATGTCACATCCGCTAGTCCCGGCGAGAGTGGAATGTGGCCTCATCACCTCGCCGCGTTGCGTGGTGAGCGCGAGGGGCTCGTGTCAGGCGTTAGAAGCCGCCCGGTCTCGCGGTCCACTGCTGGATGAGGCGGCATTTCACACCGTGCGGGTCTAGGTGGTTATTTGACCATACTTCACCACGGATTCGTTGTTGTGTTGCGCGCGTGATTGAGGCGGTGGGGTGATGGACGGGGCGACGAGCCCCGTTCCCTCTGGCCGGGGGGGGGGGCTAGGGCCCCCTACCCCTATCCGGCTGTCGCTGACCCGAAAACGGCTGTTCCGCAGTTGCCACCAGGCGGAACCCGACACTGCGCTCCTCCGTGCCGCCGCCGCCGTCACCGCCGCCGCTTTTCCGCTTTAACGCCGCGGCGCGGCCGCGGTCGCGGCACAATCTCCTGGGCGGATGTGCGCGCGGTGGAAACGGGCGCTCGGTGGAAACGGGCGCTCGTAAAAGCGTTGAACTCTCACAATGGCGCAGCACGGGGCCCCGCCACGGCTCCCCCCGCCTTGGGCGCCACGCACAATGCCCCCTACCCCCACCCACGCCCCTCCCCCCGCGGCAAACAGGATGTCTGAGCAAGGTGTCAACGTGATATTCATGGCGCGGGAGGAGGCGGCGGAGGGGGACGAAGTTGAGGCTGGGGGGGGGGGAGTTGCGCGGCTCTGCTGTGAAGATTCTCCAGTCGCGCTCTCCCCTGGCTCTCCCCTGGCTCTCCCCTGGCTCTCCCCTGGCTCTCCCCTGGCTCTCCCCTTCCCCCTGTGTGCACATCTCTCCCATCTCCCTGCGTCTCTACGCTCCCCACCGCCTGTGTCCCTCTCTCCCCGATGTGTGTGCATCTCTCTCTCCCTCTCTCCCCCTCTCCGTGCGTCTTCGCCGTTCTCGCCCATCTGCGTGTCTCTCTCGCCGCTCTCCTCTCAACTCGGCGAGCACAGGGCCAAGGTACAGCCGCGGGCTGCTCCTGTGCAAACACAGCCGCGGGCTGTAATTACTGCGGGGCTGTCGCCACTGCGGTCTCCTTCCGGCCCGCCCTCTGTGTAATTACAACCCCCCCAGGCCCCCCCTCGCTTCCACCCCCCCCCCCCCTCACGAAGGGAGGGCGTCCCTGTAGTGACACCTGTCACATTCACACGCCGCGGGGGGCGCGGGGCTTTCCGAAGCCCCGCGAACTCGTTCCAGCTGCCCCCTCGCCCGAACACCGTCACCATCATCACCACCATCATCATCACTAGCACCACCATCACCGTCATCATCACCATCATCATCACTGGCACCATCATCATCACTAGCACCATCACCACTAGCGCCACCACCGTCATCATCACTAGCACCATCACCACTAGCGCCACCACCGTCATCATCACTAGCACCACCATCATCACTAGCACCACCATCATCACTAGCACCACCATCATCACTAGCACCACCATCATCATCACTAGCGCCATCATCATCACTAGCGCCATCATCATCATCACTAGCGCCACCATCATCACTAGCACCACCATCACCATCATCACTAGCACCACCACCACCATCATCACTAACACCACCATCATCACCATCATCACTAACACCACCATCATCACCATCATCATCATCACTAGCGCAACCACTATCATCATCACTAGCGCCACCATCATCACTAGCACCACCACCACCATCATCACTAGCACCATCATCATCACTAGCGCCACCACCGTCACCATCACTAGCGCCACCACCGTCATCATCACTATCGCCGTCATCATCAACATAAATACGTGTTTTGTACACATCCCATCCGCAACACACGATCTTCGTTTTGCAATTCCAGCGGCATTCAACACGAGAGCAAATTAGAAGCACGAGCCTTGGCAGTGCGCTGGTGAGCATGCCACCCATGCATCGTGCAGCAGTAGCAGCAGCAGTAGCAGCAGCAGTAGCAGCTCCATAGAGACACCGAGAGATATAGTCGGCAATCTCCGGCAGTGCGCTCGTGAGCATGCCACCCATGCATCGTACTGCAGTAGCTCCATAGAGACACCGAAAGATGCATAGAGATGCAGTACATATAGATATAGTCGGCAATCTCCGGCAGTGCGCTCGTGAGCATGCCACCCATGCATCGTACTGCAGTAGCTCCATAGAGACACCGAGAGATGCATAGAGATGCAGTACATATAGATATAGTAGACAATCTCCGGCAGTGCACTGGTGAGCATGCCACCCATGCATCGTACTGCAGTAGCTCCATAGAGACACCGAGAGATGCATAGAGATGCAGTACATATAGATATAGTAAACAATCTCCGGCAGTGCGCTGGTGAGCATGCCACCCATGCATCGTACTGCAGTAGCTCCATAGAGACACCGAAAGATGCATAGAGATGCAGTACATATAGATATAGTAGTCAATCTCCGGTAGTGCGCTGGTGAGCATGCCACCCATGCATCGTACTGCAGTAGCTCCATAGAGACACCGAGAGATGCATAGAGATGCAGTACATATAGATATAGTAGACAATCTCCGGCAGTGCGCTGGTGAGCATGCCACCCATGCATCGTACTGCAGTAGCTCCATAGAGACACCGAAAGATGCATAGAGATGCAGTACATATAGATATAGTAGACAATCTCCGGTAGTGCGCTGGTGAGCATGCCACCCATGCATCGTACTGCAGTAGCTCCATAGAGACACCGAGAGATGCATAGAGATGCAGTACATATAGATATAGTAGACAATCTCCGGCAGTGCGATTGTGTTCATGCAACCAAAACTGTGGGCCACGTGATAAACCACTGCGGCCTGCGCTCCTTCAACACAGGAGGAGGAGGAAAAGCGAAACGACACAAACTCTGTCCTGAAGCCCTCTCGTCGTGACGAGCAGACCCCGACGCTGGGATGTAGCTGCCGCATGCAAAACTGGAATGGGACACAAACAAAACTCTTAATCGGTTTCGACAGTCAGTGTCTCTTCAGCTGTCCGGCTTTGTCTTGAACCAATGCCACTGAAACTACGCACTCCAGCAGGAAGGCCGTGCGGCTGATGGGATGTGTAAGAACAAACACGTCTACGTGGAGAGACGGATATGTGAAGGAAGCAGCTTATCGATTTTAACATGGAACGTGTAGTATAATAATCGTAATCGTCATCATGACCATCATATCATCGTCGTCGTTCCGCTGTGATTACGCACGCGGCGCAGAGGCGAACGGGCGGCTCACGCGACGCCCCCCCCACCCCCTAGCGTCTTTGCTCAGCGGGGTTCGTAATTAACATTTCTGCTGACTCGACGATGTTGCCCAAATAAACAACAGCAGCCGGGAAATGAAACCCGGATCCGAGCGCCCGCGGTCTCATTCATAAAACTCCCCGAGTCGCCCCTCTCCCCCTCCACGTGAAGCGCCACTCGGGGAGAGTCCTGAAGCCGCCTCTTTGTCAGTAGAATATTGAACAATCCTGACGATGTGCAGTGTCATCTTCAGCGTCTTCCTCTTCGTTCATGCGAGCCGCAGACGAGCGGCAGGCCAGCAGCAGTCTGGTGCGATGTTAATTAAGATATGCTCAGTCAAATAATTAGTGTTTTTCCACAAGTCCCCATCGGTCCCTACGAGTCTCTATGCGTCACTGTGGCTATGCGTGGATCTCTATGAGTCTGTATGGGTGTCTATTATAGTTTTTTATATATATGGAGTCGGCGTTCGTGCAAACTGCAACAGCCGCGAGGTGTCGCCGACGCTACCAACAATTTCCCAAGTTCTGCGGTACTCTAGATATGCGTTATCCGCCATTTAATGAGTGTTTATACACGTTGGCGATTAATCCACATGTGTGCTGTATTGGCTTCTCCATAGGAAGGGGAATATCACAACATTTGCGCGATCCACCAATCCGAATGAAATCCCTTGAGATTAAACAAATCTCGTTTTTGCACGGGTGTCCAGAGTGTGATACTGTGTATGGACCATAGGTCACGTGAGGGAGATCTCAGAGGTAGCTCTGTGGCATCCGCTTCCGTGGGCCGTTGTGAGAGATACAAGTGGTAGCCTCGACGCCAATAGCCAGGATAATATTTTGGGGAACGAAATGACACAAATTGATGTCATTCACAGAGATGTCCACGCCAATGGTCAGATAACCGGTTGTCCGTGCGAGGCAGGCCCGGATGAAACCCCTAGAGGTCCCGCTGGGACCGCCAACGAGAGCCTGGCTTCAGGGATAGTTGAAATGCACAACGCGGGGCTGTGGGTCATGAACAGCAGCTGTTTGCTCGTGCGTGTGGCTGTGTTGTTAACACGACGTGTGCGAGTACAACTGTTGGTGACACGCGGCATATGCGTGTTCTGTGCGCTGTGTCATACATCTCCCCGTCTAACTCGGATCCGTGTCTAACAGAGAGGCCCTCGCCAATCAACCTCCGGCAGGTTACCAGCGTGCGCTTGCTGACCCCGTGCCCCGACTGGACATCTCTGAAAAGAGAGCTTCATAGCTCATCGGATGTATCCTGCAGTCTAGAAAAAGATTCTGATGGTTTGGCTCAAGCAGGCCTGACTGCTGATGTGCTCACCGAGCGTCGAAAACGATCCAGTGTTGCTCGCGTTACACCAGCGCCGTAGAAAACAAGTCAACCCCCAGGGGGCCGTGTGGCAGATGGGACGTGTCCTCTGTTTGATTCTAATAATTATTTATACTGTACGTGAATAGATACATACAGTACGTAAATACACGGGTGCCCTTCCTTTGACGACGCGGCGCTTGTTGACGACGATGGGGACCGTCGTGAGAGCGTGAGATCGGCTCTTGTGATGAGTAAGCGTGGTGGGGGGTGGCGGCTGCGGAGGTCGGAGGAAGTTTTTATTGCGCGGATTCCGTGGCCAGAATAGCTCCCATACTCAAGGATGTCCCGACTCGCATCCTCCGCCCGGGAAATGAGGGCGGGGGTGGTGGGAGTTGGGGGAGGGAGGCAGGGAGGCGGGAGAGGAAGGGGGAGGGAGGGAGAAAGAAAGGGAAGGGGGGAGGAGGCTGGGGGGGGGGAGTTGTGGGTGGGGTCCGCGCAGCTCGGGGGTTATTTTTAGTCTCCCCCCGTCGAGGGAGCCACGCCACAACGGGGAGACGGAGTCGCGCACGGGCGGACGTGCCGAGCCGGAGCCGCGTGAGGCGCATGCGAGCAGGAGGAGCAGCCACCTCCTCCCGGCCCGGCTCGCGAAGCCGCCATCCCCAACACGCGTGGAATATCTGCTCCTACTCGCCATCAACGCAAACATCATCACAAACATAATCATCACTAGCAGCAACGTCCGTCACCCCACGCGTGCGATTCTGCAAACCGCGGCACCCCGCGGGGCCACACGGGGAGTTTGCCGAGTGCAGACCGGGGGAGCTTTGGCTCGCCGAGTGAGGCTACCGCTGCCAGAGGCGGAGGAGGACACCCGGCCCCAGCACCGCGCGCCCTGCAACCTGGGACCTCCTCGCAACCCGGGACCTCCTCGCCGCCCTGCTGCAGGTAACGCAGCCGTGGCGACGCCGGGCGTCTCGAGGTGGTGGCGCAGAGAAGCCCGGGTGGGCGCCCCGCGTGAGCGCAGGGCGAGTGGCGTTGACACACGCAGCGAGCGAGCGTGTGTGCGTCTCGACTTTCGATGCCCCGACTAATCTGGTTTGTAAATACATCTCACGGGTGTCATGAAACATGGTGGCCCCCTGGGGGATTCAGCTTGAGCCACGTGCTCGGCTCCAACTCGGAGTCGTCCCTGAGTTAAAGGGCCCTGCGCCAAAACGTCAATCACACACACGCGTGCGTGGACCATGCACGTGTGCGTGGGCAGGCGTGCGCGTGTGGGCCTACACGTGCGTGTGTGCGTCTATAGATATGTGTGGGTGCGTGGGGTTAGGCCCGGTCGACTCGATGTCAATCGAGATGGAACCTGGTGGGGTGCGTGAGCGGTCGCCGTTGGAAGTCAAAGGCGGTTGGGTGTGGCTCTGGCCACGCCATTCCCTCGTGCACAGTTCCGGAGTGAATAGGCGCTCGCTGACTTCGTTTGTCCCAACAGTCTGTAAGGCCGTAGGGGGCGGGCGTGGGAGTATTCATCTCTGTGCGGACCCGGGAGGAAATGCTGACGGCGCGGGATCGCTCCGTGCTCTGTCGCGCATGGAGTCGTGAATTCAGTGCTGGGGATTTTTTGGGGGCTAAAGGGAAAATGACTGGGCGAGGGAATTCCGTAAGCCCCAGCCGAACGAAACGCTTCACCTTCTCCACCGAGGGTAGCCAGACGGTGGGAGACTGTCAGGGCAGATGTATGAGTCTCGGTGTGAGTCTGTGGGACTCTATACGAGTCTGTCGGGTTCTGTGGGTCTATGGGTCTCTGTGTGAATTTGTTGGCCTCGATGTAAATCTAAGGGAAGATGATGCTGGCACCCTGTCGGGCCGTTCTTGGAGGTCGCCGCGGTTCTTCTGCGCAGCAGCTGCGAGATCTGGGAGAGAGCAGAGCGCTGAGTTAGCGAGGAGGTCGTGGTGGTGGTAGTGATGGCAGCAACAACTTTGGCCACGATGACATCTCAATCTTTTCGATCTTCGTGATTTTTCGATGGAGATTTTGCATTTTGAGGTCACTGACGGTGCCAATTCAAATAAAATCGCGTGACTGCGTTGGCCACACGAGTGGAGATGAACTCACCATCTTGGTCACTTCAGACAACTCGCTCTGAATGCGCCAGATCTGTCTCTTCAGATCTCGGAAGTTAAGCAGGCGTTGAGCCTGTGTAGTGATTCGGATGGAGGAGACCTGCCTGGGAATGCCATGTGTGCGTACTTGACAGGCATGGTATGCGATTTATCCAGAATATGTATTAAACATTTCATTGACGATTATTATTCGCCTCTTGTGATATGAGTGGCTGGAGCGGTGGGGCAATGGTTGATAGATTGCGCTATTAACCCGGCCGCGGCTAACACCAGCGGAAGCAGATTATCTGTGCTCCCCGTATTCACACAATCCGGACTACTAACCAGCGTTGTGGTGAGATATGGTCAAACGACCTCCATGCCACGGAGAGACCGTCATCCAATAGTGCGTGTCGTGCACGGGTAAGCAAGAGCAGGGGGGGGGGTGCTATAGGTAATGGGTGTCAGGGCTGGGGTGAGGTGACCGCGTGGCACCCTCCACACTGATGGCTGAGCGCTCAGTAGGGGGCAGGGGGGGGGGGTCTCTCACCTGAGCGTTACCCGCGCAGTCGAGCCCGGCCCGGGACGCCCCCCCCCACTCCTCCCACCCCCCACGGGCGGCCCGCGGTGGCTCGGTAATTGCCCCTTTCCTGCCTAATCCGCCCGCGCTGACGATGTCACCGCGTTGGCCATTATGTGCGTGTGTGCAAAGTGCCGTAATGCGCAATTTGGCTTCTTCCGTTTGGATAAATCTGCCCCAAATCCGACACCCAACCTACCCCAGCTCCCCCCTCCCCCCACACTCCCCGCTTCTCTCCAGCCCCGTCGACCACAGCGGCTGTGCCCCTCCAGAGTGGCACGACGCTCGGTAGGAGAGGGGTCGGGCTCAGGGCGACTACAGCCGCACCGGAGCCGCGTCCCGGCGCCTCCCGTGCGCGTGGGGACGCGGTCGCGCTCCACGCGCGATTCTGCTGAATGGCGTTTCCGCTGCTGACGTCAGCGCCCCCCCCTCCCCTCCGCGGCCGCGCGTGGCGCTCGACTCATTGAGGGTTCCGTGAGGCCCGGGACACCTCCCATCAGCCCCCAGCCTCGCTGCCCCCCGGGAACGGCGAGAGAATGAACTTAATTCTGACGACCGACACTGGCGGTGGGGGGCGGGGAGAGGGGGAGCAGGGGGCACTACGCCCGTCCCCTTCCGTGTGAATACAAGTCAAATTTAAAACATCCCAAATTAAATCTGGCCCCCGAGATGAGAAGGCACGCGCTTTATGCTTTTGTTTCTGTTTTACAAAACGACGTTTACGTGTTCCGAGTCTGGTCCTGTGCATGTTTGTGTTGGAGAGAGGGAGGGCAGTGGTCAGAGTCGTGAATAGGGCTATGGCCAAATATGAACTTACATATCCTTGATTCTTTCGGTAAAGTCACCTCGATAGAAAAAATATTTATATATATAAAAAAAAGCAAAAAACCCACGAACTTTTGATCGCAACACAAGCGGTTGAAGACCGATTCATCAGGCAGATGAAGACCGCTTGTGTTGCGATCGAAACGTCGTGGGTTTTTTGCTTTTTTCAACCAAGGTGACTTTACCGAAAGAACCAAGAACATGAATTCCTGGAGTCACGAAAGTTTTAAGTCCAAAAATAAACGTACATTTTAGAGAACTCGACTGTTGGGAAACTTTGTGGAAAGAAAGCGCCGCTCACTCCGACACTGCGGTCCGTGCCCGGCCCAGTGCTGACATCACAGAAGCAAAAACCTGCACCGGTCCTCGGCCGACGTCCCCGTGCCACGGGTGCACGCTGGCCCAGCGTGGTGAAGTATGGTCAAACAGCCCTCGTGACCGACACGGGAGTGAGAAAGCGTCCATCCATCCAGCAGGGGATTGACAAGAGGGGGGGGGGGCTTTAAATCTAAACGCCTGCGTCGTTCAAGGGAGGTGCGGGAACGGACTAAGTTGTCAGACAATACCAACCCGTACCCTTATCGGCCCATCAGCCACACGGCCTTTCTTCTGCGAGAGCATCATCACTTCAGCAGCATTGGTTCAATACGAGCAATACTCTGGACTGTTGTCGACATTCAGCGTCTCATTGGCTGAGTCAAGCATGCTTCAACACAGGTGAATTCGGTGGGAATGCACTCCCAGAAGAGCTGTGTGGCTGCTAGGATGTGTAAAAAAATTTTTTTTATTAATATAACGTGTTGGTACATATATGGGAAATAGGTCATTTGTCTTCTCATTTAAATGGGACGTCGG
The DNA here is from genome assembly GCF_015708825.2 of Lethenteron reissneri. Lineage (NCBI taxonomy): Eukaryota > Metazoa > Chordata > Hyperoartia > Petromyzontiformes > Petromyzontidae > Lethenteron > Lethenteron reissneri. The sequence continues at coordinate 15,393,635 of NC_083794.1, forward strand.
CCGAGGGCCGGTGCAGGTTTTTGCTTCTGTGATGTCAGCACTGGGCCGGGCACCGACCGCAGTGTTTCTGGGATCCTGTAGCTCGGTGTGCTGACCACTGCGCCACCGCTCCCCCTGCACGGAGCTCAATGACGACGGGTGGTGTCGGGGGGGGGGCCTTAGCGACTGCCTGAGCGCGGGGCTGTTCCGCTTCGCGTCGGAGTGAGCGGCGCTTTCTCTCCACAAAGTTTCCCAACGGTCGAGTTCTCTTAAATGTAAGTTTATTTTTGGACTTAAAACTTTCGTGACTGCAGGAATTCATGTTCTTGGTTCTTTCTCATTTTTCCGTTCTCATTTCATTTAAAAACACTCTCGAGACTCAGTCTCTTTCCTGAATGAATTAATGAATACATAAATATTTACGACGGCCTGCAGATACATTCAACTCCCCTTCCCCGCCACCACCCTCGTATGGAAGTCTCCACGCACAGAAAGCCAGAAGCTCATTAGCGGAATGGGCGATCGGTCTGTGCTGGGTTAATTGGTCACTCGTAGTAGTTTCCCATCGGGTCGCAAATAACTGCTGGGCACTGTTACCTCTCCGCGTCCCGTGGGATCCTCACGATTGTGCGTCAGTGCGGTTTGCGGCGGGGTCCGGACTGAAGGAAGCGGGAGAGGGGGGGGGGGGACTCTTGCCTGAAATAGCTCCTCCGCACGATCGTCACCAGCAGCCGCCCGCTGCCCGAGAATAGAAACATTGACGCGTAGCGGGAAGTGGGGGGCGCGGAGGGGCCGGCGGGAAGCATCGACTGACTCAGAGTGGGGAGCAGCTCACGGCAGAGAGGCCTCCTCCACCGCCGAGATGCCTGCTGCCCCCCCCCTTCCCCCCAAGACGGCGGGCAGCACAATGAACGCTCAACACAGTCGTCAATAGCACGTCGTGGCTTTCAAATAAGTTACTATTTGTATGCTGTACACATGATAGGCGACGCTCGGGTAATAGATCCTTCTCCGTAGCCCACAGCACCGGTGGGCATGCTTCGGGGCCGTGATGTTTTTCTTTCGTCGCGTGTTGCAGAGGTTCACGGCTCGAATCTTGAAGGACGCCCTGGATCGTATCGTGGTGCGTATTTAACCGTAACATACACTGCTCCACTGCACAGTGGACGTTCAATAGCCAGTGACGGCATTCTTAAGGAGCAGGCCAATCGACCAACTGGGAAAAATTACATCGCAGATGACTCAAAATGGGATCACAAACGGCAGCAGCAGCAGCACCGCCACCGCCTCAGGCTGTCCCTGTGAGGCAGCGGCGCCTCCCTGCGTGACGGGCGCCCCGCGCTCTGGGAATGGAAGCGCCCGTTCCATGCGCACTTCGTCATTGTGACTCCAATGCTTGTTGCTTGATAGCTATCGGAACAAAGCCGCTTATGTAATGCAATACATAGCCCCGCTGTCAATCTACTCTTGGATGAAGATACATTTTTGCACGTGTCGGTTGTGAGGATAGCTTGACCATAGCGTCCCAGCAATTTCCCAAGCTCTGCGGTTCTCTATATATTTAGGTGTTATCGGTCAATTAAAGAGCGTTTACACATGTGAGAGGAAACGAGAGCGCCTAGAGAAAACCCACGCGTGCGAGGGGGCAACACTCTATCCTCTACAGATGGAACAGGTGGAGACCACATTTTGCTGTACCGCCCTCTCCTGGCAAACCAGGGTACGGCTTCTTCTCGACGCCCATGAAAAGAGAGTTTCACAACATCTCTATGTGATCCACCTACAGATTAAATAGATGCTGATTTCAGTGAGAGATTTACTTATAGATATTTTATATTGATTCAAGAGAAATTATCAAGAGAGCCGAATCAACCAGTTAAAGTCGGGTCATCGGCATCATCGGCCATGGTCAATCCACTGATGGATGAAGGCCACCTCTCCGGATGGAATCGTCCACCTCGTCACCGCACACGAGTGGATTCCATTGCTTCGTCTCCTGGACGCACTCGAGTCAGAGCCCCTTTACAGCCAGGAGCTCACTCAGGGCCAAGGGACAATTCCACCAGCTCTGATTAGGGAATACGTTCAGCTTCAAGTTGATTTCGTGCGACCAGATGGGAGCTCCACACACGAGGACAGGAGTCGTATGCGCAAGAGTGACCTGGGGCCTCAGTCTGACAGTCGGGGAACATGATGATTGCTGTGTGTGTATAATCCCAATTGTATCATCCCAATTGAGTCATCTGACACTGTGAGTGAAGCAGACGGCACGTATTGTTATGGTTATGACACCGACTCGCAGTATTACCCAAGGCGGCCGCTGGGTAACACTGCGGATGTCTACAACGCGCTCCAGCTGGGCCCCCGCGTGGTCACGGCCGGGACGCGGTGACTCGAGGGGTCATTTTGTTCTTCGTATCAACAGGAGAACATTTGCATCTTGGGGAGGGAGACCTTCATCTGGCAATAGATTGAGCACGGCTCATGATGATGAGGTGGGCGCCCGCTGCAGGCACAGCGTCCTCTCTCGGAAGAGTAGGCCATTGTGAGTTGGTGTCACGGACCAAGTTTGCTGGCTTTTAAACAAAACGTCTCACCGTACTGCAAACACTTGGCAGGACCCTCCATAAAACGAATCTTGAGACTCAGTGAGGCTTTCTCGGGATAATATTGAAATGAAGAAACATAGCAACAGAGCTCCGAGCACCAGAGATCGGGATTCTAAGGGAGCTACCAGCCCCGGGCTCCCACAATTCTCACCTCCGTGGCACAGGTCACGTGTCCAGGGTTTTACTTGTGGAACCTTGTCAGTCAATCGCTCTACTCCAAAGAAGGTTCAATGCCCAAAGCGTCGGCTAATTCATAGAAGCGATCTGGATAGCGTGGCCCAGGATGGCCTCACTCCGTCTCGATCCTTGTTTTTAGGGAGGGTCCCGCTACATTTGGATGTTTAGCCACACGCATTGTTGGGCGTGTGGCTTCGTGCGTGTGTATAGAGAAAATCAGAGCATCGATAGCGCCACACAAATAGATTCAATAATCCAGAATGGTCAACGCGCCTTGCGTTCACGCGCATCCCCGGCTATTGTCACGCAAGCTATGACTGCCGCAGTGCGGCTGATACTGAGGTTGACGCGGGGTGGTGGACAATTGAGTTGACCGTGGCTGATCACCGAGTTCGCGCTGCTGCTACTGCTGCTGATGACCACCCCGATGACCGCATTCGCCCGTGCCTGCGAGCAAGGCCCCCCCCCACGCGCCGCCTGGCGATCTCCCTTCTCTCTCGGCGCTCTCCGCTCTCCCTTCTCCGTGCGCGGCTACGAATGCCACGGGGCCTGTGCGGCTCCGGGCGTCAGGGCGACATGAAAGCGGTGGCCGGGGTGGAAGAGTGGGCTGGGTGGGGGGGCCGCGGGGGAGGGTGGGGGGCGCGGCGCTTTGTAGTGGCGCGGGGTGAGGAGATGCATCCGGTCGCGTTTGATGCCCGGGCGCCCGCGATACATTCCGGAAACGAGAGCGCGCATGCGCAGACGAGTGCCTGACGGGGGACGGGAGGGGTGGGGGTGGTGTGTTGAGGATGTTGGGGAGGGGGTGGGGGAGGGGAGGAAGCGAGTTGCGTGGGGTGGGGGTTCGGTGGGGTGGGGGCCGGGGCTGGGAATGAAAGGGAGGCTTCGGGGGGAAGGGTGAGAGGCGAGGGGTGGCGTGGGGGGAGGGGTCCGGCGGTGAGAGGTGGGGGGGGAACGGGGGATGAGCGCGGTAGGGGAGCCTGGGGGGAGGGGCGTGGAGGAAAGGGGTGGTGGAGGGGGTTTGGTGGGGGTGGGGGGATTGTGGGGGCAGGGGGGGGGCAACAAACCCGGGCCAATGAGCGGCGACCGGATGCGATGTAGCTGGCGGATAACAAACGCGGGATCGGGTTACGGGCGCGCGTGACGTCAGCGCGGCACTCGCAGGGAGCGAGGGAAGAGGCGGAGTGCGAGTGGAGCGCGAGTCCCCGCGCCGCGCGTGCCCGTGCGAGTCCTCGCGGCGCGTACCACGACGCCCGGGCGTGTGCCGACCGCGCCAGAGCGTGGAGTTCGCGCGGCGGGCGATCTTATTCCGCATCGCACCCCGCGTGCGCCGCGGAGAACGGGGAGACTCGAATCTGCAAACCCCCCTCCCTCCTCCGTCCGCCGCGGAGCCGCGTTCATCAGCACCGCCGCCGCCGCCGCCGCTGCCTCGCTCGCGGAGTGGCGACTCTCGGCGCGGAGTCGAGGAGACCCCCCCCCCCCCCCATTTCCCCACGGCCGCGCATGGAGCGCAGCGCTTCTCCCGACCGCCGCCCGACGCCGCGCCCTGATGTCTAAGTGAGTCCCGCACAGCCTGGGGCGTCGGCGCGGGGGGCCCGCGGCGGGCCCGTGGGGGGCTCGTGAGGGGCACGTGGGGGGCACGTGGGGGGCTCGTGGGATTCGGACGGGGTTCTGCGGGGTCGTCGCGTCCTCGTTAGCGCTGCGCTCCCCCTTCTCAGTCTTTACCCCTCTCACATCCACCGGGTGTTCAGGGGTCCGGGTGTCGAGGGGTCCGGGTGTCGAGGGGTCCGGGTGTCGAGGGGTCCGGGTGTCGAGGGGTCCGGGTGTCGAGGGGTCCGGGTGTCGAGGGGTCCGGGTGTTCAGGGGTTCGAGTGTTCAGGGGTCCGGGTGTCGAGGGGTCCGGGTGTCGAGGGGTCCGGGTGTCGAGGGGTCCGGGTGTCGAGGGGTCCGGGTGTTCAGGGGTTGGGGTGTCGAGGGGTCCGGGTGTCGAGGGGTCCGGGTGTCGAGGGGTCCGGGTGTCGAGGGGTTCGGGTGTTCAGGGGTCCGGGTGTCGAGGGGTCCGGGTGTCGAGGGGTCCGGGTGTCGAGGGGTCCGGGTGTCGAGGGGTCCGGGTGTTCAGGGGTTGGGGTGTCGAGGGGTCCGGGTGTTCAGGGGTTCGGGTGTCGAGGGGTTGGGGTGTCGAGGGGTCCGGGTGTTCAGGGGTTGGGGTGTCGAGGGGTCCGGGTGTTCAGGGGTTGGGGTGTCGAGGGGTCCGGGTGTTCAGGGGTTGGGGTGTCGAGGGGTCCGGGTGTTCAGGGGTTCGGGTGTCGAGGGGTTGGGGTGTCGAGGGGTCCGGGTGTTCAGGGGTCCGGGTGTCGAGGGGTTGGGGTGTTCAGGGGTCCCAATCTTTAGGGGTCCCGATAATTGGGTGGCGCGATGTCAATTCCAATGAGCACGTTTGGCTACATTCAGTGCGAGATAAGTTCAACATCCGACCCTGACGCCTGCTGCTGCGTATTTGGGGGTGGTTTGCGTTTCTCTCTCCCCGTGGTCACGTGGATTTTTCACCGGGTCCTCCGGTTTTCCCCTCCACATTTAGCAACACGCGTTTGGAGTATTTGGCTGCTCTGCATTTCCACGTGATAGGCCACTGAGTTAAGCCGTCATTTGTGACCAGGTCGCTCAGTGGACCTTACCTGGTAAAATAAAGAGTTTATCGGGTTCCCGATGCGTATGGATGTCGAGGGGTCTCCGTCCAGCGCGTGGATTCGCTCGGCCGAGCCGCGAGGTTTGCTGGCCGACGTAATCCACCTGGAGGTGGAGTCCCACGCTGCTCGTGAGTTGCCGGGCGCCGTGCAGGGCGCGGGCTCGTTGGGCCACGAGCACGAGCCTCGGGCTGGTGCTGGGTGCAGTGTCCCTGGCTGGGTGTCGCGCAGATCGAGCGCCGTTCGTCTCTGCCGGGTGTCGCGCTCGGGGCATCATCGCTATTATTATCATCATCATCATATGCGTGCTGCTGGCTGCCTTGCTGGGCGCAAACCCCGCGCGCTCTCTCCCTGCCCGTCTCTCCCTGCTTCACGGGCCGCTGCGGCGCTGCAATGCCGTTCGTCGAGTTTCTCCGCTGCCGCTCAGCCTCCGCCTTTGTTGTGCTTGGTATGTCGGGTTTGCGGGGGGGCGGTGTTGGGTGGGTGGGTGGGAGAGGGTGGGGGGATGCAGGGGGTGGAGGAGGGAGGGAGTTGGGGGAACAGGAGTGGGGAGTGGGGCTCTCTGCACGCAAGCGAGGAGGATGCATTACGCGCCGCCGCCGCCTCGCCCCGTGGAGGAGGGAGTCGCGTTCCCGCGGCGCCATGCGCGGGCGAGCGCGGCGCGACTCTGCCACTTGAGCTGGAGAGTAGGGAGAGAGAGAGAGAGTGGAGAGAAGAGAGGGGGGGGAGAGTGGAGAGGAGAGCACACTCTCTCTGCCAGGGGCCCAGGGGAGGCGGACGAGTGCTGGAAGTGATGGTGGCTCTGCTCCGGTGCGCCGCTTCGCTGTTCTCTCGGTGTGTGTGTGCGCGCGTCTGTGTGGGTCGCTCTGGGTGGGTGATGAACTTCGTTCGCAGTCTCGTGCAGCGGTCAGCGCGCGCTGCTCTACGAACTCTGCGACCCGGGTTCAATTCCCACTCACGGTCGACACCAGTGACGATTATCTGAATCCGGCCTGGGCCTCGCATAGGTCGACTCGGCCTCAAATGAGTACCTGGTGCGGTGTGTAAACATCGCCACTAGGGAGACGAAGGCGACCGGGCGGAGTTCTGGCCACCCACCCCCTTGTGTGCTGTGCCGGCCTTCACAGGTGCTCGCTAACAGCACTCGCCCCAACAGTCTGTTAAGGCTACACTGGGGGTTTTTGTGAGTGTGGGGGAGGCGCTCGGTGGTGCAGTGATTAGCACACAACCCGAGTTCGATCATTGTCGAGGTTGGCTAGGGCTTTGATTATCCGGTGCAAGTTTGTAAAGGTGATCAGCGTGGGCCAGGTACCCGGGTGTGGTGGTGTTGGCATTGCTCACGGCACAATTTGCAGCAGTTTGCATGGGCCACGATTACCCAGGCAAGCCTCGCCGAGTCTCGAGACGCATTTTCAGGAGGGTCCTGCCAGGTTCTCATGGTCAGGATCGCTGAGAGTTTCCCGGTTGAGCAAACTGCGTAATTTTTTCAACTTTGGTGAATTTTAGCGGGTACCCAATGGCCGACTCTCTCCTCCCAACGGTGTCACGGGATCTCTAAACGCGCACAGCACCGAGCGTGCTCTCGGTCGACGCACAGCCGCAGTATCTGATCGGTGTGCTATGAAGAAAGATCATTAGCCAAGCCGTCGGCCGATTATATTCGCCTTTAATGCGGCACACCAAAGTGCTAATGGCGGACGTGTTAAGTTGTTTTATTCGTGTTTGAGTACGACTGCCTTTCTGATTAATGTTCAGTGTTAACCAGGGCGGCCCGCCAGTCTCGAACCGCGAAACCTCTGCAAACAAGCAGCGATTACACCGCCCCCCCTCCCGCCGTTGGGGCGAGTGCTGTTAGCTAGCTGCCATGTGGCGCGGGAGAGCGTTTTGTGAATGAGGTTTGTGAGCGTGGTGTGTGCCCCGATGATGACGCCATCTGCCTCCCCCACTACCCCCGTGTTGTCCCCCCGCAGGTATTTGGATGCCTTAACCGCACATGGATTCCCGCGTTTGGCGTCAGAGCGACGGGGGCGGCGGCACCGGCGGGGGCCGCACGATCGTGCGCCACCCGCGCCTCCTCCTGCAGCAACAGCCGCCCGATGAGTCGCTCGCCGCGTCGCCGCACTCGCTCGTCCTCTCGCTCGACCAGATCAAGGCCATCCGTGCCAACAACGACTACTCGGAGCCGCCCACCGTCGTGCGCTCCAACAAGCCCCCCCATTGGGGGGGCGGCGCCGTCTCCTCCTCCTCCTCGCCGCCGCAGCAGCACAAGGAGCGCGAGCGGCCGCCGAGCGGCGAGACGCCGCGGGGCGCCGCTCCGCACAAGGCCGCGCCGCCGTCCCGCGGCGGCGGCGCCGCCCAGCGGCCGCCCCCCGTGCCCAGCCGCTCGGCCAGCGGCGGCAGCACCGCGTCGCGGACCAGCGCGGGCAGCGCCGGCTCGGAGCGGCGTCTGCTGGGGGGCGGAGCGCAGCACCGGCAGGGGCCCTGGGAGGGAATCGTCGTCCGCGGCCAGCCGCGCGCCGCGGCGCCGGCCCACGGGACGACCGAGCCGAAACGGGAGCAGCAGCGCCGGCACCGCCACGACGGGCACCGGCACGGCGAGGACGGGGGCGACCGGAAGTGCGAGGCGGGCGAGGGGTGCGGCGGCGGCAAGGAGCCGTGCCCCGAGCGGGGCCAGCACGCGTGCATCTGCGAGCGGTGCGGGCGCTGCAAGTGCGGCGAGTGCGTGGCTCCGCGCGCGCTGCCCGCGTGCTGGCTGTGCGAGAAGCGCTGCCTGTGCTCGGCGGACGCGCTGCTCGAGTCGTGCACGTGCCTGTGCTGCGTCAAGGCGCTCTTCTACCACTGCTCGGACTACGGCGACGGAGACTCGAGCGACTCGTGGGCCGACAAGCCGTGCGCCGGCTGCAGCCAGTCGCGCTGCGGCCTGCGCTGGGCCAGCATGGCGGCGCTCTCGCTGTGCCTGCCGTGCCTGCTGTGCTACCCGCCGGCGCGTGGGGCCCTCAAGCTGTGCCGCGCGGGGTACGACCGCCTCACGCGGCCCGGCTGCCGCTGCGAGAGCAGCAACTCGGTGCGCTGCAAGCCGCCGGAGGTGCCCCCCCGCAAGCCCATCTGACCGCCCTCCCCCTCGCAAACTCTCGCCCACACGACGGTGACCGCCGCCGCCGCCTCCTCACCTTCCTCCCTTCCCGCGCCGCTCCGGGATGTACGAGCCCTCGCGTGTCGGCGGCGACGACGGCGGCGGCGACTATAATATTAATAACAAATATTAATAATAATATTAATAACGTTGGTGATGATGATATAACCACTGGCCCCCATGTGGGCAAGACGGGGGAAACACGTGTGCCCCCGGTGACTGGCGCCAAAAGTGGACCTGGGAACCCCCAGCGTGGGAATGTGGAGTTGGGGTCGGACGTGGTGAATCCTCCACGCCGCGGCTCTCGGAGACCGCGTGACCGAACCTGGCGTTCGCGCCGAACCTGGATGAGCGGAACGTGAGATGGAATCGGGACCCAGGGAACCAACTGTGGAAGAGAAGCTGGATTGGATACAAAACGAACCTGGTGGTGCCCTGGACCTGGGGACCCCGTGGGGTTTGGCACCGGGACCAGGCGATGATGCTTAACGCCCACCCCCCCACTGCCCCCTAACCCCCCCCGGGGAGGGGGTGGAAGAAGGGGGCTGGCTCCGAACGGCGATCGAGTGTAACCTGTGGCACAAATTAACCTTCCCCTCTTTATGTACAAATAACAAATTATTGTCTATCTATTTTTGTACATAGCTATAATATTAATGTAAAGATCAAGATATCCCATGAATGTTTAAAACAAAAAAAGTATAGCTCGCTACTTTCCAATGCCCGTGCATCCTGTGGAATGTGAGCCAGGACCACAGCGGCCTCCCCAACGAGGCCGCTGCGGCCCTGGCGGCCGGATTCTGTTATTATTATTATTATCCTGTGGCTTCAGCGTACGGCATTCACAATGTAAAGTTATTATTATAGAGCTCCGTATTATTTTCTAATTCTCTCTCCCTCTCTGTGTTAAACCCTCCCCACCGCCCCCACCCCACTTTTTTTTGTCTAGTGTAAAGAAATATTTATTACTTGAAGTTAAATATTTTATAATATTTATTGGAAAGAGGAAACCATCCCGCGCGAGTGGCCTCGCCGCGTAAGCCGGCTGTGACTGAAACAGAAAATATATGAATGAAGTGACGAGCGAGTGCGACTCTCATCTCTGGGTTAGGGGGGCCAGGGGTGGGGGGCCTGTAGGGTGAGGGGGCCTGTGGGGTGGGGGGGGCATGAAGTCACGTACCAACGACTCCCCCCCCACCCCCATCCCATCCGGTGGGGGATAACGCCGTTTGTAAAGAGCTTCTTAGCTCTGTGGGTTTTACCCAAAATAAGCGGACTGACGAGGCACCGACCAGACTCGGTATCAGACCCGTATCGCACCTGTCCAGGTAGGCGCCAGGCCTGGTGTCAAACTGGTATGCAACTGGTATCGCTGGGTACGAAGAAGTGACGTAGCCCGTCGGTAGCACATTAGAGGTTCGTGCTTGTAAATCCGTCAGGCCGCCCTGGTAAATACCTGCAGTTTGTACTCGCCGTAAAAATTATTCCGCTCCACGGTGGGTGCCCAGCCCACGTGCCACGTTGGAGAAACAAGTGGCGGGCCGCATTTGCGCGCCGGCCTCGTCACGATCCAAACTCTGAACAAAGTGCCGAGAGTTTCTGAAGTTTTGGCAACGCGACTATCGCCACGCTCGACCACGAAACGCGCAGGGGCCCCCATCGTGAGCTACCGCACATGCAGCATTGGTCCTTTACACCGCCACGAGGCTGCGAGTACGGCTACGAATTTGTTGAATCTATCTGTGCGGCGCCGTCGGCGCTGTCCCCTCGTGTACACGCGGTGTAGGCTGGGTGTGTGCTCCGATTAACCACGAAGAGTGAAAAATAGTGGAGCAGCCAATCTCAAGCCCCCACCATACCCCCCCCCCCCACCTCGTTCCTATACATGGTCACGCCTTGTCCAATCACAGAGCTACCATCATATGTAATGGCACACACGGACGTTCATCGCGTGTGCGACAGCGCTCAGCCTTGTCCAGCCCACCAGCTCGCAAGAACTGAACGTGCGTTGTCGTTTAGAATCACTGACTGCTCAAAGGCTGAGAAATTGTGGCCGTCCCAACAGAGGCAGCAGTGAAACCAGGAGGAAACTGTCGACCGGTTTCACCATTATTAGAACTCATCGGTACAGTGGGGTCATCAATATGCACTGCTGCCTGTTGGGATGGCCACATTTTCTCAACTCTTGAGCAATCCGTGGTGCTCAACGACAAGGCTATGTGTTCAGTTATTGTGAGCTGGTTGTCTGGATAAGGCTGAGAGCTGTGAGTGGTATCAAATCTGATCCCATCTGCATGAGTTTTCATTATTCTAATGAGATGTCTCGTCATGTGCAGATTTGAACACTGTAGTTACACTCCCCCCGTTAGCCACAAAACCACTTCTGATTAACTGCAGCATTGTTTAACAGTGCGGCATAGGGAGTGGAGAGAAGGGACCACCCTGAGCAATAGCCCCTCGCATCTGCCCCCCGCGGTTCACTGCTGTGCGGCAGCTGTCACGACCCCCCCCCCCCCCCCCACCGTACTGACTCTTGGCGCTGCAAAATCAAAGATCCGTTTCGCCATCCAAAGCAGAACGCGTTTAGTCCAGCGGCCTCACGGTTTATTCAGACCCAGAGTCCTCTTCCAAGCAGCGGCTGTTGAGGCAACTAAACCCTGGGCCGGTTTCGACTTCACTGCGTCTCACCAGCAGGGCGTGTCCTGTTCGTAAAGACGCCGCCGGCTGCTGCCCTGCGCTACGGACAAAAGGAATGCCCCTCGTGGAGTAATGGCAGCGATGGCTCGAATGTTCAGACGTTTATTTCCGTAGCGAGGTGAGTTGGGGGGTCGTGCGGTGAGGGGCACCCCCCACACAGCCCCCGCCACGAAGTAGGATCGTACCCGTGAGTTACAGGTAAGTTTGTCTTCCCTCTTGTTCGAACGATGATGCTGCTGCTGCAGCTGCTGCTGCAGCTGATGATGATCCAACTCGCGACGTGGCCAGGCCAAGGATCCGCGCGAACCGCGCGAGTTCCAAACCTCGCCACAAACACCGCCGGCCTCGCGCTGTCCGCGGCAGTGGCTGGGGAACCGGGCCTCGTGTTCCCCAACGCCTGGCGCGGGTTAGAGACAGGGCCCCGAGTTAGGGCTAAGGGCTCAGAGTTATGGGGCAGGGTCAAGAGTTAGAGACCAGGGCCCAGAGTTCGGGGGCAGGGACCAGAGTTCGGGGGCAGGGACCAGAGTTCGGGGGCAGAGCGCAGAGTTAGACTCACGGGGGCAATAAAAACAGAAGTCGCGCTGAATTTGGAGCGCAACGTGCGGAGGGGCAGCAGGAGCAGGTCAGGAGCTGGGGGTGGGCAGGGGGTGGGGGTGGGCAGGGGGTGGGGGTGGGCAGGGGGTGGGGGTGGGCAGGGGGTGGGCAGGGGGTGGGGGTGGGCAGGGGGTGGGGGTGGGCAGGGGGTGGGGGTGGGCAGGGGGTGGGGGTGGGCAGGGGGTGGCGGTGGGCAGGGGGTGGGGGTGGGCAGGGGGTGGGGGTGGGCAGGGGGTGGGGGTGGGCAGGGGGTGGGCAGGGGGTGGGGGTGGGCAGGGGGTGGGGGTGGGGGTGGGCAGGGGGTGGGCAGGGGGTAGGCAGGGGGTGGGGGTGGGCAGGGGGTGGGCAGGGGGTGGGCAGGGGGTGGGGTCAGCCGAGAATTGGGCCGTTCAGGTTGTGCTCGCGGTGTTGACACGCGACGCGCGCTGCGGTCGCATCGCGCCCGGTTCAAGGTTCAAGGTTCCCCTCCCCGCTGCCCCCCCCCCCGCGTCTCCATAGCGACGCGCGCGGCCGCAAGTATTGCGCTTTAATAGCGCTATTCCGCGCAGGACATAACATCCGCAGAGGAGCCCTCGCTATTATGAAAACACGCGGATACATATCAGAACAATGGCCGCGAACTCCAACGAAAACATCATCAGAATGTTTATAGAATGTGTTTCGGGGCGGGGGGGGGGCAGCGAGTGTGGGCGCAACGAAGAGGTGGGAGGGGGCGGGGGGGGAGCCGTCTCCATCATAAAAGGAGCTCGAGTAGCGGAGCACAAATGGAAACGCCCCCCCCCACTCTTACCCAGCGCTCGCTCTCCTCGCCCCCCCCACCGTCCCCCTCGTCCCCCCGGGCCATTGACTTTGCTCAGCGAGGCAGAGAGCGCGGCGCGCAGGAAGGAAGGAAACGGCGCTTTCTGCCGCAGGCTCCATTGTCTCCGCGCCGCGCTCGCCCGGGCAGCCGCGCGCCGACCCCCCCCCACTTCTCCACGCGGCTGCCGCCCCCCCCCACTCCCCCCTCCCCCAACTCCCCCCTCCCCCAACTCCCCCACTCCCCCCTCCCCCAACTCCCCCCTCCCCCAACTCCCCCACTCCCCCCACTCCCCCAACTCCCCCCACTCCCCCCTCCCCCAACTCCCCCACTCCCCCCACTCCCCCAACTCCCCCCACTCCCCCCTCCCCCAACTCCCCCCTCCCCCAACGCGCGCGAGAGCGCGGAGCTCCGCGGCTCTCGACTGGCCGCGCTCCCCCCCTCCTCCTCCCCCCTCCTCCTCCTCCCCCTCCCGGAGCCGTAATTACTGTAATGGGTTCCATGCTGCAGCCAAACAATTACACGTGCGCGCCGGGGGGGGGGGGGTGGCGGAGGGGGGCAGAGGATGCGGTTTAAACGACAGGCATTAGTGGTCCCCAAACTCATCCCCCACACACCACCCCCCCACTCGCTGGGTAACTGCGAGCAAGAGTTGCGTGACAACTGTGTGTGTGTCGGGGTGTGTGTGTGTCGGGGTGTGTGTGTGTGTCGGGGTGTGTGTGTGTGTCGGGGTGTGTGTGTTTCGGGATGTGTGCGTGTGTGTCGGGGTGTGTGTGTATGTGTGTCGGGGGGTTTGTGTGTGTGTCGGGGTGTGTGTGTGTGTGTGTGTGTCGGGATGTGTGCGTGTGTGTTGGGGTGTGTGTGTATGTGTGTCGGGGTGTGTGTGTGTCGGGGTGTGTGTGTGTGTCGGGGTGTGTGTGTGTGTGTCGGGGTGTGTGTGTGTCGGGGTGTGTGTGTGTGTCGGGGTGTGTGTGTTTCGGGATGTGTTCGTGTGTGTCGGGGTGTGTGTGTATGTGTGTCGGGGTGTGTGTGTGTGTGTGTGTCGGGGGGTTTGTGTGTGTGTCGGGGTGTGTGTGTGTGTGTGTCGGGATGTGTGCGTGTGTGTTGGGGTGTGTGTGTATGTGTGTCGGGGTGTGTGTGTGTCGGGGTGTGTGTGTGTGTCGGGGTGTGTGTGTGTGTGTGTGTCGGGATGTGTGCGTGTGTGTCGGGGTGTGTGTGTATGTGTGTCGGGGTGTGTGTGTGTCGGGGGGTGTGTGTGTGTGTGTCGGGGTGTGTGTGCGTGTGTGTCGGGGTGTGTGTGTATGTGTGTCGGGGTGTGTGTGTGTCGGGGTGTGTGTGTGTGTCGGGGGGTGTGTGTGTGTGTGTCGGGGTGTGTGTCATCCGCCTCCACACGAAACAAACAACTCCTCCATGTGATTCATGGCCAAACATCCAAATGCAGTGGCAGGAGCCTCCTGCAAATGGGCCTTGAGATTGTGCTGGGTAAAGAACGTGCAGGTGTCATTACTGTTGACGCTATACATACACGCGCGCACGGAGCTGGTGTCGATCCTCTGCCGGATGAGGGCCTCCCCCAAGCCGCATGGGCCACGTGGGGTTATTTGACCATACTTCACCGCGCTGGTCAATGCGGGTTTATGAAGGCGGGGGAATAGAGGCACAATACAGCAAAGAAGCACTGGACAAATATGTACACATTTAAATATTGTTACTATCATTATTAAATAGTGTTACTATCATTATTAAATAGTGTTACTATCATTATTAAATAGTGTTACTATCATTATTAAATAGTGTTACTATCTCGATTTAAAGCTTTCGTGACTGCAGGGATTCATCTTCTTGGTTCTTTCGGTAAAGTCACGTAGAAGGGAAATAATAAAATAATAAAAATAAAACATGATAAAATACAATTCTCACGACGTTTCGGCCACAACGCAAGCAGCCGTCCTCAGGTGAAGAACAGGTCTGTGTCTTCCCGACAGACCTGTTCTTCTGTTTTATTTTTATTATTTTATTATGTCCCTTCTACGTGACTTTACCGAAAGAACCAAGAAGATGAGTGTTACTATCATTATTAAATAGTGTTACTATTATTAAATAGTGTTACTATCATTATTAAATAGTGTTACTATCATTATTAAATAATGTTACTATTATTGTAAACGTGTGTCCACCGGAGTGACGGCGTGACCAGGGGGGAGCGCGCGCGCGGTCACGTGGGAGCCGCCCCCCCCCCCCCGCGCCCCGCGTTGTCTACAGGCCTGGGTCGGTGATGATGGGGGGGTGGAGGGGCGAGGGGGATGGATGATGGGAGGGGGCGAGGGGGATGGATGTTAAAACTCTTGTTGTGCAAACAGCAGGCGGTGGAAACGCGCGGCTGCATTCCGCCCTCTCCCCCCGTGGGGAGTCTCCGGGGGGGGGGGGTGTATGGGAGGGGGTAAGCGAGGGGACCCCGAGCACGCGGCCTCACCTGCCCCGTGCACCTGCGGGGACCCCTGGGGATCAGAACCCCCTCGCGCGATGCCTTCCCCCTGCCCCCTTCCCCCTGCCCCGGAGACGCTGCGAACCAGACACGAGACCATGCATCGATCCACGTCAGTTTCACTTTGCGCTCAAGATTCATTCATCGAATCGTTCGCGTGTTCCATCGCCTCTCGTGATGCTAACTCGGAACCACGGAGCGGGAACAGGAACAGGAGGAGGAGGAGACAGGCGACGGCGCGCACGAGATGGAACGCCGACATCGACGGGATTCTCCGTTCGAGAGCCAGTCTCGCCAAAACTCATCGATTTCCTGTCGGGTTGTTCGTCACGTGTCTCATGGGCCGTGCCTGCGAGACCCCGCTGCCCACTGCGCTATATCGAGGCATCGGTGCTCATTTCCTGTACATAGCCCTCAGGAGATAGTGGTGGAAATTCCACATTCCTATGGCGAGGGAGATACTATCCATAGCGCAGCCAGTGTTGACTTCCCTAAAAAGTGGCACTTACTCTATCCGCTCAGAAAGATGATAGACCGGGTCAACTTCCCCAACCACAATTTTACCTTCCGCTTGATTGCCCACCGCTCGCTCGCCACCTCTCATCATCTGGGGTCGATATAGAGTCATCCGTTGTTCTATGGTTACAGTCGAGTTGCAGTTTCGTATTTCGACTCGAGTTATGATAGGGTTGAGGTTAGGATTAGGGTTCAGGTTAGGGGTGAGATCAGGTGCTAGGGTTTAGGGATAGGGTATTAGTGTTAGGATTTAGGGCTATGGTTTGGGACAGGATTGGGATCGGGGTTAGAGATCGGGTTAGGGTTATGATAGACATACGTTGTTAGGGTTTTATTTAGAGTTAGAGGTTTGATATACATTTTGGTTGGGTCTAGGGTTAATGTGGGATCGGGTTAGGTTCAGGATTAGGGAGTGAGTGGGCTTCGCTGTTGGGATTTGGAGATAGGGTGATGTTCGGGAGTAGGGTGATACGTAAGGATGGAGTTAGGGTTACGGTTAGGGTTCGATTCATGATTGGCAATCGGATACGATGTAGGGTTTGGGGTAAGGGCTACAGATTGGTAGTCGCAGAACTATTTTTTCCTGTGCAACGGTATTTGGGTATTTGGCTGTGAGCCGCCGCGCGGAGCGGTCTCCACGGCTCTTAATGAAAGAGACCATTAATGGGGCGCTTCCGCAATTAGCGCGGCCCACGTGACCGCGCGGGAGCGTTCCGCTCCAAACCAGGGACCCCCAACGTGGCCTCTCATCCTCATTCAGTCGAGGGAGGTTTGATCGGCGGTAAATGTTGTTGCAGTTCTGCTCTGCCCCTGGGATACTGCACTTCCCAGGTGCAAAAGAGACGATTTGTTTTCACTAAAAACTTTCACCTGGAAAATCCAAACTCCAAAACTTGTTGGACGCAAGGGCCTCCCAGAATGTTCCTGGAGACTTGTGGGTGGGGGGGGCGGTTGTGGGCAGAATGCCACGTGGAGGGGGGGGGGTAGGTCCTTATTCATCATTAGCGACCACAACAAAACCCAGGCCGGTTGTGCAGCGCTCTTTTGTGTGCAGCCCCGGGCCGCGAATTGTCCCGGGCACATCGAGAGGAATGGAGGAGGGAGGCCTCGAGTTGCGAGTTCAGACGCGGCCTAGCCCGACCCCGCCCCCCTCCCCAGTGCCCCCCCACCCCAGTGCCCCCCCCCTGTCCCCGCATCCGCCAGCACGGGGGGAGGGGCGCGCGCTGTTATTAGAGCGCGCAACCCGACACCTCGAGCAGGCCCCTAATGGGCACCACGACGACTCCTGCTGCTGCTGCTGTTGTTGTTGTTTCCACTCGTGGCGCCAAACAAGGGCGCCGGGCCCCGTCCTCCCTTCCGTAATGCCCCCCCCCCCCCATCGCGTCCTCATCATCACCGGGGCACATTGCGCGGACACGTCAGAGCGTGCACATACAGAAACCAGGAACGGTTTCGCTAAACCCGGTAACCTTTTTTGAAACGTTTACCGGTTACGAAGATTACAAACCGGTAACCGATTTCGGTGGATTTGTTGTGTGCACAGATTACCACGCGCCAATGGGGACAATCGAACTGCACGTCGGTGTGAGTCGCCGCGTGGTGATGCCATTGACCCAAGTTTATCGATTTGAAGGTAAAGGCGCAGCCCTGCAATTGGTTGCTCACGCCACTGCTGGTGGAAGGGGCCTCCACTCAAGGATATTTGGTCTACTCCTCCACGTCGATCTATCGTCCACGCTGCCCAGACGTGTTCGTGTAAGAGGTGGGGTAGCCACACTTCGCCACACCACGCGCGACCTACCGGTCACAGTCGCTGTGACAATCGCCGCCAACCCGCGGGGCGCACAGAGGCGGGCACCGCCGCTTTCACTGCCGCGCCGGGAGTACGAGTCGACCTGGCGACCCTCTGCATCGCTGGTCCAGGGCACGTGGACAAACACATCCACGTAAACACTCACAGCCATGTACATACACACACAGAGTACACGCACAGTACGTACACATCTGCACGCATGAATACATAAACATACTTACTTACTTGTACGTCAACATACGCATGCATATGTGTGTCAACAGGGCCAACCTGGGCCAAACCCACCGAGTGCCCACGACTACAGAGAGGCCCTGCTGCTCGACCCAGTGGTGGCAATTCCACATTCCTATGGCGGAGGCGAGTATCGCAATATGACAACCACTCTAACAATAGGTTGTTACCCTTTCTGGCAATGAAACAGGTGTCAAGATGTAAAAACACCAAATTGAAACCTTTTACAAGGAATCATGTCTGCATTAACCACAATACTTGAGGTCAGAATGCAAACAAATGACGAACTCTGATAATGTATGGGCATTGTCTTTGAAACTGATTTGTCCACGGCTTTCTTTTGAGCCTGGTCTCACAACGGTGTTAGACAGAGTCTCAAGTACAGACAGGAGTCTCACAACGGCGTCAGACCAGAGTCTCAAGTACAGACAGGAGTCTCACAACGGCGTCAGACCAGAGTCTCAAGTACAGACAGGAGTCTCACAACGGCGTCAGACCAGAGTCTCAAGTACAGACAGGAGTCCTTGAATACGGATTCTGTCTGGTGCTTTAACATGTTGACACCTCTTTTTGCCAGAAAGGGTAAAACCTATGAGGACAACCACTGTTTACGAATAGGAGGTCATAGATGATGATGGGTGATGATGATGGTGGGTGATGATGATGATGATGGGTGATGATGATGATGATGATGGGTGATGATGATGATGGGTGATGATGATGATGATGGGTGATGATGATGATGGGTGATGATGATGGGTGATGATGATAGATGATGATGATGGGTGATGATGATGGGTGATGATGATGATGATGGGTGATGATGATGGGTGATGATGATGGTGATGGGTGATGATGATGGGTGATGATGATGGTGATGGGTGATGATGATGATGAGTGATGATGATGATGGGTGATGATGGGTGATGATGATGATGGGTGATGATGATGATGATGGGTGATGATTAGTATTTTATTATTCGTCTTCTTTACTGAGCAGAGTCTCACTGAGACTCAAGACTCTTCTATAGGAGGGTCCTGTCAAGACTTCGCAGTAGTGGTGACGATTGCCATGCAGTGTTTCGCAATTCATAAGAAACATTAATTAATTAATTAGAGTATTATTTACTTAACACACGCACGTGTAGATGTGCCTCGTCATCATTCCGGCGCCGATCTCCAATGTCAACAGCGATGACGCAGCCGCGGTCCGTTCTGCGTGCAGAGCAGGGGCCCTGTGTGTGCGTGTTACACGTGGGTGGTAACAGCAGTCACGAAAGCTCCAAATCGAAAGTGTATACACATGTTTGTATACGTGTATGTGAGTGTGTTCCTGGAGGCGTGTGTTGGAAGCGGTAGCGTAGCTGTTCACGTGCTGCGCTACGAACCCGGATACCCGAGTTCAATTCCCGTTCATGGCCATCACCAATCACGATTATCTGAAACAACGAAAATCTGGCGGATTACAGGCGGGCATCGCTACCACCGCCTGGCCTAGGGGAGATGGAGCCACGGGGAGATGGAGCCACGGGGAGATGGAGCCACGGGGAGATGGAGCCACGTGGATGGCGATGCCATGGGGCTGTTGAATGTGTTCAGAGGTGGAGCGAGGGGTCAGTGGAGCCCATTGGGATGTGGAGACAAGGCACGGCATGCTGGCCCCAGGTGTCGCTGGCTCTAGGGAGAGCTGGGCCAGGCCAGGCCAGGCTCACTCTCGCTGGCTGTAGGGAGAGCTGAGCCAGGCCAGCTCACGCTCGCTGGCTCTAGGGAGAGCTGGGACAGACCAGCTCACGCTCGCTGGCTCTAGGGAGAGCTGGGCCAGGCCAGGCCAGGCTCACTCTCGCTGGCTGTAGGGAGAGCTGAGCCAGGCCAGGCTCACGCTCGCTGGCTGTAGGGAGAGCTGGGACAGACCAGCTCACGCTCGCTGGCTCTAGGGAGAGCTGGGCCAGGCCAGGCCAGGCTCACTCTCGCTGGCTGTAGGGAGAGCTGGGACAGACCAGCTCACGCTCGCTGGCTCTAGGGAGAGCTGGGCCAGGCCAGGCCAGGCTCACTCTCGCTGGCTGTAGGGAGAGCTGGGACAGACCAGCTCACGCTCGCTGGCTCTAGGGAGAGCTGGGACAGACCAGCTCACGCTCGCTGGCTCTAGGGAGAGCTGGGCCAGGCCAGGCCAGGCTCACTCTCGCTGGCTCTAGGGAGAGCTGAGCCAGGCCAGGCTCACGCTCGCTGGCTGTAGGGAGAGCTGGGACAGACCAGCTCACGCTCGCTGGCTCTAGGGAGAGCTGGGACAGACCAGCTCACGCTCGCTGGCTCTAGGGAGAGCTGGGCCAGGCCAGGCCAGGCTCACTCTCGCTGGCTGTAGGGAGAGCTGAGCCAGGCCAGGTTCACTCTCGTTGGCTGTAGGGAGAGCTGGGCCAGGCCAGGCCAGGCCAGGTTCACTCTCGTTGGCTGTAGGGAGAGCTGGGCCAGGCCAGGTTCACTCTCGTTGGCTGTAGGGAGAGCTGGGCCAGGCCAGGTTCACTCTCGTTGGCTGTAGGGAGAGCTGAACAGGCCAGGTTCACTCTCGTTGGCTGTAGGGAGAGCTGGGCCAGGCCAGGTTCACTCTCGTTGGCTGTAGGGAGAGCTGGGCCAGGCCAGCTGACGCTCGCTCCGCTTTTCCCGCAGTGAGCGGCTCGTCCTGGAAGAGGCGGTGCTGCTTGTCAATGGAGGTGGCCGCTCTGGATGAATATGGCTTCGACTCTCTGCTCGCTGTCTGTCTACGTGCGCGCCGCGTGGGAGCCGGCGGGGGAGGGAGGGAGTTGTTAGTGGGGGTAGGGGGAGGGGTGGCGGGCGCGGTGCCCGCGGAGCCGGGGGGTGGGGTGTGTGGGGGGGGGCAGCTGAGTGAGTGTCTGCCCCGTAATGAGAGCCCGCGCAGACGGGGGGTTGCTGCCTGTTGTCACAGAGCCGAGCGCGCCCCGTCCATTAGTGGCGGCCGCCGCCACGCCGGGCCGCTCCGGACTGTTATTACAGCAGCAGCAGCACAAGTAGAAGCAGAGGCGGCCTCCTCCTCCCAGCGCATAGCGCGGACGCCGAGACACACGCACGCACGCCCGTAAATAAAGATCCCGCGTAGCCCCTGGCGGAGCAAGTGCTGCTGTTCGCGAGTCGCGGCGCCACTGAAGGCCGACACTGGCACACGAGTGGGTGGGGGCAGCATCACGCCCGGTCGCCCTCGTCTTAACCCAGGCTGAGTCGATCTAAGGGAGACCCATAACTCGGGTCGCCAGGGTCGGAGCGTTCCATTGCGCCGCCGCTGTCACACAGACACACACAGACACACACAGACACAGACATACACAACAACAACAACAACCGCCATTCGCCACTAAGTGGCGGTGACGTCACCACGATGCTTGTGCCAGGCCAAGTGCACCTTGAGGCCACGTGAAGTGTCGAAAGCCCGCTGGCAGGAGGTCACGGGGCAGACCCAGGTGCCACTGGTCGACTGACCGAGATGACCGAGATGACTGGCTGATGCACCACCTGTGCCCCCTACTGTGCCAACTTGCTGTGCTTTAGCCACCCGGCGCTCCGCTCGTTGTTGTGAGCGTCGCTCCTCCGCCCTCCGTTGTTGTTGGAGGGCGACTGCCTCCAACTGCCCAGTAGCGTCCTTCACGAGCCTCCTCCACTGAGGCCGATCTTGACACCGCTGGTACCAGTCATCGGCAAGTCCACTCAGCTCCACGTCCTCCTGTACCACATCACTCCATCTCTTCTCCAGCCCGTGCCGCGCCCGTCTAGCCCCCTCGATCCGGCCGAACAAAAGCTGTTTAGGCATGCGGTGGCTGGGCATGCGGGCTACATGACCCAGCCAACGCAGCCTTGCCTGCCGGAGGAGCTCACTGATGGGACTTTGCCCAGATCTTTCAAGGATTTGTGAGCTCCTCACACAATCCAGCCTGGTTAAACCCAGGATGGATCGTAGGCAGGCCAGCCTAAATGTTTCCAACCGGCGAAGATGCTCCACCAGGGGGGTCCACGTCTCGCAAGCGTAGAGAAGGGAGGGAATGACCGTGGCCGAGAAGACCTGAAGCTTCGTGCGGAGCGACAGACCAGGTAGCTTCCACACAGCGTTACGCAACCGATGAAAAGATATTGCCGCTCGACTGATTCGGAGTGAGACCTCTGCTGATAGACTGGAGCCGGTCATAAGCACACTGCCCAGGTATGGGAAACTCTCCACTCTCTCCACAACTGCCCCATCACCAATTGGGAGTTGTGGGGGTGGAGTGTCCGATGGTACAAAATACCCAGGCAGGTGCTTGGTTTTGGTGGGGCTGATGGTAAGGCCCCACCTCTTAGTGGCACGCTCCAGTCTCAGCAGCAGCGCCTCCAACTCCTCTTCTGAATGAGCAGCTATTACCAAATCATCGGCATACATAACGTGGTTGACCAATAGGGAGCCATCCCTTGATCGCACCCGGGCGTCGATCAGCCTCCCATTATATCTGTACCAAACGGAAATTCCCCCGGTACAGCTATTGAAGGCTTCACGAACTACGCGGTCAAAATAGATGTTAAATAATGTGGGAGCCAGAGGACATCCCTGTCGCACCCCAAGGTGTACAGGGAAAGGCTCCGACTCCCGGCCACGTAGTTTTACCCGGGCCCGCTCACCATCATGAAGGTCCTTAATGATCGTGAGCAGAGGGTCAGGGACTCCGAAAGCACGAAGAACAACCCAGAGTCCAGTCCTACTGATGGTATCATAGGCCTTGACCAGGTCAATAAAGCAGAGATGTAGGTCTTTTTGGAATTCCCTACACCTCTGCTGTAGCAGACGGACAGAAAATATGGCATCTGTGCAGGACCGCCCTTTCCTGAAACCGCATTGCGGCTCCGCAAGCCCCTCCTCAGCGTGCCTAGCAAGGCGATGTTGAATAATCCTTGCCAGGACCTTACCCGGCACACTGAGGAGTGAGATGCCCCTGTAGTTGTTACAGTCTGTGCGGTCCCCCTTCTTAAAGAGGGGGACCACCAGGGCATCCTTCCAGTCCTGCGGAACCCGTCCAGTGGTCCAGACTGTTGTTATGATGTCATATAGGGCAGTCTGTGCACAAACGCCACCCTCCCTCAGCATTTCGCTTGGGAGATCATCTCTGCCCGGTGCCTTCCCTGGTCTCAGACTCCGGATCGCCCTCAGTACTTCCTCAACAGCTGGAACCTCAGCCAGCCACTCACAGGGGGTGACCTCTTCCAATATTTGAGGCACCGCAGCCTCAGCAGGGTTATCCCCACTTTGTGCCATGATGTTTTCCTGGCTGAGAGAATTTCCCTCCCCCAGGACCTCACAGAAATGCTCAGCAAATCTGCAAACCTGTTCCTGGGGGTCGGAGATTGGATCACCGTTTTTTCCTCTAATGATGGTAATAGGTGTGGCGCTGCAGGTTACTTTTTTGATGGAGTTAAATAGTGATTTGTGATCACGGGCCACTGAGGCAGACTCCATCTCCTCAGCAACCCGCGACCACCACCCATCCTTACAACGCCTTACGGCTCTCCGAACTTCCGAGCGAAGGCTGCGGTAAACCTCCTCATTCTCTGACGTGGGATGCTGTAGGCGATGAGAGTGGGCCTGTCGCTTTTTCTCAATTAACCTGAACACCTCCTCTGTCAGCCAGGGTTTCTGGGGAGGTCTGGACCGCGTACCCAAAGCAGCCATTGCAGCTGCATGAGTCACAGTCCTAAACCTCGCCCATTTACCCTCGACATCAGGTGGAGTGGGGGACGATGCCAACCCCAGCTGCAAGCGATGATGAAATTCTCGCTTGCAACTTTCATCAGCTAACTGAGACCAGGCCACTTTTGGTTGGAATGGGATCCTGGGTGTACACCCACCACCGGAGTGGAAGAAAGGCAGGCGCATCTTACAGATGACTAGTCGATGGTCAGAGGACAGATCAGCTCCACGGTAGGTCCTGGTGTCAAGGACATGGGTTCGCATCCGCTGGTCCGTCACTATGTAGTCCAGCAGATGTTCTTGCTTGGACCCGGCATGTATCCATGATGTTGTGTGGATGCGCCGATGCCGGAAGAGCGTGTTGGTAATTACAAGCCCATGGGCTGCACAAAAATCTAGCAGCCTCCTACCGTTATTATTGAGCTGATCTGGCCCATGCCTTCCAATCACTCCAGACCAGGTGTCAGCATCATGACCAACTCGGGCATTGAAGTCACCCAACAAGATGACTCTGTCCCGAGTGGCCACTTTAGCCAGCACCTGTGACAGGAGGTCATAGAAAGCGTCTGACTCATCGGCTTTGCTTGCATCCCTCCACGGATGTTCGTCTTCGGTGGGGGCATAAGTAACCACGACCACCACTCCTCGCCTCTGGTTGATGGGAAGGCGAGCCCAAAGTATCCTGGGGCTTACAGCTTCCCACACCTCACCGCCACGCTCCCACGCCCCCTTCATTCTTTTGTTCAGAAGAAGAGCCACACCCTGTTGACATACACACACACAGACACACACACAGACACACACACAGACACACACAGACACACACACACAGACATACACACACACAGACATACACACACACAGACACACACACACACAGAGACACACACACAGACATACCAGTTTCCGGTTAGCCGTACTTATAAGAGATATCTCTCACAACAAACAACACGCACACACACTCAGTCACAACTCACACACAACACACGCACCAGGCGCACATACAACACACACACGCTGGCGCGCACGCACACACACACACGCACGCAGCCGCCGTCATTATCTTGCTGCGCCGTCAATTAGGGTCTGGGCTCCATACCGCGCCGCGCCCCGAGGAGTAATCCCCCTCCCCCCAGCGAGATGCGCCACCACTCACACCCCTCACAGCTGCTGCACGGCACGCACCTACACACACACACGTGCACACAAAGACACAGATCCCCCGTGTAGCCCATCCTTGCATTTGGAGCAAGTGTTGTTAGCGAGCGTCTATTAAGGCTGGACCTGGGGGTCAGTGGCCAGCACCACGCCCGGCCACTTGTGTCTCCCGAGTGGCGACGATTACGCATGGAACTCATGTGGCCGCGTTCGTGGCGCAGCGCGATAACCACTACACTACCGCCCCTCACGCACGGGTTCAACATACAATGTCTCATCAGCAACCGGTGCAGTGCTTTGCTCGTGTTGAATCAATGCTGCTGGAATAACGCACCCCAGAAGGCCGTGTGGCTCTCTCTGGCTCTCATCTGTCTCTCTGTCTGTCTCTCATCTGTCTCTGTTTCCCTGCCTGTCTGACTGTCTCTCATCTGTTTCTCTGTCTGTCTCTGTGTCTGTCTCTCATCTGTCTCTCTCTGTCTCCCATCTGTCTCTGTTTCTCTGCCTGTCTGTCTCTGTCTCTCATCTGTCTCTCTGTTTGTCTCTCATCTGTCTCTCTCTCTGTCTCTCATCTGTCTCTGTTTCTCTGCCTGTCTGACTCTGTCTCTCATCTGTCTCTCTGTTTGTCTCTCATCTGTCTCTCTGTCTTTCATCTGTCTCTGTGCAGAGCGCGCCGCGGGCTATATCCGCAGCGCTCTATGTTTTTCAGTCTGGCTCGCCGACTGATGTGCCCCCTCGGAGGGGGGGGGGGGTAGTTCCCTCTCTCTATCTGTTCATCTGGAGACGGGACCAACACTCTCGCTCTCTCTCCTCGCCGTCCACGCTAAGTGCCGGTGTCTCTCCCGGGCCGTGGCGACACGCGATGTCCCGGCCGGCGGTCTCTGTCTGTTCTCGTGATTGCTTCTCAGACGCAAGAGGTCGCGGTTCTTGACCCTTCCCTTGCCCCTCCCACTACCCCCCGCCCCGGTCCAGTGGTCGACATGTGCCGGCTAACGAGAGCACAACGCTCCCCGTGGTAACGCCGGCGCCTCACAGCGAGGGGCGCTTTGCTGTGAGTGCAGTTTGGATGTTCTCCCCCTGCATTGCATGGCGATTGCTCTGGGTTCTCCGGTTTCATTCCACAGCTTACAAATGCTAAACGCATGCAATGGTTCGTTTGGACATCCTTCAGCGGCCTTCGAGCATAATTTCAGCGGCATTGGTTCAACACAATCAAACTCTGGACCGGGTTCAATATTCAATGTCTCATCAGCAGAGTCGGGCTTGAGTGCATCCTATCATCCGGATTGGTTCAATACAAGCAAACTCTGGACCGATTTCGATATTCAATGTCTCATCAGCAGAGTCGGGCTTGAGTGCATCCTATCATCCGGATTGGTTCAATACAAGCAAACTCTGGACCGGTTTCGATATTCAATGTCTCATCAGCAGAGTCGGGCTTGAGTGCATCCTATCATCCGGATTGGTTCAATACAAGCAAACTCTGGACCGGTTTCGATATTCAATGTCTCATCAGCAGAGTCGGGCTTGAGTGCATCCTATCATCCGGATTGGTTCAATACAATCAAACTCTGGACTGGTTTCGATATTCAATGTCTCATCGGCAGTCGTCAGCTTGCTTGTAGCGACGCCGGTGGACTGCCCGCGCTGTCTGCAGAGCAAAGGCGCTTCTCGGTTCAAAGGTTACAGCCCACGGGGCCAGGAAGGGAGAAGCTCTGTGAGTGAATGTTCGTGAGGCGCCGGAGAGAACGGGGGGGCGTGGGGTGCAGGAGACGTGGAGGGGGTGAAAGTTTGGTGTTCGGCAGCGGGGAGCCCTCCCACCACACCCCTCCCCTCAGGACCCCCCCCCCCCCCGCCCTCCACCCGAGTTCTAAAGTCCGCCGAGCTCTGCTGACGAGGCGGGCGACCGGCGTCACCGCTTATCTCGCGCGCGGAAGTGAGGGCGAGGGTTGGGGTCAGGGGTTAGGAGCGAGGGACGGGGCTAGCGTTAGCGATGCGGAGAGGGTTATGGTTAGAGGGAGAGAGAGAGAGTGTGTGGGGTTATGCTGACTGCTAAGGTTGTGGTCAGAGATGCTTGAACTCTGGGTCGGGTTGGGACCGACGGTTCGGGTGAGAGAACGCGTCAGGGCCAGAGCTGGGATCGGATGTTAGCTGGGGGCGTCAGGGCGGGTCTCCGAGGAAGACTTGGCAGGGGACCGGGTGACGTTGGGGCGGGTTCTCAGCAGGAGACCGAGAGCCCGTGCCCCCCACGCTGCCCTGCCCCCCGCGCTGCCTGTGCCCGCCGCGCTGCCCGCGGCATTCCGTGAAGGTGGCCGTGGAACGAAGGCCTGGGTGTTTTTAAAATGAACTCGTTGACTGACGCATCGATCCACTCGTCGTCACATGCACACAAAGACAAAGACTCTCCATATAGCCTTTTACACACTGTTCAGGCAAGTGCTGTTATTGAGAAGCATTAAGACCGGCACGGCACACGAGGGGGTGGGTCGCAAATTCCACGCCGGGCCGCATTTGTATCCCCAGTGCGCAGCACGCAAACCGCGACACCGCCACTCTCCGAGCCGACTGGCACACGGCGCCACAGGGACACGCACGCACGACGGCAAAGGTCCCCCGTATAGCTTTAACAGACTGTTGGGACAAGTACTCGCCTCCCATTGGTCTCTCCGTGTACATCTTCGAGATTATTTTCTCTCTATCGTATACGATAACTACGATGACAAGCCGTGATCGTTTTGCAGTCAGTAACATCATCGGATGCTCTGTGAAGTTCGCCACATGAGCAGCGATGATTCACAACTCCGATCCTCCTGACGCAATCATCTGGCTCATCAGCCTCCCCAGTGTGCACATGGCAGGTGTCGCTCTGCCCTACATCAGCCAAACGAAGAACACGTGGCTTTTCAGACCAACCGCACTAAGCACCGTTAGTTTAAGAGACAAAATAAACACGCAGACAATGATGGCAGCTGCCTGATGATGCTGGTTGTAGCCATCAGCGAAACGGCCGCACCCAATAGAGGTGCTGTCGCGGCAGAAGTTGGCTGTGTGAGATGGAGGAGGGTGTACGAGACGCATCTTTACTTACGCAATCTGACCCAACAATCTTTAATGAATTCACTTGCTTCGCATGTCAGTCCCTTCACGTCAAAATACAAGTATGTTTGACACATCCCATCAGCCACGCGGCCTTCCTGCTGAGAGTATTGGTTCAACGCGAGCAAAACTTCCGGCCCGGTTTCGACCTCCTGGGTCTCATCGACAGAAGCGGGGGAAGCGGCGGGTGGCGGCGGCGATGCGTCTGGAGGTGGATGGAGGAGCGGTTCCTTTATCATGCGAGGGAGTGGGGGGGGCTCAGGACATCCCGAGCGGAACTCACCCCGAGTTGGGCGCGCAACCATCGCGGGGGGAAGGGCATGGGCTGTGTCTGGGGGAAGGGCATGGGCTGTGTCGGGGAAAGGGCATGGGCTGTGTCTGGGGGAAGGGCATGGGCTGTGTCGGGGGAAGGGCATGGGCTGTGTCGGGGGAAGGGCATGGGCTGTGTCGGGGGGCCGTGGCGGTGACGCTGCGCCGCAGTTCAGCGAAGAGGCGGGGGAGCGAGTCTGGCACAAGGAGCCGTGAGCGTGGCCTGGTGGGGAGGCGGATGTATGTACAGTATGTTGAACTTCTTTCGCACCGTAAGAGGGAGACACGGGGGGTGTTTGACGGGAGGGGGAGAGGACCAAAGGGGCACAACCGGAAATGATTTTGGTCGCTCGTGAAAGAGTGGGGCCCCGGCTGCACGTGGCGTCTGTCCCAGCCTTCCCGGACATCTCTGGGCGGCCCTTGTCACGTGGTGTGATCATCGTGCCAACTCGTAACACTGCGAGTGGCTGCTCTCGCACAGTGTTCGCTCGCTGTCGTAGAGAGAGGACGACTCCGAGGCGCCATGAGGAGGAGGAACCAAAGACGAGCAGGAGAATAGCAGCAGCAGCAGCAGCAGCCACGCGGTGAGCCGGCGCTTCCGACAATTAGCCAAGCTCTGCAGTCCTCTATATAGCAATATGTTCGTTCGTTTCTCAAACCGCTTGTGATTGTGAGGGTTGCGGCGGCAGCATCTTGAGTGGGGCAGTCCAGGCCTCTCTCTCCCTAGCGACGGACTCTGAACTCTTGCAAGTGAATCCCAGGCCTGCCCAGGCCAGCTGGGCGACTTAGTCCCACCAGCGTGTCCCGGGCCGGCCCCGGAGCCGTCGCCCCCGACTAACACTATCACAAAGCCCCTTCAGAATGGTTCAGACATATACAGATCAGAGAACCTCGACCGGAAACGGGATACCGGGGACACCCCCTGGAGCCAGGCCCGGGGGCGGTGTTCGCCGGCAAGCGGCTGGTGGCCGCGTGACCCCCCCCCCCCCCCACGTCACCCGGTGGGGCCCAGCCCGCGGTGGCCGCGTGACCCCCCCCCCCACGTCACCCGGTGAGGCTCAGCCCGCGGTGGCCGCGTGACCCCCCCCCCCCACGTCACCCGGTGGGGCCAAGCCCGCGGTGGCCGCGTGACCCCCCCCCACGTCACCCGGTGGGGCCCAGCCCGCGGTGGCCACGTGACCCCCCCCCCACGTCACCCGGTGGGGCCCAGCCCGCGGTGGCCACGTGGCGTCGTGCCGTGGGCCACCATCCGCAGGACGACGGCTGAGGGGCGGGGCGATGCCGGGGTGGTTGGGAGAGGGATGGGTCTCGGACGGACTGGACCTTGGCAATGGATATAGTAGTATGTTCTGCCAATTAATGAGTGTTTATACACGTGGAAGAAAATCGGAACAAGCGGACAAAATCCTCATGTGCGAGGGGGGAACACTCAATCCCGTTTAGATGAAACCGGTGAAGTCCACATGTTTGCTGTACCGCCTTCTCCCGACAAGGCGGAGTACGGCTCTTCCAACCCTCGTTGCTTCCTCCACCGTGGCTGGATCCCAGTCATGTACGTCACGACTGTGTGTTGAACTTCTCTCGCACCGCACGTAGCCACCCGTGCTAGTCGGAGGTGCGAGGGAAGGACCACAAACTAAACACAAAAAGCAGTGGCGATGCGGTGGTGCATAGCCACCACCGCCACCTGGCTATGAGCGGAGTTGGTGGTTGTGGGGAAGATGAGCTGCTATGGGATGGGGGGGGGGGGTGAATAGCTGGCGCCTCGTCGGGGGTGGGCGCATCTAGTAACTTCTTGGGGAACGGAGGGACCGTGCAGCAATCTAAACCTTGATACACAGGAGCCCTACATCAATAACAACACAAGTACGTCCAATGTCTCTCCCGTGGTGAGAATCAATAAGATAACAATTTTCGGAATCTCAAGCGGGGGGAGGAGTGGGGGCGGCTGTCGCCCCCGTCCCCCCGCCCCCTGGATCCAGGGGAACAAGTCCCCCATTGTTGCGCGTCGGCGCGCAGCGTTCCCATGGGGTGAGCCCCCCCCCTCCACACACCGCCCCCCGCCCCCCGCGGGCAGCCCCCCCGCGCGCCCCCCTTTGTGCGCCCGCTGCTGTCAGTCAGCGCTCAGCGCGGCGCACTCCACCGCCGCAAGAGCCCATTTGTCTCCGTCAGTTCGGAATTAATGGCGAGTGAGGCAATGGACATTACATCATCATAGCGGCTTGTCACTCACGCGCCGCGCGGACGAGTGTGAGTGAGAGAGTGTGAATGGGTGTGAGTGTGAATGAGTGTGAGTGAGTGTGAGAGTGAGTGTGAATGAGTGTGAGTGAGCGAGTGTGAGTGAGTGTGAGTGAGCGAGTGTGAATGAGTGAGAGAGTGTGAGTGAGTGTGAGTGAGAGAGTGTGAATGAGTGTGAGTGAGTAAGAGAGTGTGAATAAGTGTGAGTGTGAGTGAGAGAGTGTGAATGAGTGTGAGTGAGTGTGAGTGAGAGTGTGAATGAGTGTGAGTGAGAGAGTGTGAGAGAGTGTGAATGAGTGTGAGTGAGCGAGTGTGGATGAGTGTGCAGAGTGAGTGAGTGTGAATGAGTGTGAATGAGAGAGCGTGAGTGAGAGAGTGTGAGTGAGCGTGAGTGAGTGTGAGTGAGTGAGTGTGAATGAGTGTGAGTGAGAGAGTGTAAATGAGTGTGAGTGAGAGAGTGTGAGTGAGTGAGAGAGTGTGAATGAGTGTGAGTGAGAGAGTGTGAATGAGTGTGAGAGTTGAATGAGTGTGAGCGAGTGTGAATGAGTGTGAGTGAGCGTGAGTGAGTGAATGAACGAGCGCAGAGACAACGGGACGATGCCGTGGATGAATGTCCACGTGTGTGTGCGTGCGTCTCCGGTATCTGGCATCAACGCACACGCAGTGAATGTGCCCTGTGAGGCTTCCCACGGAGCATAATATTCGTGTTGGTCCCTTTAGGGAGACCCACGTGGGGACCGCAGCCCTGGCACGAATCGACACTCGTTTGGCTCAGGATAGCCCCAGAGATCCGATCCCGCCACCATGCTAACGTGTTATCATGTTGTGTTGCGTTTCATAGGCTTGCGTCGAACTGAGACCCATATGAAACAGAGAAGGCCCTTGCCTATGAACTAAACTTGTTATTTTTATTTGCCCAGGTAAGGCCCACTGAGCCACGTAGCTCTTGATCAAAAGCGACCTGGCCACAACTGATAGCTCAACGAAGTGGCTTATCATGTGGACATTTATACCAGCCAAATACTCTAAACGCACGTTTCCAAGTTTGGAGGGAGAAATCAGAGTACCCGGTGAGAAATTCACGCGACCACGTGGGGAACATACAAACTCCACATATACAGGTGTCAGGGCTGGGATCAAACCCATGACCTCCTGTACAGCAGGCGGCAGGTCACGAGGAATGGGTCGAGCAAGCTGACTGCTCATGACGAATCGGGCCGCAGTGTAGTCGTGTTGAACCGATGCGACTAAGATCAACCACTGCGACTCAGATCAACAACTGCGACTCAGATCAAACACTGCGACTCAGATCAACAACTGCGACTAAGATCAACCACTGCGACTCAGATCAACAACTGCGACTCAGATCAACCACTGCGACTCAGATCAAACACTGCGACTCAGATCAACAACTGCGACTAAGATCAAACACTGCGACTCAGATCAACAACTGCGACTCAGATCAACCACTGCGACTAAGATCAACCACTGCGACTCAGATCAAACACTGCGACTAAGATCAACCACTGCGACTAAGATCAAACACTGCGACTCAGATCAAACACTGCGACTAAGATCAACCACTGCGACTCAGATCAAACACTGCGACTCAGATCAACCACTGCGACTAAGATCAACCACTGCGACTAAGATCAAACACTGCGACTCAGATCAACAACTGCGACTAAGATCAACCACTGCGACTAAGATCAACCACTGCGACTCAGATCAACAACTGCGACTAAGATCAACCACTGCGACTAAGATCAACCACTGCGACTAAGATCAAACACTGCGACTCAGATCAAACACTGCGACTCAGATCAACAACTGCGACTAAGATCAAACACTGCGACTAAGATCAAACACTGCGACTCAGATCAAACACTGCGACTCAGATCAAACACTGCGACTCAGATCAACAACTGCGACTCAGATCAACCACTGCGACTCAGATCAACCACTGCGACTAAGATCAACCACTGCGACTAAGATCAACCACTGCGACTCAGATCAACAACTGCGACTAAGATCAACCACTGCGACTCAGATCAAACACTGCGACTAAGATCAACCACTGCGACTAAGATCAACCACTGCGACTAAGATCAAACACTGCGACTAAGATCAACCACTGCGACTCAGATCAACAACTGCGACTAAGATCAAACACTGCGACTAAGATCAACCACTGCGACTAAGATCAACCACTGCGACTCAGATCAACAACTGCGACTAAGATCAACAACTGCGACTAAGATCAACAACTGCGACTAAGATCAAACACTGCGACTAAGATCAACCACTGCGACTCAGATCAACCACTGCGACTAAGATCAAACACTGCGACTAAGATCAACCACTGCGACTCAGATCAACAACTGCGACTAAGATCAACAACTGCGACTAAGATCAAACACTGCGACTCAGATCAAACACTGCGACTAAGATCAACCACTGCGACTCAGATCAACCACTGCGACTCAGATCAACAACTGCGACTAAGATCAAACACTGCGACTCAGATCAACAACTGCGACTAAGATCAAACACTGCGACTAAGATCAACCACTGCGACTCAGATCAACCACTGCGACTCAGATCAACAACTGCGACTAAGATCAAACACTGCGACTCAGATCAACAACTGCGACTAAGATCAACCACTGCGACTAAGATCAAACACTGCGACTCAGATCAACAACTGCGACTAAGATCAAACACTGCGACTCAGATCAACAACTGCGACTAAGATCAACAACTGCGACTAAGATCAACCACTGCGACTAAGATCAAACACTGCGACTAAGATCAAACACTGCGACTAAGATCAAACACTGCGACTCAGATCAAACACTGCGACTCAGATCAAACACTGCGACTAAGATCAAACACTGCGACTCAGATCAACCACTGCGACTAAGATCAAACACTGCGACTCAGATCAACAACTGCGACTAAGATCAAACACTGCGACTCAGATCAACAACTGCGACTAAGATCAACCACTGCGACTAAGATCAAACACTGCGACTCAGATCAAACACTGCGACTAAGATCAACCACTGCGACTAAGATCAAACACTGCGACTAAAGATCAAACACTGCGACTCAGATCAACAACTGCGACTCAGATCAACCACTGCGACTCAGATCAAACACTGCGACTCAGATCAAACACTGCGACTCAGATCAAACACTGCGACTAAGATCAAACACTGCGACTCAGATCAAACACTGCGACTCAGATCAACCACTGCAACTAAGATCAAACACTGCGACTCAGATCAAACACTGCGACTAAAGATCAAACACTGCGACTCAGATCAACAACTGCGACTCAGATCAACCACTGCGACTAAGATCAAACACTGCGACTAAGATCAAACACTGCGACTCAGATCAAACACTGCGACTAAGATCAAACACTGCGACTCAGATCAACCACTGCGACTAAGATCAAACACTGCGACTCAGATCAAACACTGCGACTCAGATCAACAACTGCGACTCAGATCAACCACTGCGACTAAGATCAAACACTGCGACTAAGATCAAACACTGCGACTCAGATCAAACACTGCGACTAAGATCAAACACTGCGACTCAGATCAACCACTGCGACTAAGATCAAACACTGCGACTCAGATCAACAACTGCGACTCAGATCAAACACTGCGACTCAGATCAACCACTGCGACTAAGATCAAACACTGCGACTCAGATCAACAACTGCGACTAAGATCAAACACTGCGACTCAGATCAACAACTGCGACTAAGATCAAACACTGCGACTAAGATCAACCACTGCGACTCAGATCAAACACTGCGACTAAGATCAAACACTGCGACTCAGATCAACAACTGCGACTCAGATCAACCACTGCGACTAAGATCAACCACTGCGACTAAGATCAAACACTGCGACTCAGATCAACAACTGCGACTAAGATCAACCACTGCGACTCAGATCAACAACTGCGACTCAGATCAACCACTGCGACTCAGATCAAACACTGCGACTCAGATCAACAACTGCGACTAAGATCAAACACTGCGACTCAGATCAACAACTGCGACTCAGATCAACCACTGCGACTAAGATCAACCACTGCGACTCAGATCAAACACTGCGACTCAGATCAACCACTGCGACTAAGATCAACCACTGCGACTAAGATCAAACACTGCGACTCAGATCAAACACTGCGACTCAGATCAACAACTGCGACTAAGATCAACCACTGCGACTAAGATCAACCACTGCGACTCAGATCAACAACTGCGACTAAGATCAACCACTGCGACTCAGATCAAACACTGCGACTAAGA
This sequence comes from Lethenteron reissneri, assembly GCF_015708825.2. Lineage (NCBI taxonomy): Eukaryota > Metazoa > Chordata > Hyperoartia > Petromyzontiformes > Petromyzontidae > Lethenteron > Lethenteron reissneri. The sequence continues at coordinate 15,428,193 of NC_083794.1, forward strand.
TCAACCACTGCGACTAAGATCAAACACTGCGACTCAGATTAAACACTGCGACTCAGATCAACAACTGCGACTCAGATCAACCACTGCGACTAAGATCAACCACTGCGACTAAGATCAAACACTGCGACTCAGATCAAACACTGCGACTCAGATCAACAACTGCGACTCAGATCAACCACTGCGACTCAGATCAACCACTGCGACTAAGATCAACCACTGCGACTAAGATCAACCACTGCGACTCAGATCAACAACTGCGACTAAGATCAACCACTGCGACTCAGATCAAACACTGCGACTAAGATCAACCACTGCGACTAAGATCAACCACTGCGACTAAGATCAAACACTGCGACTAAGATCAACCACTGCGACTCAGATCAACAACTGCGACTAAGATCAAACACTGCGACTAAGATCAACCACTGCGACTAAGATCAACCACTGCGACTCAGATCAACAACTGCGACTAAGATCAACAACTGCGACTAAGATCAAACACTGCGACTAAGATCAACCACTGCGACTCAGATCAACCACTGCGACTAAGATCAAACACTGCGACTCAGATCAAACACTGCGACTCAGATCAACAACTGCGACTCAGATCAACCACTGCGACTAAGATCAAACACTGCGACTAAGATCAAACACTGCGACTCAGATCAAACACTGCGACTAAGATCAAACACTGCGACTCAGATCAACCACTGCGACTAAGATCAAACACTGCGACTCAGATCAACAACTGCGACTCAGATCAAACACTGCGACTCAGATCAACCACTGCGACTAAGATCAAACACTGCGACTCAGATCAACAACTGCGACTAAGATCAAACACTGCGACTCAGATCAACAACTGCGACTAAGATCAAACACTGCGACTAAGATCAACCACTGCGACTCAGATCAAACACTGCGACTAAGATCAAACACTGCGACTCAGATCAACAACTGCGACTCAGATCAACCACTGCGACTAAGATCAACCACTGCGACTAAGATCAAACACTGCGACTCAGATCAACAACTGCGACTAAGATCAACCACTGCGACTCAGATCAACAACTGCGACTCAGATCAACCACTGCGACTCAGATCAAACACTGCGACTCAGATCAACAACTGCGACTAAGATCAAACACTGCGACTCAGATCAACAACTGCGACTCAGATCAACCACTGCGACTAAGATCAACCACTGCGACTCAGATCAAACACTGCGACTCAGATCAACCACTGCGACTAAGATCAACCACTGCGACTAAGATCAAACACTGCGACTCAGATCAAACACTGCGACTCAGATCAACAACTGCGACTAAGATCAACCACTGCGACTAAGATCAACCACTGCGACTCAGATCAACAACTGCGACTAAGATCAACCACTGCGACTCAGATCAAACACTGCGACTAAGATCAACCACTGCGACTAAGATCAAACACTGCGACTCAGATTAAACACTGCGACTCAGATCAACAACTGCGACTCAGATCAACCACTGCGACTAAGATCAACCACTGCGACTAAGATCAAACACTGCGACTCAGATCAAACACTGCGACTCAGATCAACAACTGCGACTCAGATCAACCACTGCGACTCAGATCAACCACTGCGACTAAGATCAACCACTGCGACTAAGATCAACCACTGCGACTCAGATCAACAACTGCGACTAAGATCAACCACTGCGACTCAGATCAAACACTGCGACTAAGATCAACCACTGCGACTAAGATCAACCACTGCGACTAAGATCAAACACTGCGACTAAGATCAACCACTGCGACTCAGATCAACAACTGCGACTAAGATCAAACACTGCGACTAAGATCAACCACTGCGACTAAGATCAACCACTGCGACTCAGATCAACAACTGCGACTAAGATCAACAACTGCGACTAAGATCAAACACTGCGACTAAGATCAACCACTGCGACTCAGATCAACCACTGCGACTAAGATCAAACACTGCGACTAAGATCAACCACTGCGACTCAGATCAACCACTGCGACTCAGATCAACAACTGCGACTAAGATCAACCACTGCGACTCAGATCAACCACTGCGACTCAGATCAACAACTGCGACTAAGATCAAACACTGCGACTCAGATCAACAACTGCGACTAAGATCAACAACTGCGACTAAGATCAACCACTGCGACTAAGACCAAACACTGCGACTAAGATCAAACACTGCGACTAAGATCAAACACTGCGACTCAGATCAAACACTGCGACTCAGATCAAACACTGCAACTAAGATCAAACACTGCGACTCAGATCAACCACTGCGACTAAGATCAAACACTGAGACTCAGATCAACAACTGCGACTAAGATCAAACACTGCGACTCAGATCAACAACTGCGACTAAGATCAACCACTGCGACTAAGATCAAACACTGCGACTCAGATCAACAACTGCGACTAAGATCAAACACTGCGACTCAGATCAACAACTGCGACTCAGATCAAACACTGCGACTAAGATCAAACACTGCGACTCAGATCAACAACTGCGACTAAGATCAAACACTGCGACTAAGATCAAACACTGCGACTCAGATCAACCACTGCGACTAAGATCAAACACTGCGACTCAGATCAACAACTGCGACTAAGATCAAACACTGCGACTCAGATCAACAACTGCGACTAAGATCAACCACTGCGACTAAGATCAAACACTGAGACTCAGATCAACAACTGCGACTAAGATCAAACACTGCGACTCAGATCAACAACTGCGACTAAGATCAACCACTGCGACTAAGATCAAACACTGCGACTCAGATCAACAACTGCGACTAAGATCAAACACTGCGACTCAGATCAACAACTGCGACTCAGATCAAACACTGCGACTAAGATCAAACACTGCGACTCAGATCAACAACTGCGACTAAGATCAAACACTGCGACTAAGATCAAACACTGCGACTCAGATCAACCACTGCGACTAAGATCAAACACTGCGACTCAGATCAACAACTGCGACTAAGATCAAACACTGCGACTCAGATCAACAACTGCGACTAAGATCAACCACTGCGACTAAGATCAAACACTGCGACTCAGATCAACACCTGCGACTAAGATCAAACACTGCGACTCAGATCAACAACTGCGACTCAGATCAACCACTGCGACTCAGATCAAACACTGCGACTAAGATCAAACACTGCGACTCAGATCAAACACTGCGACTAAGATCAAACACTGCGACTAAGATCAAACACTGCGACTAAATATCAAACACTGCGACTCAGATCAAACACTGCGACTAAGATCAAACACTGCGACTAAAGATCAAACACTGCGACTCAGATCAAACACTGCGACTAAGATCAAACACTGCGACTCAGATCAAACACTGCGACTAAGATCAAACACTGCGACTAAAGATCAAACACTGCAACTCAGATCAAACACTGCGACTAAGATCAAACACTGCGACTAAAGATCAAACACTGCGACTCAGATCAAACACTGCGACTAAGATCAAACACTGCGACTCAGATCAAACACTGCGACTAAGATCAAACACTGCGACTAAAGATCAAACACTGCGACTCAGATCAACCACTGCGACTCAGATCAAACACTGCGACTCAGATCAAACACTGCGACTAAGATCAAACACTGCGACTCAAGATCAAACACTGCGACTCAAGATCAACGGCTGCGACTAAGATCAAACACTGCGACTCAGATCAAACACTGCGACTCAGATCAAACACTGCGACTAAGATCAAACACTGCGACTCAGATCAAACACTGCGACTAAGATCAAACACTGCGACTCAGATCAAACACTGCGACTAAGATCAAACACTGCGACTCAAGATCAAACACTGTGATTAAGATCAAACACTGCGACTCAAGATCAAACACTGCGACTAAGATCAAACACTGCGACTAAGATCAAACACTGCGACTAAGATCAAACACTGCGACTAAGATCAAACACTGCGACTCAAGATCAAACACTGTGATTAAGATCAAACACTGCGACTCAAGATCAAACACTGCGACTAAGATCAAACACTGCGACTAAGATCAAACACTGCGACTCAGATCAAACACTGCGACTAAGATCAAACACTGCGACTCAAGATCAAACACTGTGATTAAGATCAAACACTGCGACTCAAGATCAAACACTGCGACTAAGATCAAACACTGCGACTAAGATCAAACACTGCGACTCAGATCAACCACTGCGACTCAGATCAACAACTGCGACTAAGATCAACCACTGCGACTCAGATCAACCACTGCGACTCAGATCAACAACTGCGACTAAGATCAAACACTGCGACTCAGATCAACAACTGCGACTAAGATCAACCACTGCGACTAAGATCAAACACTGCGACTCAGATCAACAACTGCGACTAAGATCAAACACTGCGACTCAGATCAACAACTGCGACTAAGATCAACAACTGCGACTAAGATCAACCACTGCGACTAAGACCAAACACTGCGACTAAGATCAAACACTGCGACTAAGATCAAACACTGCGACTCAGATCAAACACTGCGACTCAGATCAAACACTGCAACTAAGATCAAACACTGCGACTCAGATCAACCACTGCGACTAAGATCAAACACTGAGACTCAGATCAACAACTGCGACTAAGATCAAACACTGCGACTCAGATCAACAACTGCGACTAAGATCAACCACTGCGACTAAGATCAAACACTGCGACTCAGATCAACAACTGCGACTAAGATCAAACACTGCGACTCAGATCAACAACTGCGACTCAGATCAAACACTGCGACTAAGATCAAACACTGCGACTCAGATCAACAACTGCGACTAAGATCAAACACTGCGACTAAGATCAAACACTGCGACTCAGATCAACCACTGCGACTAAGATCAAACACTGCGACTCAGATCAACAACTGCGACTAAGATCAAACACTGCGACTCAGATCAACAACTGCGACTAAGATCAACCACTGCGACTAAGATCAAACACTGAGACTCAGATCAACAACTGCGACTAAGATCAAACACTGCGACTCAGATCAACAACTGCGACTAAGATCAACCACTGCGACTAAGATCAAACACTGCGACTCAGATCAACAACTGCGACTAAGATCAAACACTGCGACTCAGATCAACAACTGCGACTCAGATCAAACACTGCGACTAAGATCAAACACTGCGACTCAGATCAACAACTGCGACTAAGATCAAACACTGCGACTAAGATCAAACACTGCGACTCAGATCAACCACTGCGACTAAGATCAAACACTGCGACTCAGATCAACAACTGCGACTAAGATCAAACACTGCGACTCAGATCAACAACTGCGACTAAGATCAACCACTGCGACTAAGATCAAACACTGCGACTCAGATCAACACCTGCGACTAAGATCAAACACTGCGACTCAGATCAACAACTGCGACTCAGATCAACCACTGCGACTCAGATCAAACACTGCGACTAAGATCAAACACTGCGACTCAGATCAAACACTGCGACTAAGATCAAACACTGCGACTAAGATCAAACACTGCGACTAAATATCAAACACTGCGACTCAGATCAAACACTGCGACTAAGATCAAACACTGCGACTAAAGATCAAACACTGCGACTCAGATCAAACACTGCGACTAAGATCAAACACTGCGACTCAGATCAAACACTGCGACTAAGATCAAACACTGCGACTAAAGATCAAACACTGCAACTCAGATCAAACACTGCGACTAAGATCAAACACTGCGACTAAAGATCAAACACTGCGACTCAGATCAAACACTGCGACTAAGATCAAACACTGCGACTCAGATCAAACACTGCGACTAAGATCAAACACTGCGACTAAAGATCAAACACTGCGACTCAGATCAACCACTGCGACTCAGATCAAACACTGCGACTCAGATCAAACACTGCGACTAAGATCAAACACTGCGACTCAAGATCAAACACTGCGACTCAAGATCAACGGCTGCGACTAAGATCAAACACTGCGACTCAGATCAAACACTGCGACTCAGATCAAACACTGCGACTAAGATCAAACACTGCGACTCAGATCAAACACTGCGACTAAGATCAAACACTGCGACTCAGATCAAACACTGCGACTAAGATCAAACACTGCGACTCAAGATCAAACACTGTGATTAAGATCAAACACTGCGACTCAAGATCAAACACTGCGACTAAGATCAAACACTGCGACTAAGATCAAACACTGCGACTAAGATCAAACACTGCGACTAAGATCAAACACTGCGACTCAAGATCAAACACTGTGATTAAGATCAAACACTGCGACTCAAGATCAAACACTGCGACTAAGATCAAACACTGCGACTAAGATCAAACACTGCGACTCAGATCAAACACTGCGACTAAGATCAAACACTGCGACTCAAGATCAAACACTGTGATTAAGATCAAACACTGCGACTCAAGATCAAACACTGCGACTAAGATCAAACACTGCGACTAAGATCAAACACTGCGACTCAGATCAAACACTGCGACTAAGATCAAACACTGCGACTAAGATCAAACACTGCGACTAAGATCAAACACTGTGACTCAGATCAAACACTGCGACTAAGATCAAACACTGCGACTAAAATCAAACACTGCGACTCAGATCAAACACTGCGACTCAGATCAAACACTGCGACTCAGATCAAACACTGCGACTCAGATCAAACACTGCCAGAAGGCCGTGCTGCTGATGGGATGTGTGAAGGGAACTGTTCGGTCCATGTGGAGGGACGGATCTGTGAGTGAGGTGCAGTGTCCACTCAGCTGCTGCTGCTGTTGTTGTTGTTGTCGTCCCGCTGCGGTGGTCGTGGGGTCCACCGCCCAATGGCCACCACCCCCTCTCCTCATTCCCCCCCGCCCCCTCCCCTCATCCCTCCCCACCCCTCCCCTCATCCACCCCCCGCCCACTCCCCTCATCCCTCCCCACCCCTCCCCTCATCCACCCCCCGCCCCCTCCCCTCATCCCTCCCCACCCCTCCCCTCATCCCCCCCCACCCCCTCCCCTCATCCCTCCCCACCCCTCTCCTCATTCCCCCCCGCCCCCTCCCCTCATCCCTCCCCACCCCTCCCCTCATCCCCCCCCACCCCCTCCCCTCATCCCTCCCCACCCCTCCCCTCATCCACCCCCCGCCCCCTCCCCTCATCCCTCCCCACCCCTCCCCTCATCCCCCCCCACCCCCTCCCCTCATCCCTCCCCACCCCTCCCCTCATCCCCCCCACCCCCTCCCCTCATCCCTCCCCACCCCTCTCCTCATTCCCCCCCGCCCCCCCCCCTCATCCCTCCCCACCCCTCCCCTCATCCCCCCCCACCCCCTCCCCTCATCCCTCCCCACCCCTCCCCTCATCCACCCCCCGCCCCCTCCCCTCATCCCTCCCCACCCCTCCCCTCATCCCCCCCCACCCCCTCCCCTTATCCCTCCCCACCCCTCCCCTCATCCACCCCCCGCCCCCTCCCCACCCCTCCCCTCATCCACCCCCCCTCAGTCACCCGACCCCTAATGAGGGGCTCGGCGTTCGGAAGTGAGTCAGTCGGAAGGGTTGGGGTGGAGCTGCTTGCAGGAGCAGGGCGTGGGAGTGGGGGGCCGTGGAGGGGGGGGCAGAGGAGGGGGGGCAGAGGAGGAGGGGGCAGAGGAGGGGGGGCAGAGGAGGGGGGGGCACAAGAGGAGGAGGGGGAGCAGAGGAGAGGACGGTTGGGCGGGAGACGATGGCGTGGGAGATGCACAAATGGGTCTATAATTGCGCGGACCGATAGGCGGAATTAACGTCGCAACAATGCTGGGCAGATGATTGCACCTCCGAGCCATAACTGTCCCCTACAGATAAAAAAAATAAGGTCGTTTTTTACACATCACATGACAGTAGATGGTGGAAGATGTCACATCGTGGATGATGGTATACGATGATGGATAGTAGATGTTGGATGATGGCGGGGATGGTGCATGGTGCATGGTGGTGGATGATAGTGGGTGATGGATGAGGAGATGACACACGTGGGAAACGAGGCACGGGCGGATATCGGAAAGACGTTGAGGGCGCCCGGAGGGGCGGGGGCACGAATCCATATCGGGTGGTGGGGTGCGAGGGGGGGGGAGACACGAGGGGGGGTGGGGGAGGAAGGATCTGCCGACTCGCTGCCTGACTCGAGTGGGCCACGTGGGTGACTCGGGCTCGGTGGCCTTCCCTGAGCTCGACCAGGGCGAGGGTGACGTGACGGATGTCCGCCACGCAGACCGCGGGGGAGACTCGGCTGTGATTCGCACAGTCCACGAAAAAGTGGGCTGGTCAACGCGATGCTCGGCCATCTTTGTGTCTCCAGTGATAATGATTATACACTACGCACTCGTTTCAGGCTGAGTCGACCTAGGGGAGGCCCAGGACCGGTGCAGACACTCGTCACTGGTGTTGGCCGTGAGCGGAAATCAGGCTCGTGGCGCAGCGCGCTAACCTCTCCACACGTACTCACACACGTGATCACACACGTACCCACACACGTACTTACACACGTACACACACGTACCAATACACGTACCCACACAGTACACACACACGTACTCACACACGTACACACACACGTGATCACACACGTACACACACACACGTACACACACGTACTTACACACCTACACACGTACTCACACACGTACACACACGTACTCACACACGTACACACACACGTACACACACACGTGATCACACACGTACACACACACGCACGTACCCACGCACGCGCGCTTCACTTCCTGCGCGCCGCCTGCCCAAGCAAGCGCAGTGCGCCTCCAATTACGCGCAATTAAAAGGGTTCAGCGCGCGCCGCCGCCATGACCGCTGTGGCCGCCGTGGCCGCGATTGTTTCCATGCTGCGAGGTTAATGCCGTGCGAGCGGCACGGGCTCGGGCACGGATCGTGCGTGACATCACGAGCTGCTCCTAATTCTTCGCTTCCTCCCAGCGGCACCGCCGCCGCCGCTGCCGCCGCGCTCTCTCCTCCTGAGTGAAGCATCGAGCGAGTGATGTCCGTCCCCGCCGCGTCCCCTTCAGCCCCTTCACCGACACCCCACCGCCCCCCTCTGCACGTGGCCCCGTATAGAAGTCGCCTCCCCCCCCCCCGGCAGAGCCCCCCCTCCCCTCCTCCGTTCTCCCACGTGTCCCCCACTCAAGGTCGAGGAAGGGGTAACCGTGATGCGGATCAGCGGGATGTAACTGCTTTACCGGCGAACGGGATCATCATCGTCATCATCGTCAATCATCACGGTTGCTCTCTCTGCTGTCATCGTCACCATACCCAGCAGTGCCGTGCACGTGAGGTATAGTCACGTGGTGGACCCCGCTTTTTGAGAACCACCCCCCCCCCGTTTCTCTCTGTGTCTCAATTTTGCACGGTTGAATTCCCTCCCGCGATCGTCTCTTTTCCCAAGTCCTTACAATACAAACCTGCTCGCTTCTAGAAACACGTCCTGTCGTCTTACCTGTCACTACTTTGACAGTGCTGTCTGTTGCTGGCCGCGTGATGTTGTTGGCCGTTTCGGCCTGCACGAAGCAACTGTTTGAAAAGAACCCCGCGTCAGCTGCTGCTCTGGAGAGTTCCTCCTGACAAAGGCGGCCATGCCACGGGAATCTCCCCGCGTCCTCTGGGATTCGTCCTCTGCGCTACGAAGAAGTGTCAGGCGTAGGGGGCTGAGCGGGGAGGGGGCTTCCCCCTCCCTTTCTCCCCCGCCTCGTGGGACACGCCACCTCGTTAATGGGCGAGTTGTAACCACGCGCGCCGCGCGAGGTCACGGCGTGGGCCCGAAAGCAGCCAGGTAGATTCCCACTGGCGAGGGAAGCGAGCCAGCGGGGAGCGTGCCACCACCTCGTGCCACTTCCACCACCCCCAACCACAAGGCCCCCACCCCCGCCTCCTCCTTTCTTCTCCGGCGCCCGGTTGGCGCGGGGGCAGCAGTCGCGCCTCCCAGCGATCAGCACGTGGGTGAGATCCCCGACTCGGGCTGCAGTGTGATGAGCGCATCGTACGAACTCGGTACCTCGAATTCGATTCCCGCTCACGACCCATAGAATTAGCGAATAAATGAACCGGTCCTGGGCCTCCCCTAGGTAGACTCAGCCTGGTGCAGTGTATAGAACACCAGCACTGGGGAGACAAAGGCGGTCAGGCATGGTGTTTGCCACCAATCCCCCCGGTCTGCTTAGCTTGCGGGAGGTGAGGTTGGGAGGCTGGGTGCCCAGGTGAGTGGCGGTTAGGTAAGACAACGTGACCTACCCAGTCCCGTGAATGATGTCGTGATGGCGCGGGGGAGAGTATTAGATGGAGGGTCAGGTGACGAATGGTGAGGGTCAGGTGTGAGTTAGGGGAGTGGGTGTGTTGTTGAGTGAGTTAATGGCTGAATGGGTTAGTGTTTAAGCGGGTGAATGGGTGGGTGAGTTGGTGGGTAAATTGATGGGTGAGTGGGTGAGTCGATGGGTGAGTGGGTGGGTGAGTTGTTGGGTACATTGATGGGTGAGTCGGTGGGTGAGTTGGTGGGTAAATTGATGGGTGAGTGGGTGAGTCGATGGGTGAGTGGGTGGGTGAGTTGGTGGGTAAATTGATGGGTGAGTGGGTGGGTGGGTGAGTGGGTGGGTGGGTGAGTGGGTGGGTTATTTGTTCCCAGGTCTCCACGTGCTCGTGTGCTCACGCACGCGGCGAGGCCGATGTCGCGCACCGCGCTCCGTGAATGTCGGAGGCGCTCGTTACGAATCCGCGGTGGGGGGAGCGCTGCGCTCGCGGGAGTCCAGGGACTTCAAACGGGCGGCAGTGAAAGGCCCTTTGCGGGAGAAGGCCAATTAACGGGACCCCGGCACACGCGGTGGTCGGTTTATACAAAGAGCCCTGCCCCTACCACCGCCCCCGCCTCGTCGCCTCCACCACAACCACCGACGCCATTGGAGGAAATCCTTAACTTCACACCACCTGTTCGAGTGTGAGGGCTTGAAGGTGAAGGAGATGGGGGGTCGTGGGGGAGCGAGGGGATAAGGGGGTGGGAGATCCCCGTCTACTCCCCCCTCGCGGTAAAACATTAACGCGCCTCACTCGGCCTTCGCGCTCAACTGAGCTGTAGAAATGCGACCGGGGCCTTTGATCGAACCCTGCCGATTGAGACTCACGGGCGCTGTTACCTGCGATGACGTCACCCCCGTGTGAGCCCGTCTCGGCGTTTGGAGCCATTGAGGCGGCTAGGAGATTGGAGCAGTTGATTCTTGAATGCATCTGTGCGGCGATTCACGTTCTCCTCTCGCTGTGCGTGGGGTTCGAGATCCCTCCGCACACAAAGCAGATGACAAGGTGGCAGGACCCTCCTGAAAAGGAGAGTTGAGACTCAGCGAGGCTCGACTTCAATGCGTGTGCCGGGTGGACATGGCAGGGTCGTGAGAGGCTGCGGCGTCTTGGGAGGAGACTCGCATGTACTCAGCAGTGGACTGAGCGCGGCTGACAATGAGTGTGATGGCGGTGGAGATTAAGGGTTTGGGGATAGGGGTGATGGATATAGACTTGGGGGGGGGGGGGGCAGGGTTCGGCACCGCCCCCCGCGAGAGAGCCCCGCGTGGCTTTGTTTCGCTTGGGATGTCCGTGCCGTGGCTTTTTGGGCGCTCCCCAGTTTCGCTGAGGCAGCGGCCGCGATGAATGAGGAACGGGGTTTGGAGGGAGGTGGCTAATGGGGGGTTGGGGGGCCCAGCCAGGAAAGGGGGGGGGGGGCTCCTCCCGTCCCACATCCCGTGGGAATTCGACCAAAACCCCTGGATGTTATTTTCGGCTCTATGGTCTAGTTGACCACCCCGCTCCGCGTTTCCGTACCCCCCCCCCCCCCCGTTTCCTCCCCGTGCCCCCCACCCCCAATCCGCTGCTGCCCCCCTTTGCCACCCCCGCCCCCTTGGGGTTTTGTCTCAACTTGCGCTTCTCTTCTCCAGTCGCAGACTCCCTCTCCAAGACAAACTCCCCTCACCCCCCACCTCCCCATCCCACCCTCTCCCGCCCCTCTGCTCCCATGCCCCGGGGCTGAGTTTAGCCGCAGCGCCGCGAGGAAGGAAGCGCTTTCCTGGCTGAGCCCGGGAGAGCTCCGACTTCCTCGACTCTTCCTGTTTGGGGCAGAGGGGTGGAGGAGGAGGTGAGGGGCGCGTCTGGGTGGGGGTGGGGGAGGATGAGGAGGGGGTGTGGGGTAGCGAGGGGGGGGGGGCTGCTGTAGGGGTTGTTTATGATTTATGCGCCGCACACTCGGCTGGTTTGATCCAGTTTCGGTTTGGCGAGGCGCGCGGGGTGGAGGCGGCGAGCCGCCCCGGGGATGCGAGAGCCTTCGCCTGGCTCGATGAGCCTCACCTAACGCCGCCCTTCACAGAGCCGAACCCCCACAAAAGCCCCCCTCCCCTCCATTCCAGTGCAAATTCCATCGTGGTCTAGAGTGGCGGGAGGGCGTGGTGAACGAAAGTGCACCCTCACCAGAGTTTCTCGCCCTCCCATTGATAAACATCTCCTCGAGTGGCCGCGCTCACGTTCAGGTCCAAGAGGTCACGGGCACCAACGGACACTGGCCCCTGATGGCGCCGCCTTAACCCGCCCGCCATCGCTGCCTTCCTGCTGCCAGATCTCGCCGCAGCCGCCACGTGACGTCTGAGCTCCGCTCTCAAAGTCGCGTCCATGGATACGGACGGGAAGCGCCCCCCGCTGCACTCGGTGGTGCACGTGTCACGTGACACGTGTCTCGGGACGAGAGGGGACTCGGGGGGTACAGTGCGACCCACACGGGGCCGCGGGGGTCTCGGCAGATCCTCATGAGCGCGGGACCTGCACGGACGTGAGCGAGAAGAACCAGTCCTTCCAGGGGGCGGGGCGGGCGGGGGAGGGTGGGGGAGGGGCTGCGGGCGTCTGGGCTTTGAGTTTAATTCCTGAACCCCCCCCCCCCCCCCGTGTCTCAGAACAGCAACCACGCCCCCCCCCCCCGCGACTAGTAGTGGTCACGCGTAAACAACCCCCCACAAACACCCCATCCTGGTTTCTGCGAGCCCCCCATTCCATCCGATCGAAATATTGTTCTTAAATCCGCCAGGGCGACCCCAACCACGGCCCGTGACCTCGCTGTGTGAGTCCCACAGGGCTCCGGGTGGGGAAGCCATCAGCAGCCGCGACAGATCCACCGCTGGATGGATGCCTCCCCAAGTGTCCGCGCCATCTCGCACGACCCCGCGATGATGATGATGACGACAATTTACCTTCACGCGAGATGAGGGGAAGTCAAGTGGGCCCCTGTCGAGTAGCCAAAGGGGTCCGTGTGTAAATAGGGGGGCAGTGCAGCCTTGTTATTGGGAAGACATCAATTAGCGTTGACCCCCTCCCTCCCATGTTAAAAAAAATGTAGGGGGGGGGGACAGCCCCCCACCCCCTCCCCCCTCGGGTTCCCACGCCCATGATGTGGGTGCATGAATGGAACGGTTGAGTGAGTGAAATAATGAATGAATGAATGCGCGACGGCATTGGCGCAGATGGCAGGAGCCCACTGCGATTAGTCATTAACAGCGCTGCGAGATAAGCGCCGCCCGCGGGGTCATCTTCCCGAGGGAGGGGGGGGCGAGGGGGGGAGGGGGGGAGGGGGGGGCGCGAACCCTGCGCCCTCAGCCCCTCCCCGCCGTCGCTACCTCGAGACGACGCTCGCGGCGCCGCACCTGGAGCAGGAACCCGCGCACGCTCTCGTCACACCGACGATGGTCGCTCTTGGTGCCCCGGAGAGCCTCGCTGAGCCTCAAGACTCTTTTTTAGGAGGGTCCTGCCGAGTTGTTTGCAGGAGGGAGCGATGTGGGTGCTCTGCGTGAGATCCCAGCTGGGTGCTGTGCAGCGAACTCGTTTCACAATTTGCGCGTCTCTCTCCCTCCCCGTAGTCACGTGGGACTTTCTCCGAATCCTCCGGTTTTCCCCTCCACATTTAGAAACATGCCTTTAGATTATTTGGCCGCGAAATATGTCCAGATGATAAGCCACTTCACTGGGATATTATTTGTGGCCAGGTCGCTTCTGAAATAAAAAATTTCGACTCGGTGGGCCTTACCTGGTTAAATGAAGATAGTTTAGTGTAATACCTGTTACATAGTGTGAGTGTGTTTTATTTACGGGAGGAAGCTGAAGGAAGCCCGTGCAGAACAGGGGGAGGACGAGTTACACTCACAACAACAGCCGCTGCCATGAAGTGGCGGTGACGTCGCCACGGCAGGCGAGGTGCACCTTGAGGCCACGTGAAGTTTCGAAGGCTCGTTAGACCCAGGTGCCCCGTTCGTTGCTGTGAGCGTTGCTCCTTTGCCTTCCGTTGTTATCGGAGAACGACCGCCTACCACTGCCCGGTAGCGTCCTTCACGAATCTCCTCCACTCACTCACACTCTGTAGAACATACACATTCCACGCAAACAGGTGACTAAATCGGGAATCGAACCCAAGCGCGTCTTGCCGTGCGGCGCGCGTCGTTGTTGCCACTGCCGCCCACACGTGTTTTTGAAAAAAATATGGAGCAGCTCTCATAGTGAGGCCCAGGAGACGCTAACGGGGAGAGGAGGCGTAGCATTCCAGCGCAGCAATAAAGCTCCGAAGGGGGAGAGGGGTGGGGAGGGGGGTGGCTTGTGCAATTGAAATGCGAGGGGGCGCGCTCGGCGCTAGAGCGAAGCCGCGTGCGTGATTCTCACGAGAGATGGGAAATCAATTGGCGCTGCCTGGCAGCTCAGGATCGCGCCGACTGCCAGCAGCTGGCTCCGCTCAGCGCGCTCCCACCGCCACCCGCCCCACCACCCGCCCCACCGCTCCACCTGTCACTGACATCCCCCACCACCCACCCACTCACTTGCTCGCCAACTCACTGGCGAACTCACCCCGCACACCGACACGCGCACCCACTTAACTTCCTCACCAATGCACTCACCTTATGATCGATGTTCTCACACACTCTCTCTCACACACTCTCACACTCACTCTCTCACACTCTCTCACACACACTACCTGACACTCTCTAACCGTCTTCCACTCTCTCACACACTCTCACTCTCTCACACTCTCTCACTCTCTCTCACCGTCTTCCACTCTCTCACAATCTCTCACACTCTCCCGTCTAACATGACCTCGAAGATAACAAAGATCCCCCGTATATCCTTAAGTGTTGTTGGCGATCGCTTATGAAAGCCCACACGAAGGGGTGGGTGACCAACACCACGCCCGGCCTCCTTTGTAGCCATCATGGCGATGTTTACACACGGCACAAGATACTCATTTGAAGCTGAGTCGACCTAGGGGAGGCCGATGACTCGTTCAGATTATCGCTGTTGGTGACCTTAATGGGGAATCGAACTCAGACGGCCGGGTTCGTAGCGCAGCGCGTTAACCGCTACACTACCGCTCCCCACTTTCTTGACTTCTCACACTCTCACACCCCCCCCCCCCCACGTACAGTTCCCTTCTCCACGCACTCTCGTTCACACTCTGTGTGTCTCTCTCTTCCACTCTACCGCTCACACTCTTTTCAGTCGACTCGCACACACACACGCACATGAAAACACTCTCTCGTACACCCTTTCATTCGGGCACACTCTCCGGCTCCCACTCTCTCTCTCAGCGCTTTATATATTTATTTAACGTCTCCACCCAGCCCACTTCCGTCGCGCTGCCCCAACAGAGTGCTGCTGGGCATTAGTCCCGCGCCACTGCCCTTTCAATATCCGGAATAGGAGCACACACAGACACACACACACAGACACACACACACGCTGACACACACACGTGTGACGCGGCCTGGGGCTGCCCCCGCCCCCTGCTCCCCCCCACCGCCAGGGATCTGTGTGTGCGGGGTGAGGAGGTGGGGAGAGAATGGGTGGCAGAGTTGGGTTGAGGTGTCCCTGTGAACTACGCTCGTCGATTCCTCCTCGATCCGTGTTGAGGGCTCGGGCTCGACCAGACACCGTGGCTGTGTCGTCACATCTACCACCACCACCACGCTGTGTTCATCCACCACCACCACGCTGCAGGTCACAATAACACACTCACTCGCCCACTCACTCATTCACCCACTCATTCACACACCCACCCACCTACTCATTCACCCACTCACAAACTCACCCATTTACTCACCAACTCAACTACTCACTCACCCACCCACTCATTCATTCGCTCACTCACCAACGTACCCATCCGCTAACTCGCCTACCCACTCACCACACTGCAGGATACTTCACTTTCTACTTCTCATCTCGCACTGCTCCAACTGCGGAATCCACTCTCCCATCATCGTCTCTTCCCCGACGACAATAACCCTGTTCAATTCAAGAAACGAGTTCGATTCCCGCTCACGGCCAGCCAACATCAGTGGCGGATGTCTGTACCACTCTGTCGACTCCGCTTCAAATGAGTGCCTGGTGCGATGTGTAACCATCGCGACTATGGAGACAAAGGCGGCCGGGCGTGGAACTGACCACCCACCCCCTCTTCATCGATACTCGCGAACAGAACTTGCTCCAAACGACTGTGCAGGCTAAAACGGGAGATCGTTGTGTTTTAGCGTGCGTGTGTGTACGTGCGTGTGTGTGCGTGCGTGTGCGTACGTGTGTGTACGTGCGTGTACGTGCGTGCGTGTACGTGCGTGCGTGTACGTGCGTGCGTGTACGTGCGTGTGTGTACGTGTGTGTACGTGCGTGTGTGTGAGTGTGTTTATGTTCTGCACGTGAACCACTCCCTGCTGTCATTCTCAAGGCCACGGCAAAGACCTCTGCACGCTCACACACATACACACACACACACATACACACACACACATACACACACACACATACACACACATACATATACACACGTACACATACATACACACATACACATACACACACGTACACACACGTACACACACACATATATACACACATATACACACATATACACACATACATACACACATACACACACACACGTACACATACACACACATACACACACATACACGTACACATACACACACACATATACACACACACGTACACATACACACGTACACATACATACACACACATACATACACACATACACACACAAAGACAAAGATCCCCCGTATAGCCTGAACATACTGTAGGGGCAAGTGCTGTTAGCGAGCACATACACACATACATACACATACACAAAGACAAAGACAAAGATCCCCCGTATAGCCTGAACAGACTGTAGGGGCAAGTGCTGTTAGCGAGCACCTATGAAGGCCGGAACGGTACACGAGGGGGTGGGTGGCCAGCACCACGCCCGACCGCCTTTGTCTCCCTAGTGGCGATGTTTACACACCGCACCAGGTACTCATTTAAGGTTGAGTCGACCTAGGGGAGGCCCAGGACCGGTTCAGATAATCGTCACTGGTGTTAGCCGTGAGCGGGAATCGAACCCGGGTCGCCAGGTTCATAGCGCAGCGCGCTAACCGCTACACTACCGCTCCCCACTACATACACATACACACACATATACACACACACACATATACACACATACATACATACACACACATACACACACACATACACACACACATACACACACATACATACGTACACACACATACACACACACATACACACACACATACACACACATACACACGTACACACACACATACACACATACATACACACATACACACACACACGTACACACACATACACACACATACATACACACACACGTACACACACACATACACACATACGCACGCACACATACACACACACATACACGCACACATATACGAAACAGACAAATATGCCCGTATAGCCCACACGGGCTGTTTGGGACAAGTGCTGTCGCGTTCACCGAATAAGGTCGACACAGCGCACGCTGGTCGCGTGTGGCCAGCACCACGCCTGGCCGCCTTTGTCTCCACCGTGCTGATGTTTTACACATGTAAGCAGATACTCATCTAAGGCTGAGTTGATCTAAGGGAGAGCCAGGGCCCGTTTTAGTTTTTCGGCACTGTTGGCCGTGAGTGGGAATCGACCTCGTGTGGCCTGGTTGGCAGCGCAATGCGCTAACCGCTACGCTACCGCCCCAACACGCACAGGTACCCACATACACGTGAACGCACAGGCACACACACGCACACAGACACACACGCACACAGACACACACGCACACAGACACACACGCAGGCGCATGCAAACACTCCTCAACGCAAACACGCGCGCGCGCGCCACCCATGGGACCTTGAACCACTTGCGCGGGCACACACACACACAGACACACACACAGACACGCACACACAGAGACACACACAGAGACACACACGCGCACGCACAGGCACGGGCAATACGTGCGCATCCGTGTAAACACCGCACACCGACGACCCGCGTCACGAGTTCATCTTCACGGCTCACAGCTGGGCTCGTAATAAATCATCACCGGTAACTGCATGGATTTAAAAAAGCACCGGTAAAAATACCGGTTATCGGTTTGTCACGCACACAGAAAAGTCTCCGGCAAGGAAGGTTATCGTTTGTCGGCAAGGAAGGTCACCTTCACCAAAGGCAATTAGCAGGTTTGTGACTTTCGTAACCGCTAACCGATTTTGAAAACGGTTACCTTTTAACAACAACGCTGGTTACAGCGAGAATGATAAAATCAAACACACACTGTGTAACTGGTATTGGCCAAAACATCCCCAAGTCGTGCTGCGTAAATCTATGCAGGAACCCTCCAGAAAAAGAAAGTCCTGAGACTCATGGGTAGACAAACATAACAACATAACATAACAACGTAGCAACATTATCAGACGAATTCAAAATATGTATCGACTGTGCAGTCAGGATCGATTCACGCAACGCCCTTTGACGAATGTGGCGGACGCGTGATCGTTACCGCACGAGCGACCTTGCCCAGTCAGGGGCACGGCGATCCATGGGGAAGGGAGATGAACCGGGAGAGGGAAGAGAGAGAGAACGAGTGGGGAACAAGAGAGACGAGGAGGGGGAGAAAGAGGCTGCATTAGGGCCTAGACGTTGCTGCACGGGTCAGCGTCTGTTCTCACAGGGGGCGGCGTAGGGAGGGGAGGAATCCATCGTGGGGGTGGGCACACAGAGGTTACGTAGTTTACGGGAGGCTTGGTCTGATGTAGAAACGGCATAGAGATATTGTACTTGCCCCAACAGTCTGTGTCCGCCACAAGGGAGATCTTTGTCTTAGTGTGGGTGCGCGTCCACGTGTGGGGTCTGTACCTGCGTGGACATGTGCCCCCCACTCCAATCTAAAGGAACTCGTCAGGTGATGATAGCACCGGGGGGTGGAGTGAACGGGTGGCGAGGTGCGGGCCCATGAGGTAGGAGGCGAGGAGGTTGTGGGTGACGATTTGGGTGGCCGATGAAGGGACATTGAGGACGAAGCACAGTCGAAATATCGTGATACGGTGCTCGACTCCGAGACATGTGGAAATTCCACATTACTGTGTCATGGAGAGGGCCCAGGATGGCCACGGTGTAGGGGTGCAAAAAAGTATCTCTGCATCTCTCTGCGACCTCTTCAACCCCACGGGGAGGAGGAGGAGAATACTCATTGGGGCAGGTGCCGAGTCACCTCGTGCCGCACAGGTGCCCTGTGCTTGAAGGCACTTTGAGTCGCGCCGAATAAATGCAACGAAGAGGAGGAGGAGGCTGATGAGGAGTGGGGGGGGGTGCCGCGCCCGTCGCGGAGTCGCTCGATTTACGATGCTGGCAGAGACGCACGGCCTGTGCAGAGACCCTGCAACAGCATGTTCGTGTTCGGAGTTTGGCGCGTCGCCATGAGCCAGAGTACAGCCGCGCTCCCCTCCCCCACTCCTCCACGCACGCGTGCACACACAGCAGGCACACGCACAGCAGACACATGCACACACACACAGCAGACGCACACACACACAGCACACACAGCAGACACACACAGCAGACACACACACACATCAGACACACACACAGCAGACACACACAGCAGACACACACACAGCACACACAGCAGACACATGCACACACACACAGCAGACACACAGCAGTCACACACACAGCACACACACATACACACAGCAGACACATGCACACACACAGCAGACACACACAGCAGTCACACACACAGCACACACACAGCACACACACACACAGCAGACACACACACAGCACACACACAGCAGACACACGCACAGCAGACACACACACAGCAGGCACACACACACAGCACACACAGCAGGCACACACACAGCAGACACACGCACAGCAGACACACACACAGCAGATACACACACAGCACACACACACACAGCACACACACAGACAGCAGACACACACACAGCAGACACACACACAGCAGACACACGCACAGCAGACACACACACAGCAGGCACACACACAGCACACACACACAGCAGACACAGCAGACACACACACAGCAGGCACACACACAGCACACACACACAGCAGACACAGCAGACACACACACAGCAGGCACACACAGCACACACACAGCAGACACAGCAGACTCACACACAGCAGACACACACACAGCAGACTCACACACAGCAGGCACACACAGCAGACACACACACAGCACACACACACACAGCAGGCACACACACAGCAGACACACACACATCAGACACACACACAGCACACACAGCAGACACACACACAGCACATACACACACAGCAAACACGCACACAGCAGACACACACAGCACACACACAGCAGACACATGCACACACACACAGCAGACACACACAGCAGTCACACACACAGCACACACAGCACAGACACACAGCAGACACACACACAGCACACACACACGCACACACAGCAGACACACACACAGCACACACACAGCACACACACACACACAGCAGACACACACACAGCAGACACACACACAGCAGGCACACACACAGCACACACAGCAGGCACACACAGCAGACACACACACAGCAGGCACACACAGCAGACACACACACAGCAGACACACACACAGCAGGCACACACACACAGCACACACACAGCACACACAGCAGACACACACAGCAGACACACACACAGCAGGCACACACAGCAGACACACACACAGCAGGCACACGCACAGCACACACACGCACACACAGCAGACACACACACAGCAGACACACACACAGCACACACACAGCAGACACACAAACAGCACACACACACAGCAGACACACACACAGCAGACACACACAGCAGGCACACACACAGCACAAACACAGCACACACAGCAGGCACACACAGCAGACACACACACAGCAGGCACACACAGCAGCACACACACAGCAGGCACACACACAGCAGGCACATACAGCACACACACAGCAGGCACCACACACAGCACACACACAGCACACACAGC
Source organism: Lethenteron reissneri (assembly GCF_015708825.2). Taxonomy (NCBI): domain Eukaryota; kingdom Metazoa; phylum Chordata; class Hyperoartia; order Petromyzontiformes; family Petromyzontidae; genus Lethenteron; species Lethenteron reissneri. The sequence continues at coordinate 15,449,656 of NC_083794.1, forward strand.
AGGCACACACAGCAGACACACACACAGCAGGCACACACAGCAGACACACACAGCAAACGCACACACAGCAAACGCACACACAGCACACACAGCAGGCACACGCACAGTGCACACACAGCAGGCACACACACAGCACACACACGCACACACAGCAGGCACACAGCAGACGCACGGAAGCACTCGCCGCTCGAATCCTGCCTGCCAGTGACCCCTCCGACTGCGAGAGTCTGCACACATGTACACACATGTGCACACATGTTCACACATGTACACACATGTGCACACATGTACACACATGTTCAATCATGTACACACATGTGCACACATGTACACACATGTAACGATGCCCGTGTAGCCTACACGGGATGTTAGGGCCAAGTGCTGTTCGCGAGCACCGATTTATGAGACGGGCCCAGCGCACGCGAAGTCGAACTCCGGGTTCGTAGCGCGGTGCGCCAATGACTTCGCTACCGCTCCCTCTCCACATGCACACGCGCACGCACACGCACGCACGCTTACACAAACACCATACCCAGCGCTAAACCCGGCTGTGCGAACACACGCGTGCACGCACACCACACTCTCACGAAGACAGACAACTTACCGGAAAACACACCCCACCACGAAAAAGATCCACCCTTTAACAGACTGATGGGTAAGTGTTGTTAGCGAACACCTATTAAGGCCGGCACGCCGGACCGCCTTTATCTCCAAAAATGACGATGTTTACACATCGCAGCAGATACTCATTTGAGGCTGAGTCGACCCAGGACAGGTTCAGATTAACGTCACTGGTGTTGGCCGTGAATGGGATTCGAAGCGCAGCGCGCTAACCACGACACTATTGCTCCCGACGCGCACACAAGCACGGACACACGCACACTCGCACACGTACACACACGCACACACTCGCACACGTACACACACGTACACACACGGACACACGCACACGTACACACACAGACACGCACACGGACACACGCACACGTACACACACAAACACGCACACGGACACACGCACGCACACTCGCTCACGCACGGACACACACACACGCACACTCGCGCACACACACACGGACACACGCACACACACGGACACACGCACGCACACTCGCGCACACTCACACTCGCACACACACACGCACACACACACGCGCACACACACTCGCACACACGCACGCACACACGGACACACTCGCACACACACACGCAAACACTCGCACACACACACGCACGCTCGCACATGGACACACACGCGCACACTCACGCACACACACGGACACACGCACGCACACTCGCACACACACTCACACACTCGCACACACGGACACACACGCACAGACACACGGACACGCACACACACACGGATACACATGGACACACACACACTCACACACACACACGGACACGCACACACACGCACACACGCGCGCACACACACACGGGCACACATGCGCACACACACACACGGACACACACGGACACACACACGGACACGCACACACACACACACACGGACACACACACACGGACACACACACACACACGGACACACACACACACGGATAAGCACACACACTCACACACGGACACACACACACTCACACGCACACCCTCACACACGCACACCCTCACACACACACACGGACACACACGGACTCACACGCACACCCTCACACACACACACTCACACGCACACCCTCACACACACACACGCACACACACACGGATACGCACACACACTCACACACGGACACACACGGACACACACACACTCACACGCACACCCTCACACACACACACGGACACACGGACACACACGCATGCACGCGCGCGGGGGCCCCTCCCTGCCCGCGGGGCCCGCGCTGGCGCGGAGCCAGGACCGGAAGCGGATTAAAGTCGCTGATAATGGCCGCGCACAAAACAACACGCGGCACCAATAAAGCCTCTCCCCCCCGCCCCCCCTGCTGCTCCCCTCTCCCTCCCACCCTCTCTCTCCCACCCTCTCTATCTCGCCCCCCAATTGGCCGTGCTTCTCTGTTGAGCCGCAGTGCGCATCTGGCGCTGTTGAGCCGGCAGTGTGAGAGTCCAAGCTCGGGGCTGACTGCTGACGAGACACCGATTGTCGAAACTTGTACAGATCTTGCTTTGATGAGCCAATGGTGACGCTGGGATGCACCCCCAGAGCGAAGGAGACGTTTGGCTGACGTAATGTGTAAACACACCTCTTCTTCTTTCCATGTGAATGCAAGAGGAAAGCTAAAGGAGGCGAGTCGCCTGCTGTCAACTTCGTTATCTCAAGTTCGGGTTGGGGGGAGAGCGCGCCGCTTCTCTCCCCCTCCCAGCCCACACCTCACAGACTCCTTCGGGGGGACGCCCCCCCCCCCGACACCGCTCCCTCACCCTCGGTGGCACGGGGACGCGACTGTCAGGGGAGACGGGGTCAGGGTCAGTGGCGAGGACTCCTCCGCACTTTCTCTTGCTGTGATCCACCCCAGAGAGTGTAGTGGAGGGGGGGGGGGGTGAGATTGACACAAAGGAGCCCCCCCCCCCCCCACAACGGGGCGTGTGTTTGTGTTGTTGCTCATTAATCATGGACCCGGCCCCACGTGTCGGAGCACTGCCCTGGGCCTGCAGGAGCCTCTGGGCGGCCCTGGTTGGTGGGCCACGTGGAGATTGGTAGAGCCTCCAACACGTCACTGGGCTGGCAGGAGGTGGTGGCCAGGAGATGGTGCAGTGCAGCCAGGAGGGTTGTGAATGCTGCTCGGTGTACAGCTGATGTCGGTTTCATCCCCTCGTCCGCATGGTGGAGTTTCTCTGGGTATTAGGAGCCAAACCTCCCAATGTAGCAGGACAGGACCTTCGTCTTGAGAAACAGTGAGACGTTTCTGCATTAAAAGGCAAAGTGAGTTCTGTTCATATAGGCAACACTCATACCCTGTGTGCAGCCCTAACGGAAATTCCACATTCCTGTGGCAGAGCCGAGTCTTACAGAGAACAATTGGTCTTGATATTGCCCACAAAGTGGTACGAATGTTAAGGAGCCCATGTGAAACGACGATGGGCTGAGTCACCCCCCCCCCCCCAAAGATGATTTGAACTCGCACCCGCCGCTTGGAAATCGCTCGCTCTGACGCTGAACATCGTGGGCGAATTCTGAGATCGCCACTGAACGCGTCCGAGAGGACCTCTGCAGAGGAGATGGAGCGATGAGATCAGTTCATGCGCAGCACGTTCTGGGTGAGGGGAACGTGAGAGGTATTGGTGGCTTGGGAAGGGAGGCCTCCATCCAACAGTGGTTTGACCATGGCTGCTGATGACGATCACGATGATGATGATGTCTGTTGGAATGAATGTGGAGTGTTGTCCAATAGAGGGGGGAGAAGGAGCGAGGTGGGTGCCTCTGGCGTGGGAATCGCGCTCGTGATGGGGGGAGCGAGCACGTGTGAGTGGAAACAAAGGCGGCCGGGCATGGTGCTGGCCACCCATCCCTTTGTGCTGCGACGTCCCGGCCTTCATAGGTGCTACTCGCTAACCGCACTTGTCCCAACATTCTGTCAAGGCTACACGGCGGATATGTTTCTTGTACTCTGTGAGTCTTAGCGCAGTCGCGCTGATGCTGCGCCCCGTCTTGAGTCACATCCGCAGCGCTGGCAGCGCGCCCCGTGCGCGCTCCGAGCTCCCGCCGACGAGACGCACACAGACAAAGATCACCCGTACAGGCAACGCGCGCCGTTGGGGGCAAGTGTTGTTAGCGAGCATCTAGAAGGGCAGCACGACGCACGAGTGCTCATTGTGGTCATCGCCACCGCCGGCTGTCCGTGTCTCCCTGATTCCGACGTGTACACACCGGACGAGGTTCAAACATTTCCGCCACCAATGTTGGTCGTGAACGCCTCGGGTCGCCGGGTGCGTAGCGGGAGCGCGCTAACCACTGCGCTACCGCTCCCCACACTCACACCGTACATACACCCACACACACATCAGCGGACAAACGTGCACATACACACACGTTTCAAGAACACACACAACTACAACCCTACACACGGACAACTCTAATCGCGCTCACATGCACGGCCATGCGCACCCAAAAACAAACGCACGCGCGCACACCTGCACACAGCCGAAGATACAGCGTACGTGTATAGCCTTCACAGGCTGTTGGGGCAAGTGCTGTTTGCGAGCAGTACCTATGAAAGCCGGTGCGGCACACGAGGAGGTGGGTGGCCAGCTCCACGTCCGGCCACCTTTGTCTCTCCAGTGCTGATATGTATGCACTGCGCCAGGTGTTCATTTGAGGCTGAGTCGACTTACAGGAGGCCCAGCACTGGTTTAGATATTGGTCACCGGGGTTTGCCACAAGCGAGAATCGTACTCGAATTGGCGGGTTCGTAGCGCGGTGCGCTAACCACTGCACCACGGCTCTCCATACACATACACGCCAAGTGCACGCACACGCCAGGCGCGCCAATTGTTTTACAATGAACTTTACAAAAACAACCTCGACTCGGTATTTTCACAGCGGCCAGCCGCGTGCGAGTGAGCGACTGAGCGGCCAAATGAAACCTCCTTTCATTCACCTTTCCGTCTCCTCGCCTCTCCTCGCATCAGCGCAATGCGCTCGCTCGCCTGAGGCCGCGAGTGCTCCTGAGCCCCCCCCCCCGCCCCCCAGTGATGAGGAGCGGGGTCATTGTGACCCAGGGGGACCCTGGCTCGGTGGGGGCCCGACCCCCTTAGTGGCGGCCTCCCCAGGCGCCCCTGCACGAGCGGGCAGCAAGCGGTGGAGGCGAGTGGGTGGGTGAGTGGGTGAGTGAGCGAGCGAGCTGAGGGTAGTTGTGGTGCAGGATAGACGGGGACGAGTAGGACGAGCGGGAGGGGACGAGTGGGAGGGGACGACTAGGAGGAGGAGGAGGATCGTCTGCATGTTGACTGCGTTCGCTATCGGGAGAGGGGCGGCCGCGTGGCCCGCCCCGCTCCGTGTAATCCGCGCTACCCGCGGGCCCCGTGTCACCCCCCGCATTAAAGGCGGCGGCGGCTCCCGCACACCAAATCCTGGGCCACGGGGCACACGGGGGGAGGGGACGGGGAGGAGGGGCAGAGAGGCGGGGGTGGGGGAGAGCCCTTTGATCGCCTGGCTCGGGGGGGGGGGGCACGGGGAGTGAGCGTGGATCCAGGTGTCGAGATGCGGGTTCGTGCTTGGGTCACTTCCCCCTTCACCTCGAGGAGGCGCGCGTCTCGCAGAGAGGGAGGGGCCGTGCCTCGCGACATCGCCACGGTTGGCTCAAGCGAGGCTGGCTCTGCTGATGAGACACTGAAGACGAGCGTGAGATGGTTGAGCGTGAGACTGCACGCCGAGCATGAACACACACGCACACATATGCACCGAGACATATACGTACACAAAGCCTTAACAGACTGTTGGGGCAAGTGCTGTTAGCGAGCACCTAATGAAGGCCGGAACGGCACACGAGGGGTGGGTGGCCAGCACCACGCCCGGCCGCATTTGTCTCACCACTGGCGATGTTTACACACCCCACCAGGTACTCATTCGAGGCTGAGTCGACCTAGGGGATGCCCTAGACCGGTACCAACACTATAAACAATTAGTAGCGCGACGGACTAATCGATGTGCTACTGCTACCAACACACACACAGACACACAGAGACACACAGAGACACACACAGACACACAGACATACAGAGACATACACAGACACACACAGACATACACAGACACACACAGAAATACAGAGACACACACAGACACACAGACACACACAGACACACACAGACACACAGACACACACAGACATACAAAGACACACACAGACACACACAGACACACACAGACATACAAAGACACACACAGACACACACAGACACGCGTGGTAACCCCCCGTCCCCGCACCAAACCCCGCCCTGGCTCCTCGGAGTAAAAGATCGTTGCTACGACAACCGCAGGAAATGATGTCAGCCCTGGTGCAGCTCGCGTGAGACGGGGACAAAGCGAGGGGATGAGGAGGCGTGGGGGGGGGGGCCTTGCAGACCCCCGCACGCAAAGGTCTTGCGAGAGAGACCCCCTCGGTATCACCTCCAACCCCCCCCCCCCCCCTCTGACGTTCCCACTGCGGGACCGGCCGACAGCCCACGTGCACACACCTGGGGGGACACACCTGGGTGAACACACCTGGGTGAACACACGCACACACCTGGGTGAACACACACACACCTGAGTGAACACACACACACACCTGAGTGAACACACACATCCGGGTGAACACACGCGTACACACCCGGGTGAACACACACACACACCCGGGTGAACACACACACACACCTGGGTGAACACACACACACACCTGAGTGAACACACACACACCTGGGTGAACACACACACACACCTGGGTGAACACACACACCTGGGTGAACACACTCACACACCTGGGTGAACACACACACCTGGGTGAACACACACACACCCGGGTGAACACACACACACCTGGGTGAACACACACACACACCTGGGTGAACACACACACCCGGGTGAACACACGCGTACACACCCGGGTGAACACACGTGCAACCCAAGTTGTGCACAACCGATTGTACGGACCGGCCGCGGATCGATATTGTTAAACCGGCGCGCGTGAATCGAGTAATCGATGCGTCGGATTCTTGGCTCTGTCGCTCAGGAGGGTGGTGGGGGAGGAAGAGGGGGCTGGGGGGAGGGGGTCGCGGGGGGTAGAGGGGGGGGTGAGTTGTGTGGAGGGGGGCCAGGGGGGAGGGAGAGGGCTCTGGGGGGCGGGGGGTATGGGGGGGGGTCCTGCGTGGGTTGTCTGCAGACCCCGTCGTCACGTGGTGGGGTTCCAAGTCCACGCCTGTGGTTGTGAAACGACAGCCAGTTAAACCGGTAACCGTGTTCAAAATCGATTACCGGTTCCGAAAGTCAAAACGTGGTAACCGTTTCCAGTCGAGTTTGAGTAACGATTGGCACGTTCCAACGTACAAGCCGCACGGCGTCATCAGTGACATCGTGATGCGTTTGTCCTCGCTCCTCGGTTTGAAGGTGAACACGTGATGTGTATTGCTTGGCATCTCGAAAGGCGTGGCAAACTGGGTACCGGTTTTTTCCATCCGGTTACCGGTAATGAAAACAAAACTATTATTCTTTGTTTTATTTACATCTATTCTACTACAAGCACAGTCCAGACTGGGTCCGCGAGTGTCTCATGTGGATCGAGGTCCCCTGGTCCCCTGGTCCCCCTGCCCCTCCCTGGGCCACAGCCCCATATCGGCTGCATCGACCGCTTGGGGGGGACGTGTTCTTAGCGAGCACAGATGAAGGCCGCGAGGCACGGCACACGAGGCAGGGGTGGGTGGCCAGCATCACGCCAGGCCGCATTTGTCTCCCAAGTGGCGATGCTGAGACACGGCGCACCAGGTACTCGTCTGCAGCTCGTTTTGCGGCTGAGTGGACCTAGAGGAGGCCCAGGACCGGTTCAGATAACCGTCACTGGTGTTAGTCCTGAGCGGGAATAGAATACACACTCACTCTCACACTCACTCACACTCACTCACTCACACACACTCACACTCACTCACACTCACTCACACACTTACTCTCACACTCATTCACTCACACACTCACTCTCACACACACTCACTCACACACTCACACTCACTCACACACTCACACTCACTCACTCACACACACACTCACTCACACACTCACTCACACACTAACTCACACTCACTCACACACTCACACACACTCACTCTCACACTCACACACTCACTCTCACACTCATTCACTCACACACTCTCACACCCACTCACACTCACTCACACACTCACTCACTCTCACTCACACACTCTCCACACTCACAACCACTCACACTCACTCACACTCACACGCACTCACTCACACACTCACTCACACTCACTCACACACTCACACACACTCACTCTCACACTCACTCACACTCACTCACTCACACACTCACTCTCACACTCATTCACTCACACACTCACTCTCACACCCACTCACACTCACTCACACACTCACACTCACTCACTCACACACTCACACTCACTCACTCACACTCACTCACACACTCACACACTCACAACCACTCACACTCACTCACACTCTCACACTCACACTCACTCACATACTCACACACACTCACACTCACTCTCACACTCACTTACTCACTCTCACTCACACACTCACACACACACTCACACACTCACACGCACTCACACTCACTCTCATAGAGCGAGCACCCTCTCACCTATGACACCGTTTCACGCGACCTTTGTTCCTGCGACAGTGTTAGCGCACGCACACACTCGTGCGCATACACATTACACACAAACACCTTTACACACACACCTTCACACACACCTTTACACACACACACCTTTACACACACACCTTCACACACACACCTTCACATACACACACCTTTACAATCACACCTTCACACACACACACCTTTACACACACACACCTTTACACACACACCTTCACACACACCTTTACACACACACCTTTACACACACCTTTACACACACACACCTTTACACACACACACCTTCACACACACACCTTCACACACACCTTTACACACACACCTTTACACACACACACCTTCACACACACCTTTACACACACACCTTCACATACACACCTTCACATACACACACCTTTACACACACACCTTCACACACACACACCTTTACACACACACCTTTACACACACACCTTCACACACACCTTTACACACACATATTTTCACACGTGGACAAAATAGCCTACAACAACCGCCATTTGCCACTAAGTGGCGGTAACGTCACCACAGCACTTGTGCGAAGCTCGGTGCACTTAGAGGCTATCACGTGAGGTGTTGAAGGTTCGCTGTTGGCAGGTCACAAGATCAATGCGCTATGGTTTGAGATGAACACGTGTTCGGGTAGGTGCTGCTAGCGAGCACCTATGAAGGTCGGCACGGCACACGAAGGGGTGGATAGCCAGCACCACGCCCGGCCGCATTTGTCTCCCCAGTGGCGATGTTTACATACCGCACCAGGTACTCATTTGAGGCTGAATCGACCTAGGGGAGGCCCTGGACCGGTTCGAATAATTCTCACTGGTGTTGGTCGTGAGCGGAATCGAACCCGGGTTGCCAGGTTCGTAGGGCAGCGCACTAACCGCTACGCTTTTCACACTCACTCACACTCACTCACACGCACTCACACGCATTCACACTCACTCACACACTCACACACACTCACTCACACGCATTCACACTCACTCACACATACATACTCACACTCACTCACACGCACTCACTCACACGCATTCACACTCACACATACATACACGCACTCACACGCACTCACTCACACACACTCACACTCACTCAGACACTCACACACTCACACACACACACACGCACTCACTCACACACTCACACGCACTCACACTCACTCAGACACTCACACACTCACACACTCACACGCACTCACTCACACTCTCACTCACTCAGACACTCACACACTCACACACACTCACACGCACTAACTCACACGCACTCACACTCACTCACACTCACTCACACGCACTCACTCAGACACTCACACTCACTCACTCACTCACACGCACTCACTCACACTCACTCACACACACTCAGACACTCACACACACTCACACTCACTCACACTCACTCACACACACTCACTCACACGCACTCACTCACACACTCACACGCACTCACACTCACTCACACTCACTCACTCACACGCACTCACACTCACTCACACTCACTCACACTCACTCACACGCACTCACTCACACACTCACACGCACTCACACTCACTCACTCACACTCACTCACTCACACTCACTCACAGGCACTCCGGGGTAGACAGGACAGGACTGCACGCTCTGCCTCTGAATGGATGCCACCCCCGGATCCGTGCTGATATCCCCCGCCCCCTCCCCCCGCGTCCCTTCACAATGGGCCGAGCTGACAGACGGATGTGCGGACACTGGGTGCCTGGCGGAGGGGTCAGCGCGCGGGTCACAGGGGCACCCAGGGGTCAGCTTGCCCCACGGTTAATCAAAGCGAATGCGACGTCCTCCGTGCGGCGCGATGGCACCAGGGCCCGGGGGCGAGGGGCGGGGCGGGGGGTTATTTTGGTTGAGATCGCCGTTGTTGCGCCCATCACGCCAGGCGGCCAGCAGCAAGCAGCACGATTACTGCTGTGCAACAGATTTGGTGATACTGCATTAGCAGTGATAGCACAGGCACGGCTCGTTAACAACAGCGCCTGAGTGGCCTTAATGAAACATGTAATAGGCGACGTTTCTTCACAGCACGTACATGATTACAGTTTAAATGGGTCAGAGTGTAGCACGCTTCGTGAATTTATCGAGATGTTTGTAAGAGCATGCGACGTAAAGAAACGATGGGAGCAGATTTTAAAGACGTGCACACGTGGTGTGCAAACGCGCCTGTGCCCGCGGGAATTGCACGGTCACAGTCTCTCCGTTCATTTCAGGTGAGGCCCATTGAGTCAAAACGCTACTTCCCAATAGCGACCCAGCCAAAGCAGCAGCAACGGCGCTAGCCGGCGCCGTGCGTGCGAAGGGTTTACAGGAGCTGCATGGAACAAGAGCGGGGACATTTTCACGCACCGCCTCTGAACAACGATCACTCGGAGCAGTGGAAATCGAGCAAGCGACCCACAACAACATTGTGCGTGACACAGGTACGAGCAACGCACGTGTGATACACGCGGACGCGAAGGGATGTAAACCCTGCCTGTGTGGTCAAGTGATCACGCAGGTAGGGTCGGGCATATGTCCTGTGGCCATCATCTCCATCGGCCATGGTCAGTCCACTGCTGGATGAAGTCCTCCCCCGAGCTGTCCCCAAGTTCTCACGCGGCCCTGCGATGTAATGATCCGCTCAGCGCCTGCTCGACGCACCACGATTTTATTTCATCATCGCTCCGTCTCCTCCTCGGTGGGACGTCCTCTCGGACGCGTTCCCTGCCTTGGCTGCCGCTCCGTCATCATCCTTGATCATCGTCCCTCCTGTCCGTGACGCCTCCTGCCCTAACCGCACTCACCTCGCTTCGCAGTTTGGATGATGCGATTCACCTGCGTGCGTTCTCGAATCTCTGTCTCTCGATGCAACTCAAAGAACGTGTCTCTCCATGCTTCTCTTCAGATGTTTTATTCGTTAACAGCCAAGTATTATTGAAACACTCATCAGAGCAGACAGTAGCACGCACTTATGTGACTCTCCGTACACACATGAGCACGCATGCTCATGCATCCTGCACACACAGACACAACAGTGCACACACAAGACAACGCCATATATACCCGTATAGCCTTCACAGACTGTTGAGGAAAGTCCTGTTAGCGATCACTTATAAAGGCCAGCAGGGTGAGCTAGTGGACAGCGTTACAAGAACCACGTCCAGCCGCCTTTGTCTCCCCAGTGCCGGTGATTACACACGTGTACACACACGGAGAACAACCTCCCGCACGCACGCACACACTCGTGTGCTCTACGCAAGATCGCGGGGAGTGCGGTCGAGGGGGGTGAAGGGGCTGGTTGCGCCGTTTGACCTCTGACCCCGCCGTCCCTGCCTGGCAAAAACCCTGCCGCGGAGGCGTGGGACAGACCCCGGGTTTGGGGGTAGGGAGGTGGTGGGTGGGGAGAGGGGGCGAGGGGTGGTGATATTGGGGGGTATTGGAAGGGTTTAACGAGCTATGACTATTAATTAATACACCTCCCCCCACCCTGTCTCCTCTGCCTCGTCCCGGAAATAAAATAACTTAGCAGGCGACATCAATATAAGTACGCGTGGTTTGTCTTCTCATCCCATCAGCCACACCGCCTTGCTTCTGGGAGTGCGCTCATGTCCGCAGCGTTGGTTCGTCGCAAGCAAAACTCTGGATCGGGTTTGACATGCAGTGTCTCATCAGCAGTCAGGCTTGCCTGGGCCAATGCTCGTGAACTGCGTGGTGCTTAGACTGTGGTGGGTCATTACAGACACACAGTGGTAGGGGGGGTTTCGGCCCTCCAGCTACTGCTGCTATCGCTGCTGCTGCTATTTCTGCTGTTGCTGCTGTTTCAGCTGTTGCTGCTATCGCTGCTGTTGTCTTTAATAGCCAAGCGGTGGCGCAGCGGTGAAGCGACTAAATCGCTCATGAGCAACGAGGCGGTCGGTGCTCATCGTCTGTTATAACCCTGCAGAATCGGTGGTGGAAATTTCACATTCCTATGACGGGGGTGCGTCTGTTCATAGGGCAACCACTATTGACTTGTCAACGCACTGGTACCTATTGTGTTGAACCCGGCGTCCAGGTTGCGAGTTCAGACAGTCGATTCCATGCAGAGGCAAAACCTTCAGGTTTACCAACCTGCAATTCCCGCTCACGGCCAACATCAGTGGCGAATATCTGATTCCGGCCCCCAATCTTCTCTAGGTCGACTCCGCCTTAAATACATACCTGATGTGGGTGCAAAAAAACAACAGCATTAAGGGAGACAAAAGCGGCCGGGCGTGGTGATAGTCAACTCCCGTGTGCGCCCGTTCCGGAATTCAGAGGTGCTCATAAACATCACTTGCCTCAAACAGTCTGTTGAGGCTATTCGGGGGATCTTTGTCTGATTGTGTGCGTGTTGTGTTTGGGAATCCCTGCCCCTTTCAAGTTGCCGCTCGGTCGCATTCCTCTGGGATGACCTCCGACCTTCACGTTACCTCCCCCAAAGCCCCCCCCCCCTCCCCCCCGCTAAACCGCATCGGAGGGAGGGCAGTGGAGGTGACTCCATGTGCGACATCAATCCTGTGCTCACCGCACTGACTTCACTGGAGCGCTCGTGAAAGCATTCATCATCAGCCATGGTCGATCCACTGCTGGATGATGTCCTCCCCCAAGCCGTCGCCACCTCTCACGAACCTACCGATGTTTCAGTCCACCCATGAACTGCACACTGACCACCGTCCATCGACCCTTCTAGCCGTGACGCGTCCAGCCAAAGCCAATTTGCGCTTCTTGGCAGTCTGATTGAACTCATTAACCGCTGTAGGTTCTCTCATCCACGCGTTCCTCTTCCCGTCTCTCGGTGGCATGCGAGGCGCGTGTCTCCCTCCCCATGCTTCTTTGCACACTTTTCAGTTTTTGTTCCACAATTTTCGCGAAACATGACCCCGTGTTTCCGGACCACCACCACGTCTCACGGAAATATCATTTGAGAGCCCTTCTGGTCCAGAGGGTACTTTGGACGACTCTCCTACGCTGGCTCTTCAGACTCAGTGAGGCTCCCCTCTGTAACTGACTGGCATTATTAACATTGCTTCTCCTACGACAACTGATCCTGCTGTTACTGCTGTATGTGACGCAGGGTCTCATGGCGTTGATGGATGAGAGCCCCCCCACCCGCCCTCCCCCTATCCCTCCCTGCCCCCGCCCCCCGGGGCGAGCGCTGACGGACGCGGGACACGGCAGTGAGATGGATGACCCCGCGTCCGCGCGGTCCCGACATGGCAATTACTGCCACGTCGATGCTCGGGCTTGCCCGATCACCAAGCAGGGCTGAGTCTGACTCGTCCGTGGATGGGAGGCAGCCTGGGATTGGCCTCTTCGTCTCGTAGGCTCGGTCAGCGAGGGGGCCAGGAGATGGCAGCACAGCAGCGAATTGTTGAATTCATCTGTGCAGAGCTGTGTCACCCCCTGGGCTGTCTCCGATGTTCTCCCCCCAGCCGAGTCAAACTGTCATCGTCGCCAGTGGAACTCGTGGCCGAACATCTCCCTGTGGCAGCACCCCCCCCCCCACGATGAGTTTGGGGATGCAGCGAGCCACTATCGCACGGCTGCGGTGAGACGGTGGTGCGCGGGTTAGGAAGTCGCTTTTGGATCGTGCCACGTGTTTCTCGAAGTGATGTCTGACGTTTCGTTCCTCGTGCCGGGAGCCTATTAAGCGTTTATCACATGCCTACACGCCTAAACTGTGTTGCTTATGAGCCGATCGTGCTGACGTTGCTACTAATGATTCTGATTCTGCTGTTGCCACAGTCCTGGTTGTCATATGGATGTACTCGCCCCGGCCGTAGGAATGTGGAATCTCACTACTGGCTCAGGGCTTCAACAGGAAATCACTTTGAATAGTTTGTTGCTGAAATTTGGGAGAAGTCTGTATTCATTATTTCTTAACAAGTGTATTTATTGGTTAATTAATTCGCCAGTAAAATCCAGAGTGGACTGGTCGTGAGTTTGTGAGCGGGCCCTGCTGTTCACGTTGCGGGGCGCTTAGCCCTGCACGCCACGCACCCTGGAGGAACTCCCCTCGGTAACTCCTGCACCCGTGTCGGCTCATCCACCACCACGCTGCGTTCAACCACCACCACCACCACACTGCAGGTCACCACAATGCACTCACTCACTAACTCACTCACGTACTCACACACTCGCCCACGCACTCACCCACTGATTCACTTCGTTCACTCACAAACTCACTCACGTATCCACTCACAAACTCACTCGCCCACTCACTCACTACACTGCAGGTCACAACCATTCCTCGCTCTGTTTCTTGCCTCGCACTGCTCCGCTTTGGACTTCCCTCCTCCCATCTTCATCATGGGCAACGTCTGTTATCCCCCAGGCACTCGCAACAACAACAACAACAATCACCTCACTCCATTCAAGAAACGCGTTACACTCGTACATATTAAAAATACGAGAGTGCTGTTTGTTGATGGCCGCTGAACGGTAACGCCTTTTGGGCCTGCGCGCAGCAACCCAAAGTGTTTGGTAAAAAGGAAGCCGGCGTCACGGCGCACAGCGGGAGCGGTGATCGATGCGGGACCCGGGGCGCCGCCCACGGCGCCCCCCCCCTCTCCCCCCTCTCTATCCCCCCCGGGTAAAGAAACACGGAGAGACAATGATCCACTCCCGCGTGTAGCCTTTAATCAACTGTCTGCTTAGTTCGTGCGTTACTGATATTCTCCACAACGACGCGAGTGATCGTTCTGTTCTGTGAATCATGCAGGTTTGTGTGCAACTCGGACTCGCGCCTCTCAACATCTGGCAGCTCACCAGCATTGGTTGGTTCAAGCGAGTCTGACTGCTGATGAGACATCAAATGTCGAAACCGGTCCTTGTCTCTAAACATCTGACAGCCCTCGGTGCTCACGTGACTCACCACTGCGTAATCGCATGCCGGGCTTAATCGTCGCTTGCAGATGAAAGTTTTTACATCAAAACAAATCATTATAATCATTACGCGTCTGTATTCAGGAAAGCCTCACTTGAAACCACGGGCCGGTTTCGACATTGGGTATTTCGTCAGCGGAGTAAGTCTCGCTTGAGCTTACGCTTCCCCGCCAACCCCCCGGCGTTTAATAGACCCCCTTGGTCCGGTGGGAGGGATCAGTGGGGGAGGGAGACCCCCCCTTCTCCCCACACCTCCGCCGCTAGCGATGGCGCAGGGAAGGGGGGTCCGTGGCCGCTTCGTGAGGTCCACGAAGCGGCCTCGCCTCGCGCCCCTCGCAGATCTCGGAGCCATCTTCCGCGAGAACACTCCGCGCGTTCGTCAACGCCCCTCTTCAAAGCACACGAAGGGCCGTTGCCCGAAACGTCGCCTATTGGTTCTGAGGTAGAGTGATTATCGGGGTGGTCCAGTGTAAGGGGCACCCATCTCGGTGGCGTCGGCTGGAGAGGCAACACCGGGGCCTGCAGGGCGCGAATCTTAAATCCTCGACAACAAACGCACTTAACCCCTCCCGGCTCCCGCACCCCCCCAACCCATTTCCCAACGCCCCCCCCTCCACACTCTCCTTCATCCTGAATTCAAAGGCGCCGCCCTGAATCCGGGCTCATGCCTCCATTGTTATTCCTCGTTGCTCTTCCGCGGGAAACCCGCATTCCACGCGCGAGACAGAGAGGTGGGCCCTGCGATCAGAATCAGAAGATATATTTTTCCTGGAGGAATCCGATGAGCTATAAAGCTCTTTTTCACAGATGTTCAGCTCTCCCGTGGATGGGAGGGAGGGGCTCTTGACAATAATTAATCGCGAAAAAATCACGACGAGTAATTAGTCTCGCGAAATAATGAATTAATTGCCCTGCGGGTAAAGCCCGGGACTGAACAGCAAAGGTGGAACCCTGCAACTGCTCGCTCGAGGGTCCTCCACTGAGCAGAGTTTGTTGGAACGAGCAATATGGGCTGCCCTTCCACACTCACCAGATGTGTTTGAAACACGTCCCCGTGACATTCTCAACCCATTCGTGGCGCTGCGACACCGCCACGGGAGGGAACTTCCAAAGCAGATAAGCGGACACACAAAGTCGCCTCCTCCTCCTGGCGTAACTGCCCCCCCCCTCCCTCCCCATCCCGCCAGACGTCGCCTGCTTTATGGGTCGTGTAAAGATGCCCTTGTTTCACGAGGAGACGCATGCGGGCAGGAGTCGTATTGTCCGCGTGATTGTCCCATTAATGATTATCGGGGCGTGTTGGTGAATGCAGTCCCAGCCGCTTATCTCTTCTCTCGCGTTACTGGCAGTGATTAGTGTCACAATGGAGCGAGTGGGACCCGAATCAGCAGCTTCGCATTAAGAGAGCAAACCGGGAACAATGCAGTTCGCAGTGGCACACAAGCAGCGCGAGTGCAACTCATCGGCAGTCGGGCTCGAACCAACGCCGGTGAACTGCCAGGAGGGTTACACAGTGACAGGACCTTCTCTGTTAGATGCGGGCGCTATGCACCCACACAGCACAACACCCATAGCACCCACACAGCACAACACCCATAGCACCCACACAGTACAACACCCATAGCACCCACACAGTACAACACCCATAGCACCCACACAGCACAACACCTATAGCACCCACACAGTACAACACCCATAGCACCCACACAGTACAACACCCATAGCACCCACACAGCACAACACCCATAGCACCCACACAGTACAACACCCATAGCACCCACACAGTACAACACCCATAGCACCCACACAGCACAACACCCATAGCACCCACACAGTACAACACCCATAGCACCCACACAGTACAACACCCATAGCACCCACACAGTACAACACCCATAGCACCCACACAGCACAACACCCATAGCACCCACACAGTACAACACCCATAGCACCCACACAGTACAACACCCATAGCACGAGGCGTGCCAGAGACAGCTGCGCCGGGCAGCTGTCGACTCCACTGACGTGGGCCGCGACTCTGCCTGCCCTGGGACCACGCGCGCAGATACTTGACCCCCCCCCCCCCCCCCCGTGTGCGTCAGTCGGCATCGCCCCTCACACCCCTTGTTTACATTCCACACTACACAGACAAAGACCACCCTTATAGCCTTAACAGACTGTTGGGGCAAGTGCTGTCAGCCCGCACCTATGAAGGCCGGCACGGCACACGTTGGGTGGGTGGCCAGCACCACGCCCGGCCTCCTTTGTCTACCCAGTGGCGACGTCTGCACATCGCACCGGACGCTCATTTAAGGCTGAGTCCGCGCTCGGGGGAGACCCAGGATCGGTTGCGATGTTCCCCGCTGTTATTGATCGTAAACGGGAATCAAACTCGGTTCGCCGGGTTCGTAGCGCGGTGCATTAACCGCTGCGCCACCGCTCCCCCCCCGACACACGCGCACCCTCGCCACGAGAGGAGGCCGTCACGTGACTCCCGCATTCCTCCACATGCAGGGGCCGTTCAGAGGTGGCCACGCGGGGCCCCGACCTGAGCACGTGGACATGACCTCCGTGAGCCGGAACCCGAGACTGACGCCTCCCCCCTCACTTGGCAAGACTCGGCACCGTGGCCTCACGAAAACTGCCCAATCCCCTTCAGCAATCGCTCTCTCACCCATAAAACTCCTAATCCCACTCGCTGGAGCCCAAAGTCTAAACCCTAATCCCGTCGGTCACAGCCGGAACTCTAACCAAGACTCGCAGCGGTAATCCCACTCACCCTCACCCTAACCCTAACCCTAACCCAGCCACGCTAGCCCAAGCCCCAATCCATAGCCCACGAACTCGCTTCAAGTCTCACCCGCTTCAAGTCTCACCCACCCACGCAATGACAACCACTCGATCACTCACCATAACCCTGACCTCACAAACCCCATCATAGCAATCACAGCCAAAACTTTTCGTCTCATCCACAACTTGCCCAGCCACCACACCGCAGGTTACCACAGCACACTCAACCACTCACTAACCCACTCACTCACCCACTCATTCACCCACTCACCAAAACACTCACTCACCCACTCACTAACCCACTCACTCACCACTCACTCACCCACTCACCAAAGCACTCACTAACCCACTCACCCACTCACTAACCCACTCACTAACCCATTCACTCACCCACTCACTCAACCACTCACTAACCCACTCACCAAAACACTCACTAACCCGCTCATTTACACTCTCACTCAACGAACCCCCACACTGCAGGTCACCTCACTTTTCTCTGCGTCTTCCCTAACACTGCTCCACTCTTGTCTATTGCAATAGCACTGGTTGTTGCTGACCGTTTGGCGTGTTAGGCCCTTGAGCCTCAGCTCAGAAACCGTGATCTACAACAACTGGAACCTTGACTCGGAATATCGCAACCGACTAAACCCGGCTCTTGTGTTCATCTCACTCAACGTGCGTGCACACACACACGTGTACAGATGCGTGCGTGCGTGCGCTTACACAATCGTGTGCACGTAAAAAAGATACAAAGTCTCCCCGTGTAGCCTTAACAGACTGTTGGGGAAAGTGCTCTTAGTGAGCACCTATGAAAGCCGACACGGTACACGAGGGTGTGGGTGGGCCATCACCACGCCCGGCCGCCTTTGTCTCCCTAATGGCGATGTTTTTATGCACCGTTCCAGGTACTCATTTGAGGCTGAGTCGACCTATGGGAACGCCCAGGACCGGTTTTAAATAATCGTCACTGATGTTGGCCATGAGCCGGGAATCGAACTCGGGCCGCCGGGTTCGTAGCGCAGCGTGCTAACCGCTATACCACCGCTCCCATAACCACATACGTACACACACACACGTGTGTACACAAACAAAACTCTCCCGTGACAGAGAGAAGGCATCGGGCTCCCGGCAGTGCGGGGTGGAGCTCGAAGGGAGAGGGTGGATAGGGGCATCGGAGTGGGGGAAGGGGAGGGGGACGCCGTGGAGGGAATAGTATCGGATTGCATCAGGGCCATACACCCATAAACGTGCACGTGCATACCCCCCCCACACACACACACACCTGTTGCTCCACTTTCCCCACCCCCCACCGCCCCCAGGGCGCTCTGTCGGATGTCAGGGAGCGGATCAGGAGGCGCAACTGTCCGCCAAGTTAGTTTGTTATTTAGATTCTCCACGACGATGCGTTATGATGACTTTGCGATTGTGTATCTTGGAGTGTTGAGTTGGTCCAGTGTCTAACTGAGAGAGGGGCCCTTGCCTAGAAGCATCTGGCAGTTCACCAGCATTGATTCAAGCCACACTCACTGCTGATGAGATACTGAGTGTCAAAACCGGTCCAGAGTGTTGCTTGTGCTGAACCAATGCTGCTGCAGTTATGCATTTTCAGAAGGCTGTGTACACGGAGGGATAGCAAAGTGATGGAGGTCACTTGTCGGCTAAGTTATTTCACAACGTTTACTATGTCCACGTGGAAGGGAGTGAATGCATTGCTACTCAGTGGTGGAAATTCCACATTCCTATGGCGACGGGCGATTCTCTTCACAGTACAACCACTGTTGAAGCAACCCCCAACCAGGACTCGCAACGTTCCAGTTGCAAACACGGGCCGATAAACCGAATACCACTTCGTCGGAGGGGGTCAACAATGGTTATCCCATGGACAATCTCGCCCCGCCATATGAAGGTGGAATTTCCACCGCTGTAGAGACCGTGGCGCGGGGTCAGCATGTGCCGAACCCGCAGAGCTGTAGCTGACACCGGGGAGCGGCGTGGAGGACACAGGCCTGGGGGTGAGGGGGGGGGTAGAGGCGAGGCTGGGGTTGGTGGGGAGAGGGGGGAGTTGAGAGGAGATGCGAGCGGCAGAGGCCACACACGGAGCGCAGAGGACATCAGCTCGCGGCACGACCAAGGGCGGCGACTGTGCCTCGCTGACTCCCTGCCTGACGAACAAACCCCCTGATTCAGTAATTGTCGTGCGTACACGCATCGTACGCGCTTGCTATGTATGTGTGTGTATGTGTGGGTTCCATCTCAAGCGGGTTTCCAGGTGAAATATTCATCTCATAAATCCCACATCTCCACTCCCGCGGCGCGATAGAGAACGGTGATTTATTGCGAGTGCCATTCGCGCCGTTCCTAGGGTGCTGCTACGTAATCCAAATTGTTCGCGGTGTAACTTCTCAAGTTTGTACCATGACGCTGGCACACGATGTGAGCGAGCGCAGCAAACGGCGCCCTAGTGTTTTTTACGGTTAATGCCACACGGCAGTATTATCCAGGGCGGCCTGCCGAATTCGAATCGCGAACTCTGCAACGAGGCGGCGCTGGGGCCAGGTCACCACCCACCGCCCAGAGAACTCCATCGGGGGTGCTGCGCGTAGCCCCGACGTTTCCGGAGATCAAACAGGGACCCCCCTCACCCCCCCCCCCGGCCTCCAGGGGCCGAGTATTTGACGCGGATCTCGGTGGTCGGAGCGCGCCGCCGCCACCGCGAGCCTCGTGCTGCTGTTGCTGCTGCTGTTGTTGTTGCTGCTGCAGCTGTTGCTGCTGCTGCTGTTGATGTTGTTGTGAGATCATTTCCTGCCCCGCGTCCCAGGGAAACCGCGAGTGTTTACGCCGAGTGTTTGGCTGGCGTGGAGTGTTTGGCTGGCGTGGAGTGTGGTGCGCGAGTGTGGTTCTCGTTTCAGAGCGGCAGCGTCGCCTTGAGTTCATCTCTGGATCGCGCCCCGTGGAGGCGGGCGGAGGCGGCAGGCGGCGCTCGCGACTGTAAACACGGGAAACACTGCGAGCCTGACTCTGCTGATGAGACACTAAAAGTCGAAACCGTCACCGAGTTTTGCTCGTGTTGAACACATGCTGCTGAAATGATGCACTCCCATAAGGAAGGCCGTGTGGCTGATGAGACGTGTAGAATTGTGATTACATGTATGTTGTGGGTGGAGGGACAGCTGGATAGCACCCATCCCAGCTTTCGTCCATTCCCCAAGAAGCCCCTTTGACCTTCGTGAGCGAGTCGGAAGCGTGGTCCGGGGCTGCCACTTGGCGGCCGAGCGGAGCAACTGCGCTCCGGTCCCCCGGCTCCGCTTCCTCGCGCTGCTCCAAGAGGCTCATCCCTCATTGACAACACTCATGCGCGGGCATTACGCATCCTTCACATATCTCTCCCTCCATATACAGACAGCACAGTATATTGTTTTACACTTACAATCGGCCACACGACCTTCTCGGGAGTGCATCTTATCTCAGCAGCAACGGCGAGGCCGCCTGTGGGGCCCGTGATGACAATGGCCGGACCGTGTCCTCCACTCGGATCGCGACGCGCACCACACATAGCAGCAGCGGCAACGGCGGCGGCAGCGGCAGCAGCAGCTGGGGCGTCTGGTGGAGGGTAGAAGGCGCTGGCGAGGCGTGGTTCTGGCGGTGGAGGTGGCCTCAATGGCTGTGGCCATGATGACTTCCTGATCGTCTTTGTGTTGTCAAAAAGCCAGATGAGGCCCCCACTGCACCGCATGTGGTGGGGTAAAGTGTGGGTATGCGAGGTGGCTATTCACGTCGTGATGCAGCGATGGGGTGGATGGTAGCAGCACTGGACCGTGAGGGATGAAGATGGCTTGGTGAGGCCCTAATCCAGCAGTTGATTGACAATAGCCGATGAAGATGATTCCCAACTCAAATACCAGAGGAATGGGGAACACGTTATTCCATTTCTGAAACCTCGAAAAATTATCACGGGTAACATTTTCCATTGTGATTTGCAAAGCTCGTCATCGGTGGTGCACAGCTCATCATCGACATAAAAAGTCCTCGGTGTGCTCCGGTCAGAGAATTCCTGGCTGACTCTGTACGTTGATGAGTACTCCAGTCAGCTCCGTGACTCACTCACTGACTCACAGACATACAGACGAAGTTCATCGTAATAAACATTTACCATAAAAAGACAAAGGCCCCCCGTGTCGCCCACATATATTGTTGTGGTAAGCTTGTTTTTTTTTTAACGTAGAAAATACTTGAGATAGACACATGTCACTTGCAAGCGTTTTTTTCGCATGGAGTGGGTTGACGCATTCACAGCAAACACACAACGACAGACAGGCGAGCCCCGCACCGACAACCTCATTGGTTCCGAGACGACGGTTGTAAGTGGAGCTGTGGTAAATCGAATCCTTATTTCCCATAGGCGCAATGTTATACATTGGGGTTCCGTTCCTGGAAACCCATTACGGACCATAAAAAACAACAAAATTGACCACGAAAACAAATGAAAATAACCCTAATAATTATGTATTATAACGTAACATAACCTTTAATAACAAAATATCTCAAATAAAAAAACAGACGACGTTTCGATCGCAACACAAGCGGTCTGATGAAGACCGCTTGTGTTGCGATCGAAACGTCGTAGGGTTTTTTTTGCTTTTATTTTTTGTTTTCTATTTACGTGACTTTACCGAAAGAACCAAGACTATTCTTTAATAACATGTATTAAGTAAAAACAAACTTACATATGTAGATCCTTACGTATGTTTCTACAAGCACATCACATTTCCTCTTCTCAGACGTAGCGAAATGCGATTTTTTTTCAAATTTGAAGAAACTTTACAAAGAAGTGAAGAGCGTTGAGATCGAGATGGGTTTTCCCTAGGCACAGCTGCACACTGGCGGGCTATGGACTGTACGCACGCATACGGCAGAAGTGCCATCTAGCGACGAGTGTACGCATAGCACGCGCATAGCACGCGCACGCTCGTCGACTCGGCGTCAGGAGCAGTCGCGAGACGCTCGTAGACACAAGTTTTGGTCGCTGCTGCGGGGGTCTCACGAAAAGGAAGGTCGTAAAGGCGGGGGTCGCAAGTCGACCAGTCGGGGGTCACCTGTATACGCACCCACACAAACGCACATCTCCCGTATACCCTTTAACATAGCATTGGGGCAAGTGCTGTCATAACAGATCGATGTGGTCCTTCTTCGTTGTGAATGTTTTATTTGTGCTTATGCACCGCTGCCAAGGCACCATCACCGATGGATGTGGTGGCGCACGTGGCAGCCTGCAATCCAGCACCGTGGAAGCAGCCAGGGTTGGTGGATCGCGCAGACGCGCGCGTCGAGAAGGCAGTGCGGCAAAGTCGGGACTCCAGCTGCTCCGCCTGTATGGGACGCCGTGTGTCCCCATAGCGCGCAAAGGGGTTCTCTCTCTCTCTGTTCGGGAGCGAGCGGCTACGGTGCGCTACACGTTGGCATCGCCCTCGTCGTTACCGCTGACGAGCTGATGTCCTGGCAGGAGGACAGGGCCAGGTGTGGGGGCCCCCCGGCAGCTCGCCCGAGTCGGGCCCTGCGATTTGGGGGTCTCGCTTGAGTCATCGACGGCGCCTCGCTGCGAGCACCCGGTTCCGCGAGACGAGGCCGTGTTTGTCTCTCTCGCGCAACCGCTTCCTCGCACAGGGGTAGCGCAGGAAGGCGATGGCGGGCGATCACAGACACCCACGTTGATGTCTCGACCTTAAGCCGGCACCACTGCGCACAAGTGATTGCACAGAAGGCCCGCGGGGAGGGGTTCGCTTCGGGTTCAGTTCCAATGGTGTGGGTTCTGGAGACGTCTCACGTCAAGCTGCTGCTGTCACCGAGGGTGAGAACTCGACAAAGCAGGCGAAGAAGTCTCCTTCACAAGAGTCAGTGGGGTCACTACATCGACAAAAGCAAATCTATTCAAATAGAGCGCAGCAATTAAACAAATAGAAATGAGGGTAAAAACAACTGCGCTAGCGAAGAGATATAAAACAATGCACGAATACAAATCAACATTAAATTAACTTTCCAGAAGAAAAATGTGTTTCTAAAACGAATCAGACAAGACCCATGGTGAGTAAACACAGCGACCTGAGCGAGTCTCGTCAGTCCTCGAGTCGGGGCGACTCACGGCTCCTCCTCCTCGCGCCCTCGGAACGGAGAGACCACGGGGGGCAGCCCGGGGGGGGGGGCAGCCCGGGGGGGGGCAGCCCGGGGGGGGGCAGCCCGGGGGGGGCAGCCCGGGGGGGGGCAGCCCGGGGGGGCAGCAGGGAGCTCATCCCAGGAGCCTGAATCCCCCTCGCCCCCCCCCCTCACTCCCACTCACCCCTCCACCCACAGGTCCCTCACTCCAATCGTCTCCATGGGAACTGCTTGTCCAGCCCCCCCTTCCTCATCCCCCCCTCTCCTCCTCCTGACAACGCAGGCTTTGTTCTCCATGTGTTTGTGTTTTACTGCGGATGAAAGGCTGAGCGCCGTGAGCCGTGAATGCACGAAGAGTCCCACAGCCCCTCCCCTCACGCCTCCCCGCCCCCACCCCACGCCCCGTCTTCCATCTGGACGCCTGGAACAGGTCCAGGGAGCCCCGCTCCGTGGCCCCGTGAGCCGTGAGGAGTCGCCAGGAGCCGGGACCCAGAGCGTGGGGAGGGGGGGGGGCTCCTCTTACCCCCCCTTCCCCCAATCCCCACCCGCCAGCCCTCCCCCTCCACGGGTGGAGCGTTTTACTCCTTAGAGCCAAATATACAAATGGATTCAGCTCCTTCGACTCCAGATGCACGCACAGCAACAACCGTCGTTCGCCACTGGGTAACCGTGATGTCACCACCATGGCGCTTGTGCCAGGATAGGTGCACGTGAAGTGTACATACGAAACATAAACATGCACGTATAAAAGTAAACATATAAATACGCACATGCGCGCGGGCACACACGCACGTGCACACACGTCCATACACACACGTGCACACACACACGTGCACACACACACACACGTGCACACACACACACAAAGACAAAGATCCCCCGTATAGCCTGAACAGACTGTAGGGGCAAGTGCTGTTAGCGAGCACCTATGAAGGCCGGAACGGTACACGAGGGGGTGGGTGGCCAGCACCACGCCCGACCGCCTTTGTCTCCCTAGTGGCGATGTTTACACACCGCACCAGGTACTCATTTAAGGCTGAGTCGACCTAGGGGAGGCCCAGGACCGGTTCAGATAATCGTCACTGGTGTTAGCCGTGAGCGGGAATCGAACCCGGGTCGCCAGGTTCATAGCGCAGCGCGCTAACCGCTACACTACCGCTCCCCACACACGTGCACACACACACACACACGTGCACACACACACACACACGTGCACACACACACACGTGCACACACACACACACACGTGCACACACACACGTGCACACACACACACGTGCACACACACACACACGTGCACACACATATATCCTTCCCGGGAACTCGAAGCGACTCCGCGCAGGAGAAAGCGACACCCGAGCCCCCCCCCCCCAGGCCACGTGTTTTGTTTTGTTCTGACCCTGAGAATCCCCCCCACGCCACCTGGCTCGCCCACACTCACACACAGGTGTCGCTTTACCTGGGGGAGCGGGGGGCGGGGGGGGGAGGGTGAGGAATGTCGCGGCGCGTCGTGCTTCTTCGTGGCTCCATGTCAAGCGGCGCGAGAGTTCATCCGCAGAGAGGGAGAGCCTCGGAGAGTTCACGTCCTCGACTCGTACCCTCTCCTATCTCTCCTCGCGCACTCTCTGCTCCTACTCTCATCGCTTTCAACACACACAGACACTCCGGATATTCGCCACTAAGTGCCGGTAATGTCACCACAGCGCTCGTGCCAGGCCAGGTGTACCTTGAGGCCACATGAAGTGTGGAAGGCTTTCTGGCAGGTCACGGGACAGACCCAGGTGCCACGGGTCGACTGACTGAGATGACTGGCAGATGCACCACCTGTGCTCCCCACTGTGCAACCTTGCTGCGTTTTATCTGCCCGGCGTTCCACTCGTTGTTGTGAGCGTCGCTCCTCTGCCATCCACTCTCTCCAACTGCCCAGTAGCAGCGTCCTTCACGAGCCTCTTCCATAGAGGACGATGTTGAAACCGCAAGTACCGGTCATTGGCAAGTCCACTCAGCTCCACATCCTCCTGTACCGCGTCAGTCCATCTATTATTTATCCCGTGCTCTTCCCGCTTAGCCCGATCTATCCGGCCAGGCAGTGGCTGGGCATGTGGGCTACATGACCCAGCCAGCGCAACCTTGCCTGCCAGAGTATCTCACCGATGGGACTGTAACCAGATATTTCAAGGATGTTTTAAATCGGCGCAGATATTCTTTCAAGCATGCAGAAGGGAAGGCATCACTGTGGCCGAGACAACCCGACGCTTCGTGTGCAACGACAGGCGAGGTAGCTTCCACACAGCATTATGCAGCTGATGGAAATGTCACTCGACTGAATTGAGTCATAAGTAACTTCTCCACTAATGATATTAATATTTACCAGATCAAGCATTCATAACATCGTTGACAAATAGGGAGCTATCCCTTGACCGCACCTGGACATCAATGAGCCTCCCATTGTATCTGCACCAGATGGAAATTGCACCAAAACATCCATGGGAAACTTCGCGAACTACGGGGTAAGATGTGTTACGTAGTGTAGGGGCCTCAGGACATCCCTGTCGCACCCCACCATCCTAAAGGTCCTTACTGATTGTGAGCAGAGGGTCAGAGACCCCGAAAGCACAAAGAAGCCTTGACTTGGACAATAAAGCAGAAATGTAGGTCCTGTTGAAATTCCTTACACCTCGGCTGCAGCAGACGCAATCCGCGACTGCTACTCATCCTGGCAGTGCCACACAGCTCTCCAAACCTCCAAGCGAAGGCTGTGGTAAGCCTCCTCATTCTCCGATGTTGTAGTAGGCGGTATGAGTGGACCTGTTGCTTTCTCTCCTCTCGCCGGAACACCTCCTCCTTTAGCCAGTGTTTTTGTAGAGGTCTGGGCTGCATACTCAAAGCAGCCAACGCAGCTGCATGAACCACAGTCCTGAACCTCACCCATTTTCCATCGCTATCAGGAGGAGGGAGGGATGATGAAATTGACACTTTCAACTGTTATCAGTGAGCCGAGACCAGGCTGTTGTGGGTTTTAATGGGGTCCTAGGTGGACGCCCACCACCACAGACAAGAAAAAAGATCTCCCGATAGCCTTAGCAGACTTTTGGGGCAAGTGGTGTGAGAACCTATCAAGGCCGACACGGCTCACGAGAGGGTCAGTGGCCAACACCATGCCTGCCCACCTTTCTCTCGCCAGTGTTGATGTTTAGATACCACAACAGGTACTCATTTAAGGCTGAGTAGACTTAAGGTAGGCCCAGTACCGATTCAATGATTCTACACTGATGTTGCCCAGGTTCGGACCACCCCTTCCCGCACAGACACACAGAGACTCGTTCAGGGCTTGGCGACTATGTATTCACCCTACATCAGAACGCGCGGATGTACACATCACGGTGAATGCCTCCGTTACAACAACAACAATAATATTAATAATAATAAGTTACTTCTACCCGCGAAGCATGTTCCCCACAGCCGAACGACGTCGCGTCACCCGCTCGCAGGCACTCAATGCGTCCCCTGTGGGAACGTCACCATCAGATATGGTCATCTAAAATACAGATTTTTTTTGGGTTAGACAAAATATTAAAACAGACATGGTCGATCCGCTGCTCAAGCGGACAGCAGCAAGCAGCACTATAAATGATGTAATATACAAGAGTTTAACACGCTTCCTGAATTGAGCAAGGTTATTGATAGAGCTGATGGAAAAGAGATGACTTCGATGATGATGGTGAGAGAGGGAATTCCACTGCAGCAGTGTGGAAGGTGGTAAGTGGGTGGGAGGATGGGTGAGTGGGTGGGAGGATGGGTGAGTGGGTGGGAGGATGGGTGAGTGGGTGGGAGGATGGGTGAGTGGGTGGGAGGATGGGTGAGTGGGTGGGTGACTAAGTAAGTACATTTATAAACGCGCAACTCTTATAATCTAGATTATCACGAGTGCACACTATGTACACATTGCAAGCTCTATGACACAGTTCTGTGTTGCATCTTCTAACTGAACTGGTGAAATGTCTGTGAAGAGTCTCAAACATGGCGCAACGGCAGTGAGTTCCAGGCCGATGGACTGCTGAGTAGGTGCGTGAGAGGTTGGGTGAGTAGCTTAGTGTGTGGGTAAGTAGGTGAGTGGGTGGGTGAGTAGCTTAGTGTGTGGGTGAGTAGTTGAGTGGGTGGGTGAGTAGGTGAGTGGGAGGGTGGGTGAGTCCGATGGACCACTGCGCGTAACCATCAGGGTCACCGTGAGCTTCCGAACGAAGAATTCGACGATTGACAATGCAGTGTACCGGCACGCACCACGTGGCCACCAGAGAGAGTGTGGAGTGCCTTGTTGTGACCTGCAGTGTGGTGGTTGAACGCAGTGAGATGGCTGAGATGACACAGTCTGTGTGTCTGGTCAACCGAGTCCTCAACACGGGTGGAGGAATCTAAATGAGTGAAATTCACGGGAACAGTAACCATGGTAGTAGTAGTAGTAGCGACAGTAGAGCAATAAGGAGGCGACTGGCCGCCGGTGAGTGGGCCGGAGTTAATCAGCGGCGTCGATCGCAGGCTTGGGGTGCCGCTCTGTCGATGCCCTAGCCGGTTGTCGCGCGAGGGCTGAACGCGTCGGGGGTTCGTGGCGCCCGTCGTGCCGCGGCGCCGCGGCTCACCGGGCGGGTTGCTGCCACCCGGCGGCCGAGTCCGCCTCCAGCGCGAGCGGCAACCGGTCGCGCAACCGAGACGGGTCGCGAGTCGAGCCGAATGGTCGCGCAACCGAGACGGGTCGCGAGTCGAGCCGACTGGTCGCGCAACTGAGATGGGTCGCGAGTCGAGCCGATTGGTCGCGCAACCGAATCATAGCGACCGCGTCGCAGGCACCGGCGGGAGGGCGGCAGCCGTGCGGTTCAGGGGTTCAGGAGACCTTCACAACCCCCCCCCCCGCCCCCCACACAGGGGCCGCAATACCCTATTTTGCAGGAGGTCCTTGTGGTAGGGGCGTTGCTAAGGGGCCCTCTGTCAGACCCAAATTTGGCGACATCCACGTGCCCAGTTCTGCGGTCGGCAGCTGGGGACGCAGGGGCGGGGGTGTTGCGTGAGTGGCGATGGCCTGCCGGCTGCCTGGCCTCCCACTCGCACCGGGCCGGGTGACAGGAAGGGCGGGGGGGGGGCAGGGCCTTTCACTTCACGGGCCTAGGCAGGAAGTGCACGGCCTTCTGCCCGCGGGCCGTCTTCGGGCCCGGCTTGGCGCGGCCGCTGCGCTTGATGCCCACGTACCAGCGCCACTCGGCGTACTTCTCAGAGCAGTACGTGCTGTAGAAGTTCTCCTCCAGCGTCTCGATGAAGTAGCACTCGTCATTTATGGCCTCCTGAAGAGGAGAGAGGAGGGGGGGGGCGTGAAGAGGCGTGGATCCCTCGTGCACAGTGCCCGGGTGAGGCAGACACCCTCCACCATCCCCCTACAGACGCCCCTCCATTCCACTCTGTCCCCCCTCCACCCGTAGACTCCCTTCCCACGCTGCCAGGAATAGCAGGGCGAGCGAGGAATACGGTGGTGTGGTGAGTGGTGAAGTGAGTGGTGATCTCAGAAAGCAGTGAACTGAGTGGTAGGTGAGCCGAGCGGGTGGTGTGATGAATGGTGAGCCGAGCGAGTGGTGAGCTGAGTGGTGAGCCGAGTAGGTGGTGAGCTGAGTGGAGTGGTGAGCCGAGGAAGTGGTGAGCTGAGTGGAGTGGTGAGCTGAGTGGAGTGGTGAGCTGAGTGGTGAGCTGAGTGGAGTGGTGAGCCGAGGAAGTGGTGAGCTGAGTGGAGTGGTGAGCTGAGTGGTGAGCTGAGTGGAGTGGTGAGCTGAGTGGTGAACTGAGTGGAGTGGTGAGCCGAGGAAGTGGTGAGCTGAGTGGAGTGGTGAGCCGAGGAAGTGGTGAGCTGAGTGGAGTGGTGAGCTGAGTGGTGAGCTGAGTGGAGTGGTGAGCCGAGGAAGTGGTGAGCTGAGTGGAGTGGTGAGATGAGTGGAGTGGTGAGCCGAGTGGTGAGCTGAGTGGAGTGGTGAGTGGAGTGGTGAGCTGAGTGGAGTGGTGAGCCGAGGAAGTGGTGAGCTGAGTGGAGTGGTGAGATGAGTGGAGTGGTGAGCCGAGTGGTGAGCTGAGTGGAGTGGTGAGTGGAGTGGTGAGCTGAGTGGAGTGGTGAGCCGAGGAAGTGGTGAGCCGAGTGGTGAGCTGAGTGGAGTGGTGAGTGGTGAGCTGAGTGGAGTGGTGAGCCGAGGAAGTGGTGAGATGAGTGGAGTGGTGAGCCGAGTGGTGAGCTGAGTGGAGTGGTGAGTGGAGTGGTGAGCTGAGTGGAGTGGTGAGCTGAGTGGAGTGGTGAGTGGAGAGCTGAGTGGAGTGGTGAGCTGAGTGGTGAGCTGAGTGGAGTGGTGAGCTGAGTGGAGTGGTGAGCTGAGTGGAGTGGTGAGTGGTGAGCCGAGGAAGTGGTCAGCTGAGTGTTTGAGCCTCACCGCCCCGTACAGGTGTCCCTCCGTGCTCATGGCGAGGAACCTCTCGGCGCGGAGCCCGCGGATCGTCACCACCCCGCGGCGCACCGCCTGCAGCTGCAGCACGGCTGCACAGACACAGACAAAGGTCCACCGTGCGGTCTCACAGACCGTGGGGGCAAGTGCTGCCAGCGATCACCGAACAGGACTGGCACGGCGCACCAGGGGGCGAGTTGGGGAATTTCGGGAATTCCCAAAGCAGCATTCCAGCCCACGGTGATTCATGACCACGGCGCGTGGAACAACTACGCGACCACCACTACCACCACCACCATCGCTACCGCCACCACCACGTATTGGCGCTGTTTGTTGTTGTAACTTTATGACCCTCCCCTACTGGACAGCTGTGAAAAAAAGCTTCATAGCTTATCGGATTTCTCCCGGATAAATAAAGATTCTGATTCTGACCCCCCCCCCCCCCACGACAACCACCACCATAACAACCACCACAGCCACCACCATCACTATCCGTTAACAGACTGTTGGGGCAACACCAATAAAGGCCGGAACGGCACCCGAGGGGGTCGGTCGTCAGCACCACGCCCGGCCGCCTTTGTCTCCCGAGTGGCAATGTTACACACCGCACCAGGTACTACCACCACCACCACAAACACCATAACAATCACCAACTACAATCTACACACCACCACCGTCATTATCCACTGTCAACAACATCGTAAACTATCATCATCCACTACTATTATCACCACCATTCACTACTATCATCAACGACTATCACTATACACTATTATCATCATCCACTATTATCATCATCCACCCATCTCACGAATCATCGCCGTGAAATTGGACCCGGGCCTCGCTTCACGCTTCACCTCCTGCACCGCTTGCAGCAGCAGCAGCATCATCAGCATCATCATCAGCAGCAGCAGCAGCAGCAGCATCATCATCATCAGCAGCAGCAGCAGCAGCATCATCAGCAGCAGCTGCATCAGCAGCAGCATCAGCAGCAGCATCATCAGCAGCTGCATCTGCAGCATCATCATCATCAGTAGCAGCAGCAGAAGAAGCGTAGGCAGATATATCACTGTACTCATGTCACACGTGTACTCATGTCACACGTGTACTCACTCATGTCACACGTGTACTCATCAAATGTGCTGTGGTCACTCGTGCAGCTGCAGAGGTCGCAAACGGGTTTTGATTCCTTACCCGTACCCGTACCCGGCCGCACCAGGGTCGCACACGGGTACCCGTACCCGGCCGTACCCGTACCCTACCCGTACCCGACCGGGTACGGATAGGGTACGGGTATCGGGTACCCGATTGCGACCTCTGGGATGAAGCCATGTTGCCGGCGCGGGTGGGTTAATTCTAGGAACTTGAATTGTGAGAAGAGACAAGACGTTGGGAAATGAGTGACAAACAGTTACTCACCAGTGACTCACGGCCTACCCGTACCCGTACCCGGCCGCACCAGGGTCGCAAACGGCCCACATTCGGACTGACGCCCTCTGACTTACACACTGACACTCGTGATTGACACTGACACATTGACCGACACACACTATATCACTGAGACTATATAACTATGGCACACTAACACGTTTGTATGTTGAACTCTTTTGCACCGTACGTAGCCAACCGTGCTAATCGGAGGTGCGAGGGAAGGACACGAAATTTAACACCAAAATAGTTTTAACGACATGAGTTTTCAATTTGGATGTAAACGTGCATAGCTCCAGTGCAACACGAAGACCGGCACACAATGTGTCAGTGGCACCCTCTCTCGGTGACACACTGACACAGACTCTGCAACTGACCCACTCTCCCCGTCACACGTCCCATGAGTGACACACTAACACAGACTCTGCAACTGGCCCACTCTCCCCGTCACACGTCCCATGAGTGACACACTGACACAGACTCTGCAACTGACCCACTCTCCCCGTCACACGTCCCATGAGTGACACACTGACACAGACTCTGCAACTGGCCCACTCTCCCCGTCACACGTCCCATGAGTGACACACTGCGTGACAGTCACAGACACTCTGCTCCACTCGCACACGCTGCCCGTGTGTCAGTGGCACGCCGCGCAGTACCGTGGGGATCGTCCTCGTCCTGGGTGCCACTCACGGTGCCGTCCCCCAGGATCTGGAGGTGGTGGCCCGCGCTGCGGCAGTAGAGGCGCCGCGGCTCCTTGAAGCTGCCGGGGAACACGGGCCCCGCGGGGGCCACGGGCAGCGTGCCGATGTGGCCCACCTCCATCCCGGGACGCGCCCTCCGCTCCTGATGATGATGATACTGGTGCCGAGGGTGGTGTTGCTGCTCCGAGTGGTGATGATGTTGCTACGATGACTGATATTTGCTGCTCGTTATGCTGCTGCTGATGATTATTCTGCAACGGATGTTACTGTTAATGGGATGAACCCTGCTGATTCTGTGAATGATTATGCTGCTGCTTGTTGATGATTTATGTTGCTTTCTGCTGCTGCTGCTGCTATCACTGCTGCTGATTATACTGCTGATGGTGCTGACCACACCTGCTGCTGCTGCTGCAGACTACGCTCCTTGCAGCTGCTGACCCTGCTGCTCTTGCTGCCGCCTCGAGTCGTTCGCGACTCCTGGGTCGCGCTCCGTTCGCGACTTCGCACGCAGGGGGGTGAATTGAGGTGGCTAAGAAGCAAGGGACAGACGGTCGCCCGCGTCGCCCTTTTAATCGCGGCCCCGACTCAGAGGGAAATCACTCGCGAGGTCGCCCACCGCATTCCCCAGGCGCAGTGGCAACGCCTCGCTCACTTCGAGCCTCCTCCGTGTCCAGCCTCAGCGCACGCCTCGGAGGCTCGGAGAGGGCAAGGAGGGACGGGCGTCAGGAACGCGCGGCAAGGACGGCGCCACGGGGCGGGCCCGTGACGCGCGCGCTGAGGACGCGTCACGGGCCCGTGCGCTCCTCCTCCTCCTCCACACCCCCTCTCCATCCTCCTCACTCCCTCCTCCTTCATCTCCATCCTCCTCCAAATCCTCATAGCTCCCTCCCACCTCCTCCTCATCCTCCTCGGCCCCTACCTCCATTCTCCTCCTCCCCATCCTCTTCCCTCCGTCCAACTCTCTGGATCTCAGCCAACTCCGGGTTCAGAGGCTGCTCCCAACTCTAGAGAGGGCCGAGCGAGTGCGTGAGTACCCTCTGTCCAAATGTAAACATTCACAAACAACACGCACACGCGGACACAAAGACAAAGGTCCCCCGGATAGACGGCAAACAGGCAATTGGACAAGTGCTGTTAACTAGCACACAAGAAAGCCTGTAAGGCACAAGAGGGGGTGAGTGGCAGCACCCCGCCCGGCCGCCTTTGTCTCCCCAGTGCTGATGTTTACACATCGCACTAGGTACTAATTTAATGTTGACTCGATATAAGGGAGTCGCAGAACAAGTTCAGATAATCGTCACTGGTATTGACCGTGTCCGGGAATGGAAACCGGATCGCCGGGTTCGGAGCACAAAGTGTGCTGACCGATGCGCCACCGCTCTCCATTATACTGCACACACCCACACGCCACTCGCACACACTGCACAGCAACACTACCAACACGCACACTACCAACACGCACACTACCAACACGCACACTACCAACACGCACACTACCAACACGCACACTACCAACACGCACACTACCAACACGCACACTACCAACACGCACACTACCAACACGCACACTACCAACACGCACACTACCAACACGCACACTACCAACACCCACACTACCACCACGCACACTACCACCAACAACACACTACCAACACCCACACTACCACCAACAACACTACCAACACCCACACTACCAACAACACACTACCAACACCCACACTACCAACAACACACTACCAACCCCCACACTACCAACAACACACTACCAACACCCACACTACCAACAACACACTACCAACACCCACACTACCAACCCCCACACTACCAACAACACACTACCAACACCCACACTACCAACACCCACACTACCAACACCCACACTACCAACACCCACACTACCACCAACAACACACTACCACCACCCACACTACCACCAACAAGACACTACCAACACCCACACTCCCACCAACAACACACTACCAACACCCACACTACCAACACCCACACTACCAACACCCACACTACCAACACCCACACTACCAACAAGACACTACCACCACCAACACACTACCAACACCCACACTACCAACACCCACACTACCAACACCCACACTACCAACACCCACACTACCACCACCCACACTACCACCAACAACACACTACCAACACCCACACTCCCACCAACAACACACTACCAACACCCACACTACCAACACCCACACTACCACCAACAACACACTACCAACACCCACACTACCAACACCCACACTACCACCACCAACACACTACCAACAACCACACTACCAACACCCACACTACCACCAACAACACACTACCACCACCAACACACTACCAACACCCACACTACCAACACCACACTACCAACACCCACACTACCAACAACACACTACCACCACCAACACACTACCAACACCCACACTACCAACACCCACACTACCACCAACAACACTACCAACACCCACACTACCAACACCCACACTACCAACACCCACACTACCACCACCAACACACTACCAACACCCACACTACCAACACCCACACTACCACCACCAACACACTACCACCAACAACACACTACCACCACCAACATACTACCAACACCCACACTACCACCAGCAACACACTACCACCACCAACATACTACCAACACCCACACTACCAACACCCACACTACCACCACCACACACTACCAACACCCACACTACCAACAACAACACACTACCACCCACAACACTACCAACACCCACACTACCAACACCCACACTACCCAACACCCACACTACCAACACCCACACTACCACCAACACCCACACTACCAACACCCACACTACCAACACCCACACTACCACAACACCCACACTACCAACACCCACACTACCAACAACACACTACCAACACCCACACTACCACCAACAACACACTACCAACACCCACACTACCAACACCACACTACCAACACCCACACTACCACCAACAACACACTACCACCCACAACACACTACCAACACCCACACTGCCAACACCCACACTACCACCAACACCCACACTACCAACACCCTGCACCGCACAGGACACCTCCAGCAGCCTTCACCACACGGCGCCACATCTCATCATCGAGAGGTCACCGGGTCACGCCCCCCCCCCCCACCCCTGTGGCCCCCACCCCCGCAGCTCAGAGGTCGCAACCGGGTACCCGATACCCGTACCCTACCCGATACCCGGCCGTTTGCGACCCTGGTGCGGCCGGGTACGGGTACGGGTAGGCCGTGAGTCACTGGTGAGTAACTAAATGTCACTCATTTCCCAACGTCTTGTCTCTTCTCACAATTCTAGTTCCTAGAATCAACCCACCCGCGCCTGCAACATGGCTTCATCCCAGAGGTCGCAATCAGGTACCCGATATCCGTACCCTACCCCGTACCCGGCCGGGTACGGGTACGGGGTAGGGTACGGCCGGGTACGGGTACCCGTGTGCGACCCTGGTGCGGCCGGGTACGGGTAAGGAATCAAACCCCGTTTGCGACCTCTGGCGCAGCTGGCGCTGTTGCACGGCAACTTCATCTGTGAAGAAGCGCGCAACCCGCCCCGTGGCCTCCCCACAATAGGAGCCACGTGCGTGCGTGTGAGTGGGGGGCGGTAGTGTGTGTGTGAGTGTAAGTGTGTGTGCGTGTAAGTGGGAGGGGGGGTAGTGTGTGAGTGTGCGTGTAAGTAGGGGCGGTAGTGTGTGCGTGAGAGTGGGGGGCGGTATTGTGTGTGTGTGCGTGTAAGTGGGTAGTGTGTGTGCGTGTAAGTGGGGGCGGTAGTGTGTGTGTGCGTGTGAGTTATGTATGCCGATGATTTGGTAATAGCTGCTCATTCAGAAGAGGAGTTGGAGACGCTGCTGCTGAGACTGGAAGCGTGCCACTAAGACGTGGGGCCTTACCATCAGCCCCACCAAAACTAAGCACCTGCTTGGGTATTTTGTACCATTGGACACTCCACCCCCACAACTCCCAATCGGTGATGGGGCAGTAGTGGAGAGAGTGGAGAGTGTCCCATAGCTGGGCAATGTGCTTATGACCGGCTCCAGTTTAACAGCAGAGGTCTCACTCCTAATCAGTCGAGCGGCAATATATTTTCATCGGTTGTGTAACGCTGTGTGGAAGCTACCTGGTCTGTCGCTCCGCACGAAGCTTCAGGTCTTCTCGGCCACAGTCATTCCCTCCCTTCTCTACGCTTGCGAAACGTGGACCCCCATAATGGAGCATCTTCGCCGGTTGGAAACATTTAGGCTGGCCTGCCTACGATCCATCCTGGGTTTAACCAGGCTGGATTGTGTGAGGAGCTCACAAATCCTGGAAAGATCTGGGCAAAGTCCCATCGGTGAGCTCCTCCGGCAGGCAAGGCTGCGTTGGCTGGGTCATGTAGCCCGCATGCCCAGCCACCGCATGCCTAAACAGCTTTTGTTCGGCCGGATCGAGGGGGCTAAACGGGCGCGGCACGGGCTAGAGAAGAGATCGAGTGATGTGGTACAGGAGGACGTGCAGCTGAGTGGACTTGCCGATGACTGGTACCAGCGGTGTCAAGATCGGCCTCTGTGGAGGAGGCTCGTGAAGGACGCTACTGGGCAGTTGGAGGCAGTCGCCCTCCAACAACAACGGAGGGCGGAGGAGCGGCGCTCACAACAACGAGCAGAGCGCTGGGTGGCTAAAGCACAGTAAGTTGGCACAGTAGGGGGCACAGGTGGTGCATGAGCCAGTCATCTCGGTCATCTCAGTCAGTCGACCCGTGGCACCTGGGTCTGCCCCGTGACCTCCTGCCAGCGGGCGTTCGACACTTCACGTGGCCTCAAGGTGCACATGGCCTGGCACAAGCGTCGTGGTGACGTCACCGCCACTTAGTGGCGAATGGCGGCGGTTGTTGTTGTTGCGTGTGAGTGGGGGGCGGTAGTGTGTGTGTGCGTGTAAGTGGGGGGCGGTAGTGTGTGTGAGTGAGTGGGGGGCGGTAGTGTGTGAGTGGGGGGGGGGGGTAGTGTGTGTGAGTGGGGGGGGGGGTAGCGTAGTCGTAAGGAGCTGCAGCTGGGCCTGGTGTGTCACCCCCTGGACACAGGCCCAGGGGGTGAGAACTGGTTTTGTGATTCAAGTTGATTTTGTTCACCAGGTGAGAACTCGAAAGGCCACGATAAGATTCTCATTTGCAAAAGTAACCTGGCTCACCACAACTACAAAAGCAATCGCATCGAAACAAGTACAACAAGGAAGCAAATATAAATCAGTGCGAAAACAACAACGGCGTTATTCACCAACTTGGAACAGGTGCCATTGGTGGGGGGCGGGTGGTTGTGGGAGGAGGAGAGGGAGGGGGGGACTGATGGGGACATTTTTCTCCGGGTCCGAGATCTTGGGGCAGGGGGGGGTGCCTTGGGCCTCCAGAACCCTCTCCTCCGCGCTGGGAGGTGGAGCCGGTGGGCTCCAGGAGGTGACAATGATCATGGAGTCGACAGCAGCTGCAACCCGAGCAGGAGGTGGGGGTCGGGGGGTGAGCGACGTCTGCCGCTGGTGGCGTTGAGAGGCCAGGAAGGGGCCCAGAGGTGGAGCAGGCGCCTCGCGCCATCCCCTCCTGTGCACAGGCCTGAGCTGGCGAGCCAGTGGTGGGAATTACACATTTCTATGCCGGGGATGAGTATATCCATTGGATAACAACTGTCAGTGTTTCCATATTGTTTGTACTGCTGGCGACTGGACGTCGCCCTTGCAAGAGAACGCAGCAGTGCTGCTCCATGGCTCAGTGGGTCCCTTCCATCTCTCAGCTCAACGCACTCCTCGTTGGGGGTGTACTCGGCCCGCCATTCATCCCTCTGTACAACATCGATACAATGAAATCGCCCTCGCCATAGTAATGTGGAATATCCCACCATGCGGCTGATGTGGCGTGTTAAAAAAAAAACCCACTTGCGTATTGTATGGAGGGATAGCTATGTGAGGGAGGTGAAGTGTCTGATCGTTGAGTTGAGCAGGACATCCCTTTAACTCTGGACTCAAATGTATTGCACGACTTGTCACCAATACCGGCAGTAAGAACCTCAAGTCTAGACACGGCACGTCCCAATCGCGATTCGACGTACGGTACTGTATATATTATTTCCTTCCTGGACTGGAATGGTTGTTTGGAAAGTGTTTGTAACCGGGAGAGGGATGAGGCTCGGGGAGGGGAGGAGGAACGCACGCACGTTGGAGTTGTAATCATCATTACTGGTTTTTAATCGCAGTTGCTGAGCACCGGCCAAACGGCCCATCACGTAAAGCGGCCAGAGATGTGACAGATACGCGAGAGCAGCGCGGTTCTTGATTCGAGCAAGGTTGTTGTTGTGAGAGCTTGGGGGGGGGGGGCGGGGGGGATGTGAGAGCTTGGGGGGGCGGGGGGGATGTGAGAGCTTGGGGGGGCGGAGGGGATGTGAGAGCTTGGGGGGGGGCGGGGGGGATGTGAGAGCTTGGGGGGGGGGGCGGGGGGGATGTGAGAGCTTGGGGGGGGGGCGGGGGGGATGTGAGAGGGGATTCCAAAGTGGAGCAGTGCGAGGAAAGAAACAAAGAGAGGTGCGGAGACCTTCAGTGTGGTGGTTCAGTGACTTAGTTGGTGGGTGAGTTGGTGGGTGAGTTGGTAGGTGAGTTGGTGGGTGAGTCGGTGAGTAAGTGTGCTGTTGTGACCTGCAGTGTGGTGGTCGAGTGACTTAGTTGGTGGGTGAGTTGTTGGGTGAGTTGGTGGGTGAGTCGGTGAGTAAGTGTGCTGTTGTGACCTGCAGTGTGGTGGTCGAGTGACTTAGTTGGTGGGTGAGTTGGTGGGTGAGTTGGTGGGTGAGGTGGTGGGTGAGTTGGTGAGTAAGTGTGCTGTTGTGACCTGCAGTGTGGTGGTCGAGTGACACACCGTGGATCGCTCGTCCTACGCATCAGCCGCAGTCAAGAAATGCGCACAGGGCGGACTCCTTCCCTTTGACACGAACCTCAAGAAACACCGTGGCGGGGGATGTCACGGCATAGATATGCACACAATTCGTCTCCTTCACATCTTTATTTTTACACACATCCCATCAACCACACGGCCCTTGCCGGAAGCCAGGAAAACAAGGAACTCTCCTCGCTTCCATCCCGAGTGCAGACGGCACCAGCGGCTGCCTCTGAAGCCAGCGCCTTGGGTTCGAATTAGTGCTGTCGTCTGTCCGGGTTTGACGCAAGGAGACGGGAGACGTGGCGAGATGGGGGGCCAGGGGAAACGAGAGACGCGGGGAGACACGGCGAAATTGGGGACCCGGGAAAATGGGAGACAGGGATACAGGGAGACACGAGACCCGGGGTGATG
Source organism: Lethenteron reissneri (assembly GCF_015708825.2). Lineage (NCBI taxonomy): Eukaryota > Metazoa > Chordata > Hyperoartia > Petromyzontiformes > Petromyzontidae > Lethenteron > Lethenteron reissneri. The sequence continues at coordinate 15,489,786 of NC_083794.1, forward strand.
GAAGTCGTGGGGAGACACTGGAAGATGGATGACGCGGGGAGATCAGAGACGTGGGGCGACAGAAGATTTTGGGAGATGGGAGACGCTGCATCTCCCATATTTGCCATGTCTCCGACCGCCCCGTGTCTCCCCGCTCCGCCCGTCTCGCCAGTTTCCCTCCCGCATTTTCTCTGCCAACTTCCGCCGTCTCCGCGTGGTGGTGGCCATTGCGAGTCCAATTACACCCGGCGCATGGAGCCGTTCTCCTGGCGCCTAGCTCCAGAGCCAGGAGGCACGGGGGTGGAGGGGGATAATGGGAACCCTTGGTCACTATGGGGGTATGAGGGGATCCTAGCTGGTGAAGGCAGCAGGGAGAGAGTGGTTGGGAGGATGCTAGGAGATTGAAACCAGCTGAGTAAAACATCGAGTAATTATGGCGGCGATGCGGTCCAGTGGGAGCGCGTTGTTGCAGAGGTCTGTGGCTCTAATCCCAGGCAAGCCGCCCTGGTTAATAGTGTGGTGCGTATTCACCGTTTGCAAGAAAGATGCATTCCGAATGAGGAGTAATGTATTCCGTCGCCAGGTTACAAATTTGCCAAATGGAAAAAAAAAATTACACCGCAAATTACTTAACTCAATAATGCATACCAAATCATCGCCGCTGACTGCAAAAACTTGGCAGGACTCGGTCAGGCTTTCCTGGGTACCACAAGTGTGTTGCATGCAGCAGCTGACTCTGGGCTGCCAGTGAAGCCACGGGGTCTCCAGGTTGAAGACTGCCGTACAGAGGCCATGGGTCGATGATGTTCGTTCAAGTCCGAATCAATATGTAAACGACGTGACTCATTCGCATATCCATCTCCACGTACAAGACAAGAGTGTGGCTTACAGATCCCGACAGCCCACACACGTCCTCCTTCTGGGACGGCGTAATGTCAGCGGCATTGATTCAAAACAAACAAAACTCTGGACCAGTTTCGGGATTCAGTGTCTTGCCAGCAGTCAGGCTTGCTTGAACCATCCAGCAGTGGATCGGCACGAAGGCTCTGCGCGTGTTGTGCAGCTCGGTGCTGGGGTCCGCGCTGCTGCACGTGGCCTGGAGTGCAGCGCTGTGTGGGCAGCGGGGATTGGTGAATCCTGCTCATCCGGGAAACTCCCTCCCTACCCATGGGCTTCGAGGTCGCCATCTCCTGGCTTATGGCCAGGGTGCCGTGGCAGTACAGCAAGTGGGTTAATTTACAGCTGAATTCCATTTGTACGGGGATTGAGTGTTACCTCCCTCGCAATGCGTGGGTTTTCTCCGGGTGCTCCGGTTTCCTTCCATGTGTAAGACATAAATGTTGGAGTTCGACACACATCCAAATATAGGACCACAGACTTCGGGAAATTGTTGCCAGCGCCTGTTCTGACCGCCATCCCAGGCGCTCGTCTGTGGGTGCACCTCCGTGCGGACTCCGTGCGTCGTGTCACAGATGCCGCTGCAGCGTCTCGAATGCTGCAGATTGCACGAGCGCCGCCGATGAATGAAGACAAACGAACCGGACAGAAGTCAAATCTCTGGCTCAGGTCAGAGGTTAAAATGTCACCAGGTTTATTGGGTTAACGGTCAACCTCGCAGCGGGCCTGCAGGGCGCGCGACGACATCCGTGCACGCCGCAGCGTCCAGGTACACACGGGTGAATACAAGGGTGACACCCGGCTGACACCCGGATGCGACCCAGCCAGACACGGGCGAGACCCGGGTCCCTCCCATGGCGAGAGCGCTAGTCGGCCGTGCGGCGCAGGTGCGGGTAGCTGGCGAGGGTTCGCGCCACCGCGTCGTCGAGCTGCACGGGCGGGCGGTAGCCGAGGAGGCGCTTGGCGCGCGCGCAGCTGTAGTAGTGGTGTGTGGCGGCGAGCGCCACGCGCATCGGCGAGAACGTGGGCGTGAAGGCCCACACGGGGCGCAGCAGCGTGCTCAGCAGTTGCAGCAGCAGCGCCAGCACGTACACCAGCCGGTAGGGCAGGCGGTGGCGCGGCGCCGCGTAGCCGAGCCCCTCCAGGAGGCGCGACATGAAGGCCCAGAATGGCACCGGCTCATCGTTGGTGATGTGGAAGGCCTGGACCGGCCGGGGGGTGGGGAAGAAGGGCGGAGCGGGGGTCGAGAGCGAGTTCAGCGATGGGCAGCCGGGTAGCGGGGCTGCCGTCCGTGACCATCGCGTCTCTTGCGATCGCCGAGGAGGAACCAGGGACGAGCAGCAGGGCAGCAGCAGCCAAGTGGTGGAGAAGAGCCGGTACTGCAAACAATTGCTCAAGATCTGCAGTCCTCTATATATTAAGATGTTTTCAGCCAATTTACAAGTGTTTCAACAAGATTGATTATTTATTCATCGGATTTCTCCAGGATAAAGAAATGTTCTGATTCTGAACCAGGTGAGAACTCGGGAAAGAAGAAGAATTCTCATTTGCAAGAGGGACCTGGGTCACCACAACAACAAAAGCAAGAATGTAAAAACAAGTACAGCAATGAAGCAAAGAGAAATCAGAGCAAAACCAACGCATATAAATATTAAATCAGGATTGCTTGAGGGTTGCACGGGGATTGTGTGGGGATTGCGTGTGGCTGTACGGGTCCTCACCTGGCCACACACGGGCGAGCCGGGATCCAGGTGCTCTGCTGCCAGGATGTGGCCGTGCGCCACGTTCTCCACGTACGTGAAGTCCACGAGGTTGCTGCCGTCTCTGCGCCGCACGCGGTCAACGAGACCCTCGTTTGTGTCGTGGCCCACGGAGTTTTGTGTGAGAGCAGGACCCACGTCTCACAGTGAGGGGGGTCCTGGCCTGTCAACATCTGGCAGCTTACCAGCAGTGTTTCAAGATAGCCTGGCTCTGTCGAAACGAGGCCACAGTTTGTGTTGAACCAATGCTGGGACTAATGCTGGTGCACTGCAAGATGTCCATAGGCAAGTGCCCTCTCTATGTTAGACAAGGGGTCCGAGTTTTAAGAAAAGCAAAACTCACTTGAGAATCACGTGTGCGTTACTGGTGAACGGCTGTCATGGTAGTGGTGGTGGTGGCCATGGTGGCGACGTTGGCGATAGTGGTGGTGCACGTGGCGGTCGTGGTACCCGATGATGAACTTCATCTTGCCACGCCGGGCGGCGTCCACAAGTATGGGCACCAGCTGGGGGTCACGGGGCCCAAAGATCCCGTGGGGGCGGATCGCAACCGTGAGGAACCCTCGCTCGGGGCAGTTCGCAGCGAGCACGGCCTGCTCCCACGGGGAGACGCGGGGAGACGCGGGGAAGACGAGGGGTCGTGTAGGGAACGTGTGGGCGGCGTGTGGCGGACGTGGGGATATCAGCAGACAAGCTGGGTGATGGAGGGACTCGTGAGGACATGAACGGGTACTCGCGGGCGTGACGATTTCGCAAGGGGAGTGTACAGACACACACACGCACACACACACACACGCGTGTCCACACCCATGTGTCCACCCCCCTTCGTGTCCACTGCCGTGCGCCCACCCCCGCGTGCGCACCTTCTCCTGTAGGATCTTTGTCTCGGTGTAGTAGTCGATGGGTCTGCGTGCATACGGCGTCTCCTCCGTGGCATCCTTCAGGTCCACCCCCTCAAACACGACGCTCGCACTGCTCGTCAGCACCAGCCGCTGAGCACGCACACAAACAAAGGCCTCCCGTGTAGCCCACACGGACTGCTGGAGCAAGTGGTCTCGGCGAGCACCTGTGAAGGCTTGCGTGGCCAGCACCATGCCTGGCCGCGTTTGTCTCCCCATTGGTGGCGTTTACACACATTCACACACATGCACACACATTCACACACATTCACACACATGCAGCACCTAACACTTGTTTAGGGCTGAATCAGCCTAGGGGAGGCGCACAACAGGTTCAGATACTCGTCATTGATGTTTTCCATGAGCGGGAATTGAACTCGGGTCGGTGGGTATGTAGAGTGATGGCACAGAAACACACACACATGTACACACATGCACACACATGCACACACATGCACACAAACACACGTAAGACAAAGATCTCTGTATAGCCTTAACAGACTGTTCGGGGAAATGCTGTTAGCGAGACCCTATGAAGGCCAGCACGGCACACGAGGGGGTAGGTGGCCAGCACCACGCCCGGCCGCCTTTGTCTCCCACTCACACACACGCACACACGCGCACACGCACACACACATGCACGCACTAATGGGAAACGTCCGCTGTGGTCAGGAATACAAATTGGCAGGCCGCATGATTCATCATCATCCGCCACGTGCGGTGCGAGACAGGGCGCGCCCACACGCGCGTTTCACCACACGCAGGCGTGCACACATGGGACCAACACGCAGAGATAAAGACAAAGTCCTCCTATGTAGCCGTACAGACTATTCAGGCAAGTGCCATGAGCGAGCACCTGTTAAGGCCGGCACGATGCACAAGGTGGGTGGTGGGGCCAGCACCACGCTTGGCCACCTTTGTTTCACTAGTGCTGATGTTTATGCAAGCACACACGCGCACACGTGCACACACACGCGGACAGACGGACAGCGCCCACACGGACTGCGCCCAGCCCAGGGTTTAGCCGTCCCCTGTCGCCCACACCCTGCTGAGCCTGCGGTCGGCGTTAGCTCACCCTCACCACGGGCCCACTCCCGCTCACGGCCCTCGGCACTCTCTCCTCTCTCTCGCGTGGTCTTTCCACCAGACTCCACCGACTCTGTTCTGGGACCGTTTTTTTTTTACAGGTGCTGAGCACAATAGACCCAAAGACCCAAAACGGCAAGCGGTCAGTAACAAACAGCACAATCAAAGATGTGATCGACAGGAGTGTGTATGTATGTATATCGGACGCCACTGGAGCTATGCACTTTTAAGTCATCTAGATTGAAAACTCATTTATTTAGAATTGCTTTTCGTGTTTAGTTTGTTGTCCTTCCCCTGCACCTCTGATTAGTACAGTTGTCTATGTATGGTGAGAAATAAGTGCAACATGCATACATACTTCGATTGAACAAGGTTATTGAGAGCTTGGGGGAAAGAGATGATGGTGGGAAAGGGAATTCCACAGTATAGCAGTGCGAGGGAAGAAGCAGAAAGAGTGAGGTGACTTGCAATGTGGTGAGCGAGTGGGTGAGCATGTGAGTGAGTGGATGAGTGAGTGTGTTGAAGTGACCTGCAGTGTGGTGGTGTTTGAGCACAGTGTAAATGAGACCAAGCAGCCTGCGTCTCGTAGATCAAGTCCTCAACACGGGTGTCAGTGAGTGAAGTTCACGGAATCGGTCACCTTGGTAGTAGCAAAAAAAGAGTGATAAGGAGGTGACTGACCGCCAGTGAGTGGCCGAGTGACGAGTGAATCAGGGAGTGCCGAATCATCAATCGCCTGACTGTGAGTGTGTGATATAAGTCCATAGAGAATGGCTTAGAGTTCTCGTTCATTGAATACAATGGGCAGTGAGGGAGCAGCTGCCAGGAATGTGCCCCACGGCTCTCTGGACATCACTGTGTGGGCAGCTCCTTGTCGCAGGCTGTGCCATTATTCACTGGGTGACATTACCAGTAAGTATCAGGGCCAATGGACAAGCCCATCGGGCAGGGCCACAGGGCAGGGCCACAGGGCAGGGATACAGGACAGCGCCACAGGGCAGGGCTACAGGGCCCTAGGGCCGGGCAGGGCCTGGAACAGGGTTGGGCAGGGCCGGGAATGGCGGTACCTTGACACCAGCGGCCTGGCAGGCGGCGATGACAGTCTGCGTGCCCTGGCAGTTGACCCGGTAGAAGAGGTTCCGATTGTTGCTGGCTGGGCTTGGGGAGGCACAGTGGAACACCACGCTCACGCTCTGCAGCGCTGGCATCAGGTCCTGGTGACGACACGCGCACATACACACCGGCACAGCCGTTCATTCATTAACTAATAATATTTACAATCGTCATCACTATGCACAATGGTGCTCGTGCAAACTGTAGTGGAGGCAACGCTGCAGCGGCGTTTGTGACGTCATTGCTACCACCGTGGGTTGGTGGGAGATGGGGGGATTGTGTTGGGGAGGATGGGGCCATTGGGCGGTGGACACCACGACCATGGAATGGGACGACAACAAGAACAGCTGAGTGGACACTGCGCTTCCCTCGCAGATCCGTCCATCCACATGAACAGTACAGTACACTTCACACATACCATCAGCAGCGCAGCCTTCTGCCAGAATTATATATGGACAGGTAGGGGAAGGGGGTGGATTGTCTGATTATTGTCACTCACTCACTCTTTCGTTCACTCATTCAGCATCGACTCTTCCCACAAACCAGGCAAGAACCACAGAGGCTTTGTAGCCAGGACTGTTACACTCCTCCTCTGCAGAGCCGTTCGAGTCGTTGGTTAGCAGGGAGGCGGCGTGGTGGTTCAGAGGTCAGAGAGCGCTGAGCAGGCGCTGAGATCCTGGGTTCCAATCCGGGTTTCAGCCGCAAGTTGGTCAACAGTAAGTTGGTCAACAGTGATTTAAATAGAGACTCATAGACTAACAAAAAGACCCATAGACTCACACAAAGAACCATAGACTCATAGGGTGAGTGGGTGAGTGCATGGGTGAGTGATTGGGTCCGTAGGTGAGTAGGTGAGTGAGGCTCTTCTGGCATGAGCAGACCCACATAACATCATGGCTGCACGCCAGGTCCAAGCAAGAACATCTGCCGAAGTTAATAGTCCAAATATTGAATGTAGGTCCATGTCCTTGACACCAGAACCTACCATGGAGCTGACATGCCCACTGAACATCGGCTTGTCACCTGTAAGATGCGCCTGCCATTCGTCAACTGCAGTGGTGGGCATCCATATATAACCCCATCTAAACCCACAGTAGCCTGGTCTCACCTCACTGCTGATGAAAGTTGCAAGCAAAAATGTAATCATCACTTGCAACTGGGGTTGACATCGTCCCCTCTCTTCCTCCCGATGCCGAGCAGAAATGGGTGAAGTTCAGGGCTATGGCTCATGCGGCTGCTATGGCTGCACTGGGTATGGTGTTCCGGCTAGGTCACGGAAAGCGATAGGTCCACTCCCACTGTCAACAATATACCACGTCAGAGAATGAGAAGACTTACCACACGCTCGGAGGTTCTGAGAGCCGTTCGGTACTGCAAAGTTGAGCAATGCTTATGGGTTGATGAGCAGATGGAAATGTCCTCAGCAGCTCTCTATCACAAATCACTTTTAATTCCATGAAAAAAGTAACTTGCAGAGCCATGCCTATTCTGGTCCTTTAGGAAAAATGGTGATCTGATCTCCAGGACTAGGTCTGCAGGTTTGCTAAGCATTTCTGTGAGGTCTTGGGGGAGGGGAATCTCCTCAGCCCATGGGGCAAGGTGGGGTTGACCCTGCTGGGGTTACTGTTGCTCAAATATGAAGAGGAAGTAGCCACCCCTTGCGAGTGGCTGGCTGATGTGCCGCCTGGTGCGGGGAGCTTACCTCCTGGTTGCACAGGTCCCCCGTGAAGTAGACGACGCCGGAGATGGGGGCCCCCGGGCGGACATCGAACACCCCCACCACGTACCCTCGCGCCACCAGCGCCTCCACTAGGTGCTGGCCCAGAAACCCAGCCCCACCGATCACCAGGCACCGCCGCTCACCCTGCAGGCCACAAACACAAAGATCCCCCGTGAAACCTTAACAGACTGTTGGGGCAAGTGCTGTTAGCGAGAAGCATCTATGAAAGCCGGCACGGCACACGAAATGTGTGGCCAACACCTTGCCCGGCTATCTTTGTCTCACGAGTGCCAATGTTTACACATGGCGCTAGGTACTAATTTTAGGGTGGGTGTATCAAGTGGCCACCCAAGACTGGTTCAGATAATTGCCACTAGTGTTGGCCATGAACATTAATCGAACTCGAGTAGTTGAGTTTGTAGCGCAGTGTGCCAACTACTGCACCACCGCTCTTCGCACAAATGCACACCACACTTTTACGGGTTAAAACACTCACTCAACCACTCGCTCGCCCAACCACTCGCTCGCCCAACCACTCGCTCGCCCAACCACTCGCTCGCCCAACCACTCGCTCGCCCAACCACTCGCTCGCCCACCCACTCGCTCGCCCAACCACTCGCTCACCCACCCACTCGCTCACCCACCCACTCGCTCACCCACCCACTCGCTCACTCACCCACTCGCTCACTCAACCACTCGCTCACTCAACCACTCGCTCACTCACCCACTCGCTCACTCAACCACTCGCTCACTCAACCACTCGCTCACTCGCCCACTCACCCACTCGCTCACTCACCCACTCGCTCAATCACCCACTCGCTCACCCACCCACCACCCTGCGGGTCACCTCGGGTCTCTCTCTGCTTCTTCCCTCGCACTGCTGCCTCTGCCACCGTTGTCTCTTTTCCCCAAGTTCTTATAATAACCTCACTCAATTAAAGCAACGTGTTACACTCTTATCTAATGCAACTTTGATATTCTTTGGGTTTTTCGGTAAAGTAACGTAGATAGGTTCAATGAAAATAACAAAAAATAATAAACAAAACCGTTGGTGAAGATGTCGAGCGCTTGTGTTGCGATCGAAACGTCGTAGTTTTTTTTGGTTATTTTCTTTGAACCTATCTACGTGACTTTACCGAAAGATCCAAAGAATATGAATTCCTGCAGTCACGAAAGCTTTAAGTCAAGATGCAACTTTGATAGTATCTTTTTTTGCTGGCCGGTTGGCATTTAGGGCCTGTGCAGCAAGCTGACATGAAGCGTGGTCTTCACGTCTCACAGGGAAGGGGGGTCCTCACATCAACATCTGGCAGTTCACCAGCATTGCTTCAAGCAAGCTGGATTCTGCTGACAAGACACCGCATGTCTAAACCAGTACACAGTGTTCCTTGTGATGAACCAATGCTGCTGAAATTACGTACTCCCAGAAGGTCGTACGGCTGATGGGATGTGTAAAACACGACTTGTATTGTTCTTGCGTGGAGGGACGGATATGGGAAAGAGGCGTCCATTCATGCGCGGGTGTATTTTGCGCTGTGCTGGCTCGGGCAGGAGACGGTGGCTCGGCTGGAGACGGTGTCTGGCGTCGCCCCCTGTGGGTCGGGTCAGGCACCAGCAGCCTCGGCGACACTCGGAACACGCCTCGATGTCATCCGACTGCTGACGAGAGACTCCGTGTCGACGACGGCCCAGAGGTCTGCTCGTCTTGAACCAATGCTGCTGAAATGATGCACTCCCCAAAAGTCGTGCGGCTGCTGGGATGTGCAAGAGATACTTGTATTCATGTGGAGAGACGAATGCGTGAAGAAGACGTCATCTGCTAATGCATCATGAAAACTAGGGATGTTAACCAGTAACTGCTACCAGAATCGGCTACCATTCGCAGTTTCCGGTGGGATGTAACGAATTCACAGATTGGCTTGCAACAATGTACAAACCGCACTGCACACGCCTGGATCACGTGTCCTCGTCTCTGGATTCACGAAGTTCAGGCACCACACCTGTGCATGTGTGCAGGCACCGGTTCTGCTACTGGTGTGCGATTCACGCGGTTTCCGCTCATGGATCAATCACGAGTGAAACTGCCGCCTGGCAGAACACAGACACTTTATTTGCAAACAAAATTCAGTTCAAGGGGCTCCAGGAAATAACACGGCGCACGCGTGAGAGCGTGTGACACTTAGTGGGGAGTGATGGCGTATTGGTTGATGCACTGCGCTACGAACCCGGCGCCCTGAGTTAAATTCCTACTCGCGACCAATAAACAGTAGAAACTATCTGAACCGGTCCTGGGCCTCCCCTAAGTCGACTCAGCTTCAAATGAGTACATGGGTGCGGTGTGTAAACATCACCACGAGGGAGACAAAGGCGGCCAGGCGTGGTGATGGCCACCCACCCCCTCATGTGCCGTGCCGGCGTGCTTATGTGCTGCAGCACTTGCCCCAAACAATCCTTTGAGGCTATACGGAGGGATCTTTGTCCTTTCTGGCAAGCAAACAAATTCCATTACAAATCAAATGCCAACGTCCACCAGAGAACACGCGGCACTGCGAACAAGCGGGAGGCCATCGCTCCAGTGTGCGACTTTGGTCATCCAGAACAGAGCGTACAACAAATAATGACGCAGTGCCCGATCCACAACCCGAAGGAGACATCACAGCGATACACTGCGCTGCTCCTGACGCGGCTGTCTGGCTTGATCACCTGAATGTGACATCGTAGTTGTTGCTCTGCATCTACATCAGCCGTACAAAACAATAACTGCTATCGTTTACATTCTTGGTGTAGTGCCTGAAGTCTAATCGTGACGGATGGCCCGTCAAGGCTTCATTTCAACTCCACCCGGCACATCACATCCAGTATTATTCCTCTCGCTATGGCTGTCGGTAGCTGCAACTATATGCCAAATACCCTGGTCCACCAGCAACCCGTAAAATATTCAGTGAGATATTAAGCCCTAAACATACCACACCAGTCCAATAACAAGCTCAATGTCCATCAGCTGAGATGTCACGACCACACCAGATCAGATGTCATTATCTCCTTAGCTGAGATGTCATGACCTCATTGGTTGAGATCTCACAATCATTATCATCATCACCGTGACCCCATCGGCTATGGCCTACACCAGACACAACCTCCGCATCAGCCTGCAACACAAGCAGCACCACGTCCAGCGCCGCCTGCCAGGTCCCAACCTTGGCGGCCGCCCCATCGTATACGGGCCCCGTCACGCCCTCCCCTCCGCCCCCCTCCACCTCCTTCGGGCCCCCAACACCAGGAATCACGGGTCCCACTTCCCCCCTCGCTTCTACCGTGCTGACAACAGCGGCCGCCTCCCATTGAGAGCGGTAGCACCCCGTGTTGTACATGGCGATTACGAGATAGCGCCGCCACCCATCAGCCAGCGCCTGTAGCACAGCCGGGTGGTGTCGGTGGGACTCGGCACACCACCAGGCACCCCCGCCGCGACCACACTCTGGTTGGGCATCGCCCTCCGGACGCGCGTTTAATCTGCGGACCTGGCTCGCGGCGGCATCGGCCCCCGAGCCCGGGGCCGACGATTGCGCCCTGGAGGCCATGTCCTGTAGGATGCGCACGCAGTGCAGCTCGGAAACGCCGGCGCCCGGTAGAACCCGACCATCGTTTATGGCGCCACTCAGCCGACGCGCGCATGCCCAGAACCGCGATTCCATCACAGGCAGACGGCAGGGCACGCGGCCGCACAATACCACCGACTGCACCGCCGCAGTCTTCACGATCACTCTCGTGCCGCCATCGCCGCTGCGACTGGCACCAGCGCGGCGAACGGTCGGGACGGCCGCATCCAGCTCCTCGTCGATCAATTCCAGAGAAAGGGTGGCCGCGTGGGAGGCGCCGGCCTGGCATGGGTAGGCGAGTATCTTGGCGCCGCTCGCCTGGGACACGGCGCGCAGCACGGCCGACGGCACTCGAGGCAGGAAGACGATGCCGAGGTTGTTGCCGCGCTCGGCGAGCCGCGGGCAGACCTCCCCACGAGCCATCACCAACCGTGCTCGTGTGCCGCTCAGGGCCAGCGCCGTCTCCTCCAGCCACGCATCCTGCTCTTCTGCTTGCCAGGGCGACGTCGCGTCGGGTGCAGGCCGCGAGCCGGAATTCGTCGATCCCGGCTGTCGCGGCCCGTGCGGTTCGCTGGCGCCGGGATGGCTGCCCGGAGTGCTAAACCCATTTTGCTCGCGCTCCATTCCGCACCAGAACACTACCTGTCCACGCTCGAGTCCCTGAAAGCCTGGGTGACGATGGTCGGCGGTGAGGTCCCCTCCAAACAGCAGAGCGCCGAGTGGCCTTCCGCTCAGACTCCTGGCGACGGCAGCGTCAGTGGCGGGCACGCTCGTCAAGTAGCCGTCCACGACTCGGGACGCGTCCTCACTCCGCCCCGGCGTGAGCGCCGTGACGATGCGCCGGAGGTCGAACTCCGGCCGCGACGCCAAGCCGCGGCGCGCGTGTATCTGAGCGAGATACGTGTCCCAAGCCAGCCCCATCTCCCGCTCCTGGCCGTGGCTCAGCCCCCGCGCGAGTCGGCCCACTCCGCGCACCGCGGTCGGCACCTCGCTTCTCGTGCCGCTGCGCGTCGACGGCCGGCGAGGCAGAACGTGAGTCTTGGTAACGTCCTCGCTGGGAACTGGCTCGCCCGCGTTTGGACAACTGACCGTGATCTTCACCACAGGATGAACGAGTCGAGCCGTAGGCGCCACGTGGTTTGGCCAAGGCCGAGTGGAAATGCCGGCTGAGCAGTCGCCGGGGTTGAGCTGCCGCCCTGGAGTTGCTCACGCACAGAGCGGCCTGGTCCCATCGAGCGGAGCTGCCTGGGTTGGGCGCCACAGTACTTCCATCGCACGACAATCGCCCTGAATCCTCTGTCGCCAAGCTAGACCCAGCTTCTTCATCGTCATTATCGTCATCATTTTCGTCACTGTCGACGAAACGTGACGGCGCTATTGGGAAGGTCAGCATCATCACCGCTCGGGCACATTCGTCCATTGCTTCGACGGCCGTGCGGGTTACTTCGGGGAGAGGCACGGCGCTCTCCTTCACGCAGCGAGCCAGTGCCCTGGCCCACTCCCCGGCCAGCACCGCTACGCTCGTGCCACCGCAGCCGTGCCCGACCTGCTGGCCCCGCACCGCGCCCTCCAGCAGCTGGCCCGCCGGGGAGCATGCGGGGCCCAGGGTCCGCAGCAACTCGAAGCCCGAACCGACCAGGGCACACTCGGGGCCATGGCCCTCACGAACAAACTTGAGGGCCTTGACGGGCCCTAGCAGCGAGTGAAAGTGGGACGTGACGGCGAGCAGCTCGCACAGGGCCCCGCCGACGGGGGGCGATCGCAGGTCGGGTGACCTCTCGGAAGCCGGTGGCGGACCCTGGGGTTCATCGCACAGAGCACACGGGCCACTCCTGCACGCTATTCTGCGCACCCTCCCGACTTGCCATGCCGGTGCGTCCCACCCTCTCACCCAAATCAATCTAGACCCGGGTCCTGTGAACCGTCCCTGTGAATGGCTCAGGCTCTTGTCGTTAGCTCAAAATTCAACGCTGAACAATGTCGGAGAAAAACTCTGAGCTAATGGCGACGGCCTGAACAAAGACTCGATATTGGACCGCACCATGACTGCAGAGATCCTGAACAAATCGTGGAGTGTATTGTGAACCGATGCTAACTTTGCTAATTCAACCGAGCCACAGCAGCAATGAGTAGGTGAGTGGGTGAGTGAGTTGGTGAGTGAGTTGGTGGGTGAGTAGGTGGGTGATTGAAGAGTGGGTAGGTGAGTGGGCGAGTGAGTTGTGGATGAGACGAAAGAGTCAGTGTCTGGTAGACCAAATCCTCAACACGTGTGAAGGAATCAACCGGTGAAGGTCTCGGGAGAAGTAGCCGTGGTAGTTACGATAGAAGGGCGATGAAGAGGCGACTGCCCGCTAGGTGGGGAGCGAGCAACCGGAGTGATTTGGTGAGTGCTGGATCACCAATCACCCCGACTGCTTTACTCTGCATTCTGACCAATAGCGTCGTCTCTGTGTTTCTGTGTAAACCCGCGCCGTGTTGGCCAAAACAGGTGCTCGCTAACCTGCACTTGCCCCAAGAGCCTATGTGGGCTTCACAGAGAACTTTCGTCTCTGTCGTACGCGTGATCAGTGTGGGTGAGCAGGAGGGTCAGCCATGCAGCCCCCGAACTCAGAAGTTACAGCCACATGGAGACAATGGGACACGGGGACATGTATGTATGTTGGGCTTCCTTCGTACCGTACGTAGCCAACCGTGATAATCGGAGGTGCCGAGGAAGGACAACAAACTAAACACGAAAAGCAGACGTGGAGGAACATGGACAAATAGGCCCTGATACAAAAGAACATTGCAGGCAGGGAAGACACGAGTCTTCGTGTTGCCATTTCCCATATTGTTTCCACACACCACAAACCATACGTGCCATACAGTATATAGTCTACACTGTACAATCCATAGGTCTACACTGTATACTCCTGAGACTGTACACCCCAGGATAGTGTATAGTCTATACAGTGTGTACCCATGGAGATGCCGGCTTGTCTCCCTGTCATACACACACCTCGTCACACAGAAACACACTCCCTGTAACACACACACCTCGCCACACACACACACCCCGTCTCACACACACACACCTCGCCACACACACACTCCCTGTAACACACACACACCCTGTCACACACACTCCTCGTCACACACATACACCCTGTCACACACACACACCCTGTCACACACACATAACACTCCTCGTCTCACACACACCTCGTCACACACACCTCGTCACACACACACACACCCCGTCTCACACACACACACCCTGTCACACACACACACCCTGTCTCACACACACACTCCCTGTCACACTCTTCCTGTCACACACACTCCCTGTCACACACACATAACACTCCTCGTCTCACACACACACACACCTCGTCACACACACACACACCCCGTCTCACACACACACACCCTGTCACACACACACCCTGTCACACACACACTCCCTGTCTCACACACACACACCTCGTCACACACGCACACTCCCTATCACACACACACACACTCCGTCACACACACTCCTCGTCACACATACACCCTATCACACACACACTCCCTGTCACACACACGCACACTCCCTGTCATACACACGCACACTCCCTGTCTCACACACGCACACTCCCTGTCACACACACGCACACTCCCTGTCTCACATACGCACACTCCCTGTCTCACACAGGCACACTCCCTGTCACACACACGCACACTCCCTGTCACACACACGCACACTCCCTGTCTCACACAGGCACACTCCCTGTCTCACATACGCACACTCCCTGTCTCACATACGCACACTCCCTGTCACACACAGGCACACTCCCTGTCACACACACGCACACTCCCTGTCACACACACGCACACTCCCTGTCTCACACACGCACACTCCCTGTCACACACACGCACACTCCCTGTCTCACATACGCACACTCCCTGTCTCACACAGGCACACTCCCTGTCACACACACGCACACTCCCTGTCACACACACGCACACTCCCTGTCTCACACAGGCACACTCCCTGTCTCACACACGCACACTCCCTGTCTCACACACGCACACTCCCTGTCTCACACACGCACACTCCCTGTCACACACACGCACACTCCCTGTCACACACACGCACACTCCCTGTCACACACACGCACACTCCCTGTCACACACACGCACACTCCCTGTCACACACACGCACACTCCCTGTCTCACACAGGCACACTCCCTGTCTCACACACGCACACTCCCTGTCACACACACGCACACTCCCTGTCACACACACGCACACTCCCTGTCACACACACGCACACTCCCTGTCTCACACTCGCTTGGACTCACGCCGGGCCGTACCGCTCTGTTCCGTGTCGCCATGGTCCTGCGGTGACGCTCTCAGCTCCTCCCTCCCTCGCCGACTCGCGCCACCCTCGGCACTCACGCGCTCCGTGTCCCTCCTCCTCCTCCTCTCATTGCTGCCGCAGGGAGAGGGCGGAGCGGAGACGTGGGGAGATGGGAGGAGACATGGGGAGATTGGGGAGACGTGGGGAGATTGGGGAGACGTGGGGAGATGGGAGGGGCGAAGAGGAGATGGGCGGAGATGAGATGGGAGGAGAGGATTCGGGAGGGAGGACACGTGTGCTCGACACAATGCCGTATCAATGTGCATAATTCAAAACACGTTTACAGATGGATGTGAAATGAGTCAGTGGTGGACATTCCACATCCCTATGGCGGAGACCAGCCTATACATAGGACAACCACTGTTGATCTCCCCCACAAAGTGATACCCATTTTATCGACCCTGCAAAGTATAATGGGCTGAGTCAACCCCCAATCAGGATTTGAGCTCGCGACGTTCCTTCCGATGGCGAGCCGCTCACTCCACCCCAGAGCCAAGCGGCCGGAGGTCAAATCCAGATGACCTCCGTGACGTCCCAACCATGGGGGCATGTCGTGGGTGGTCATCAGCAGGCCAATGTGGCACAGCAATTTCAGTTATTGTACGTTTCTGTAACTTATCATCGGACTGTTAATATCGGTTATCAGTTTGCCACAGATACAGAAATGTCCAGCAAGTGCCAAGTAGCGTCTTCATTACTGGAACATTCCACTGGAATCGGTGACTGGTTCCTAACCAGTGAAACGGTAAGCGATTGCGAAAGCGGTTACCGGTTCACTGTTATCATTTAACTAACCTGTTTGGAATGCACTAACAGTGGCATCGCTGTGCATATGTTGCACTTGATATAGCAATCGTGCTGTGACGGTTCCACCTGAAGACGGAAGCTTGTGTTGCCTCCGAAACGTCGTAAATTGTATTTTATTTTATTTAATTTTATTAATTTTTATTTTAAATTTTTACCTACGTGACTTTACCGAAAAAAACCCTAAGAATATGAATCCTTGCAGTCACGAAAGCTTCAAATCTAGAATTAAATGTTACTCTTGGGTTCTTTCGGTAAAGTCACGTAGGTAGAAACAAAATAAATCACGACGTTTCGACAGCAATCGCGATAGCCGCGATGTCTGCTGCTGCTGCTGCCTCGCGAGTCCACGAGAGGGCGACCTCAGGCCGCACATCGCCCTCATCTCATCTCACCTCCCTCATTTCATCTCACCCTCCCTCACCTCATCTCACCCTCCCTCACCTCACCTCATCTCACCCTCCCTCACCTCATCTCACCTCACTCACCTCATCTCACCCTCCCTCACCTCATCTCATCTCACCTCCCTCACCTCGCTCCCTCACCTCCCTCACCTCATCTCATCTCACCTCATCTCACCTCCCTCACCTCGCTCCCTCACCTCATCTCACCCTCCCTCACCTCATCTCATCTCACCTCCCTCACCTCGCTCCCTCACCTCCCTCACCTCACCTCATCTCACCCTCCCTCACCTCATCTCACCCTCCCTCATCTCATCTCATCTCACCTCCCTCACCTCATCTCACCTCCCTCACCTCGCTCCCTCACCTCATCTCACCTCACCTCATCTCACCTCACCTCCCTCACCTCACCTCACCTCCCTCACCTCCCTCACCTCATCTCATCTCACCTCATCTCACCTCCCTCACCTCGCTCCCTCACCTCATCTCACCCTCCCTCACCTCATCTCATCTCACCTCCCTCACCTCGCTCCCTCACCTCCCTCACCTCACCTCATCTCACCCTCCCTCACCTCATCTCACCCTCCCTCATCTCATCTCATCTCACCTCCCTCACCTCATCTCACCTCCCTCACCTCGCTCCCTCACCTCATCTCACCTCACCTCATCTCACCTCACCTCCCTCACCTCACCTCATTTCACCTCCCTCACCTCGCTCCCTCCCTCACCTCCCTCACCACCCTCACCTCATCTCACCGCCCACACCTCACCTCCCTCACCTCATCTCACCGCCCTCACCTCCCTCACCACCCTCACCTCATCTCACCGCCCACACCTCACCTCACCTCCCTCACCACCCTCACCTCATCTCACTGCCCTCACCTCCCTCACCTCATCTCACCTCCCTCACCTCACCTCCCTGACCTCCCTCATCTTCCTAACCTCCCTCACCTCCCTCACCCTCCCCGCCCTCACCCTCCCCGCCCTCACCCCCACCTCCCTCACCCTCCCCGCCCTCACCTCACCTCCCTCACCCTCCCCGCCCTCACCTCCCTCACCTCACCTCCCTCACCTCCCTCACCTCACCTCCCTCACCCTCCCCGCCCTCACCTCCCTCACCCTCCCCGCCCTCACCTCACCTCCCTCACCTCACCTCCCTCACCCCACCTCCCTCACCCCACCTCCCTCACCCCCCTCACCCTCCCGCCCTCACCTCACCTCCCCGTCTCTTCACCTTCGTGACGCTGGTGCCACTCGCAGCAACAAAGGACCTGGATTCGATTCCCCGACTCGGGGCCTTTCTCTGCGGCGTGTGCGTGTGTGCGCGTGTGCGTGTGCGTGGGTGTGTGTGTGCGTGTGTGTGCGTGTGTGTGTGGGTGTGCGTGCGTGTGCGCGTGTGTGGGTGCGCGTGGGTGCGCGTGTGTGCGCGCGCGCGCGTGCGTGTGTAAGTGCGTGTTGCGGGCGTGTGTGCGCGTGTGTGTGGGTGTGTGTGTGCGTGTGTGTGCGTGCGTGTATGTGGGTGTGTGCGTGTGTGTGTGCGTGTGTGTGCGTGTGTGTGTATGGGTGTGTGCGTGTGCGTGTGTGTGCGTGTGGGTGTGCGGGTGTGCGTGTGGGTGCGTGTGTGTGCGTGTGTGCGTGTGGGTGCGTGTATGTGCGTGTGTGTGTGCGTGTGTGTGTGGGTGTGCGTGTGGGTGCGTGTGTGTGCGTGTGTGCGTGTGGGTGCGTGTATGTGCGTGTGTGTGTGCGTGTGCTCCTCCTGTTCTCGGCATGGGTTTCCTCTGGGTTCTCTGGTTTCCTCCCATAACTAAACCCGCACACAGCGGAACTGGCATTGGCCAACATGTCCCGATACTCACAAATTCCACCGCAAACGACTCAAATTGAGATCACGGACAGCGGCAGCAGCTACACCGCCCCCTGTTGTGACACCACCGCAGGCTGCGCCTGTGAGGGGCCGTCCATAAAAGACGTCACGCACCTGGGGGGGGGGTCAGACATTTGTGACGAGGGGGGGGGTGAGAAATGTGACATCAAAATGCGCAACTTTAAATGAATATAGACAACACGTTCTACTTAATTAACATCGGAGTGCAGCGCCACATTAAATACGCACTACAATGACAATAGTTTAAAGCGATTTGAAGCATGTTTTATATTTGGAGGGGGGGGGGGGCAGAGCTTTGTGACGTCATATTTGAGGGGGGGGGTCTGACTTTATGTGACGCCGTGTGACGAGGGGGGGGGGGCAAAAATCGTTCAAATTCGCGTGACGTCATTTATGGACGGCCCCTGAGGCAGCGGCGCCTCCCTGCGGGCCGGGCGCCCGTCCCGCGTGCACTCCGTCATAGTTAATCGTCATCGTCATTGTTAATAGTTTACAGATAAACCCGACCACGGGTATTGTTATATGCGAAACTTCATCCAGACGATGACCTCGTTGCTCCCTCTGTCGCCGCTACCGCCTAAATAACCCCGCTCCATCTCGTGATCTCTGTGCCCTATTACATCTCGTCACCCACCACACATCTCCCATACTGCACATCAGTATCGACTCCTCGCGACCCACCGCTGTTCCCCACGCCTCATCGATACCCCCCCCCCACCACCACCACCCCCACCACTCTCTCGCGCATCTCAGCCCCCCCCCCCCCCCAATCTCTCTCGCCCCTCCCTCTCATTGTGCCCCCCCCCCCCGACCGCCCCCCCCCCCCCGCAGTGCGAGGCCGTCGCTTCGCCCTCCAGCCCGCGGCTGCCGCGAGCGAGAGAAGAAGAGGAGGAGGAGGGGAGGAGGAGGCGACTCGAGGGGAGCGAAGAGGCCTCCAGCCCGGGGCGGGCCGCGGCGCCTCCCTCCGCCTCCCCACGGCCATGGGCAGCGGCGCGGCCAGAGGCGGGGCCCTGGCCGAGTGAGGGCAGCAGCGGGGCCCTGGTCACACGAGGCGGGGGGGAGAGCGAGAGGGAGCAGGGCCTTGCACAGAGGAGACAGGCGACCGGGGGCGAGCTGGGCCCCGAGGAGGCGAGCTGGGCCCCCTGCGCCAGGGCTCCGGGCCCCGGGGAGAGGAGGAGGAGGGATCCGCGCCGCCGCGATGAGATGAGGCGGAGGCGCTGCGCCTTGGCCGTGCTGCTCGTGTGCGCCGCCGCCGCCGCCTCCTACTTCTCCTGGATGCTGGCCTTCAAGCCCGCCTCGCTCGGTACTCGCACAACACACACAGTACACACAACACACACACAACGCACACACACAACACAGTGCACACACAACACACACAGTACACACAACACAGTGCACACACCACAGTGCACACACAACACAGTGCACACACACACACAGTGCACACACACAGCGCACACACAACACACTCAACACACACACAGTGCACACACAACACACACAACACACTCAACACACACACAGTGCACGGCAGTCTACACGCCGCACCAGTGTACACGGCACAAGACTGGTAAACACCGCACGTGTACACACCACGAGTACTTACCACGACAATAGCACATCGCCTGCTACCCACACCACAGTATACACCACAGTACACATACAGGACAACATGCTGTACACACCACAGTATACACCACAGTACACATACAAGACAACATGCTGTACACACCACAGTATACACCACAGTACACATACAGGACAACATGCTGTACACACCACAGTATACACCACAGTACACATACAGGACAACATGCTGTACACACCACAGTACACACCACAGTACACATACAGAGCAACATGCTGTACACACCACAGTGTACACCACAGTACACATACAGAGCAACATGCTGTACGCACCACAGTATACATACAGTACACATACAGGACAACATGCTGTACACACCACAGTATACACCACAGTACACATACAGAGCAACATGCTGTACACACCACAGTATACACCACAGTACACATACAGGACAACATGCTGTACACACCACAGTATACACCACAGTACACATACAGAGCAACATGCTGTACACACCACAGTATACACCACAGTACACATACAGAGCAACATGCTGTACACACCACAGTATACACCACAGTACACATACAGGACAACATGCTGTACACACCACAGTATACACCACAGTACACATACAGAGCAACATGCTGTACACACCACAGTATACACCACAGTACACATACAGAGCAACATGCTGTACACACCACAGTATACACCACAGTACACATACAGGACAACATGCTGTACACACCACAGTATACACCACAGTACACATACAGAGCAACATGCTGTACACACCACAGTATACACCACAGTACACATACAGAGCAACATGCTGTACACACCACAGTGTACACCACAGTACACATACAGAGCAACATGCTGTACACACCACAGTATACACCACAGTACACATACAGAGCAACATGCTGTACACACCACAGTATACACCACAGTACACATACAGAGCAACATGCTGTACACACCACAGTATACACCACAGTACACATACAGGACAACATGCTGTACACACCACAGTATACACCACAGTACACATACAGAGCAACATGCTGTACACACCACAGTATACACCACAGTACACATACAGAGCAACATGCTGTACACACCACAGTGTACACCACAGTACACATACAGAGCAACATGCTGTGCACACCACAGTACACACCACAGTACACATACAGAGCAACATGCTGTACACACCACAGTGTACACCACAGTACACATACAGAGCAACATGCTGTACACACCACAGTATACACCACAGTACACATACAGAGCAACATGCTGTGCACACCACAGTGTACACCACAGTACACATACAGAGCAACATGCTGTACACACCACAGTACACACCACAGTACACATACAGAGCAACATGCTGTACACACCACAGTGTACACCACAGTACACATACAGAGCAACATGCTGTGCACACCACAGTACACACCACAGTACACATACAGAGCAACATGCTGTGCACACCACAGTATACACCACAGTACACATACAGAGCAACATGCTGTACACATCACAGTATACACCACAGTACACATACAGGACAACATGCTGTACACACCACAGTATACACCACAGTACACATACAGAGCAACATGCTGTACACACCACAGTATACACCACAGTACACATACAGAGCAACATGCTGTGCACATCACAGTACACACCACAGTACACATACAGAGCAACATGCTGTACACACCACAGTACACACCACAGTACACACCACAGTACACACCACAGTACACATACAGAGCAACATGCTGTACACACCACAGTACACACCACAGTACACATACAGAGCAACATGCAGTACACACCACAGTACACACCACAGTACACATACAGAGCAACATGCTGTGCACACCACAGTACACACCACAGTACACATACAGAGCAACATGCAGTACACACCACAGTACACACCACAGTACACATACAGGCAACATGTCGTGCTGAGTAGATGCTGGAATGAATGTTGTGGAGGTAGAGGGCAGTGGAATCTGCAATCACTGATCTAATTTGAGATCCTGGACCCTGTATGTTTGAACATTTGCGGAGCAAAAGCCCAAAACATCAGGTGTCCAGCAGTTCAGCAGTTCCACTGCTGGATTATTTTTTCCGCCTGAGGACGACTGCTTGTGTTGCGATCGAAACGTCGTGATATATCATTTTTTTCTGTCTACGTGACTTTACCGAAAGAACCAAAGAGTATGGATTCCTGCAGTCACGAAAGCTTCAAATCCAGACGGCACTATCAAAGTTTGAATTGATAAGAGTTAACACGATTCTTTAAATGAACAAGTCTGCTAGCTTTGGAAAAGAGACAAGAGGGAATTTCAAAATTAAGTGGTGCGAGAGAAGAATCAGAATGAGAAGTGGTGTTACCTGCAGTGTCTTGTGAGTGGGTAAGTAAGTGGGTGGGTAAGTTCGTGTGTTTTGTGACCTGCAGTATGGTGGTTGAACGCTATGGATGGGATGCAACGTTCAGTCTGGTAGATCCGAGTCCTCAACATGGGTGGAGGAATCGATACATTGTCGAGGAGAGCCAGTAACTAGGAGCTGAGATTTAAGTCCGTGAAGAGACGTGGAGCTCAGGGTTACAAGGCTGGCAGATGAGCCTCACTTATC
The DNA here is from genome assembly GCF_015708825.2 of Lethenteron reissneri. Lineage (NCBI taxonomy): Eukaryota > Metazoa > Chordata > Hyperoartia > Petromyzontiformes > Petromyzontidae > Lethenteron > Lethenteron reissneri. Next base: position 15,512,575 of record NC_083794.1, read on the forward strand.
CTGTTAAAGCCACCCTCCCAGAGCCACCTGTGACATGGTGCGATGCGAGCCATGAGCTGGGATCATCGACATTACTGGAATGTAAAATGTGTGTGGATAAACATAGGGCTTTTCAAATGTGTGTTGATCAGGGTTATTATGGCATACAATTCAGTGGGGTTTTAGGCAATGTTCTTATGAGCATGTGTGGACTGTTTATTTGTATAAAACATATATGCGTCAGTTTAACACGTAGGCTTTCGCGACCAATATCCATAATATAAGTGTTTTGGGTTAGATTGCGTAAATATCAATGTTGTTAACCCCGCCAATTGGCTGTGTCGGGTGGTGGCGGGTTTAACGACATTCATATTGACGCGATCTAACCCAAAACACCCTATATTAGACATGTATGTGTATAACACATGTGAGAAAGCTGCTAAAGATTGTCCGGCATGGTGTGGGTTGGTTGGGACCTTTTTCTCGACAAGGAGCAAAGAGGAGTTAGTAAGTAAAACACATGTATATATTTTTTTATTTTAAAATATGTGGATAACAGTTCATTCTAATCTGCAACAGCCATGATCAATTCAGTGCTGGATGAAGGCCTCTGCAAGCTTTCTCTTACGATCCTGTAAAGCAACGATCCATCCAGCACCATGTATGTATGGATGTTGAACTTCTTTCGTACCATACGTAGCCAACCGTGCAAATCGGAGGTGTGTGCACCAGCACGAAGATCATGGTTATGCATTTCAAATGTGCCTTGATCAGGATTATTATTGGCCTATGTTCATCAAGGTTGTGAAACAAGTTAATTTTGTGTAATCAGGTGAGAAGTCAAGAGAGCAAAATAATTCTTATTTGCAAGAGTGACCCGAGTCACCACAATGACAAGAACAATAACGTAAAAACAAGTACTGTACACTAATGTAGCAAAGAAAAATCGTAAAAAAAGCAACCCAATATAAAACACAGAAAAAATGGAAAACTGCACAAACAAATCAATATTGATGTTCTCGTGAGCATAGGTATATTGTTTTGTTTCCATGGACTCTGTTGTGGTTCAAGGTTTATGATTTAGCAATGTGTGGTTCAGCATGGACCATGTGGTGACTGGATAGGTCCCCTCAAGACTTTTGGCAGCATCGCCTGTGGTGCCAGAAAACTGGACCTCGTGCCTGCACGTGTCGCGGTGCTCATGAATGTGCAACCACCTCCACCTCACGAGTATCTGCCGTGATAATTGTCTCGGCATGGGCGAAGGACGACTCGCTTGCCGGTCCGGTCACATAAATTAGCGCCGACCACCATGTCCCGTTGCGGCCGCTTGCGGGCTGGAGTAATTAGTTGCGTGATCACGGTGGTTTTGCAATGTACCATAACGTTTAATTCCTGTAATTGCCTTTTCGGTATGCGATTTAAATGATTCTTTTAGCAGGGCTTATAAGAGCAGCTCTGTTGAGCCGTGGTAGGAGATGGGAGTGGCAGTGACCGGTCGGCGCCAGCGGTTGTCATACCTGGGCAGAGGCGTTCTCGAGAAACCAGACCAGCAGCATGTGCCTCGTGTTTTCCTTACAAATAGAGCGGGAGAACTGCTGAGGCAGGAAAGAATATATGGGATAGTTTAACACGTAGATTATGAATATATGGGATATAAACATATATTCAGCAGCTCTCCCGCTAGATTTTCACCTGATGACGATTGCTTGTGTTGCGATCGAAACGTTGTGATATTGTTATTTTTTTTATCTACGTGGCTTTACAGAAAGACCCAAAGAATATGAATTCCTGCAGTTGTGAAAGCTTTAAGTCAAGATTTTAATGTGATCTAACCAAAAAACATATATTATGGATAATATTCAGTCGATTCTTGGGTTCAGCCACGAAGTAATGATCTGATACATTTTATGTCGTGAAACCCTCATCTACACAACGCAGCCAAATTGTCATTTATACAATGTTAAATGCAGCAATGATTATTATTATTTCAGCTCACCAGTCAGCTGAATCCGGTTTTTGCTTCGCAACCTAGACTTTACACTGTGCTAATACCACAGGTAATAATGACATAAAGGTCATTGCATGCAGCTTTGGGGTCCCGAAATTACTTGCCATCACTGGAGGCGTGTATCAGACAGGCGATTCAGCAGTCAAGCACCGGCTCACATTTCAAATGAGGCGGTTGGGGAAGTTGACGCAGCTGTTCATCCTTTTGGGGTCGATAAAATGAACACCACTTTGGGGGGGGGGGAGTGGAGTCAAAAGTGGTTGTGCTGTAGGAATGTGGCATTTCCACCACGAGCTTAGGGCTGTGAACAGCTCCTTCTGAGTGCCCATATGAAGAGGAAATAATGTTGCCGTTTGACTGAAGGAAAATTTGAGTAAATTTTTTATATTTATCTAGAGATGAACAGTCATTCCTCATAGCAAACCTAGATTTTTTTATTCGTAATTTTTCAACCATAAACTTTTCAAAAGTACATAAAAAAAGTTTCCCTGCGTGATTTATCATCCTTGTCCATGATGCCTGTGTTTAAATACAGTCGCTGAGCACAGGCCTAAAGGCCCAAAATGTCAAGCAGCTACCAACAAGCAGCACTTTCAGATCTTTAATAGGCAAAAGTTATCACGTTTCTTTAATTGAGGAAGGTTATTGAAAGAACTTGAAAAGTGAGGGAACTCCACAATGGAGCAGTGTGAGGTAGGATACAGAAAAAAGTGTAGTGATCTGCAGTGTGGTGGGTGAGTTGATTGGTGAATAATTGAGTAGGTGGGTGCGTTATTGTGACCTAAATACAACAACACCGTCTGTGTGTGTCTGGTAGACCGAGTCCTCAACACGGGTGGGGGGTATCGGTGAGTGGAGTTCACGGGAACAGTGACCTCGTTAGTAGCAAAATAAGAGTGATAATGAGGTAACTGGCCACCAGTGAGTGGGCGAGTGGGCAAGTGGGCGAGTGACGAGTGAATCAGGGAGTGCCGGGGATCCTCAATCGCCCTGACTATGTGTGTGTGTGTTATGTAAGTCAATAGAGAAGGACTTAAGAGGCCTCGTTCATTGAATACAATAGAGAGTGAGGGAGCAGCTGGCCAGGAATGTGCCCCACTGCTCTCCGGACATCACTGTATGGGCACCACTAGCAGCTCCTTGTTTCAGGTTGTGTGCTGGGCTACTGGATAGCAATATCAGTGCGTCTTCTGGCGTGGCCAAGACCACAGGGCCGGGCCGGGCAGGGCAGGGCTGGGCAGTGTGGTAGCTTCATACTGGCAGCTTGAGTCAGGAATCTAACCAATTAACTTTTTGCTGTGAGGCACGAGTGTTACAGCTGCACTACTCTGCTGCCCTATTTAAACGTGTCCTATGTGTGTACAAGGGTACATTGAGTGTTGCCATTCATTAATGAGCTGTATGTGTGCACGTGTGTATGCAACCTCACTGAACCTGAAGAGGCACAAACAATGTAATACCTACACACGCTGGGCTGGTTATATTCGGTGATTTTGTGTATCCATCAACTGCGTGAAAAAAAGAGGCATGAAACGTTCCCCCTTTGCTTCCACACGTTTTTAAATATCCGGAGCAACAAAGGTTCAGCTTGCAATTGTGAAACGCGGGAAACTTCCCAAATCTCCCCCACCCCCCTCTCTTACCACACCATCGGTACACCAAAGTCGGTTTAAGATTAGTCACTCACGTGAGAAATCTTGGCTTGAAGCTTTCGTGACTGCAGGAATTCATATTCTTTGGGTCTTTCAGTAAAGTCACGTAGATAGGTTAAAGGTAGTCTGCAGGAAGATGAACGCTTGCGTTGCGATCGAAACATCGTAGTTTTAGTTTTTTGTTATTTTATTTGAACCTATCTACGTGACTTTACCGAAAGACCCAAAGAATATGCTCCGGTGAGGTTGTGTAAAGTGTGTGTACACCCACCTCCATGATGTCTGGTTAGCATGGAGGAGTAGACCACATACCCTGTAGAGCGGCTCTTTAGTGGAGGCCCTTCCGCCAGCGGTGGGGCGTGAGCAAGCAATTGCAGGACTGCGCCTCGTCCCGTCTGAGAAACAAGAGCAAACGTGCCCGTGGTGCCATAGGCCCCCATGCAGTTTGTCGAAGGCTTGCTGGCAGGAGGTCACGGGACAGACCCAGCTGCCACGGGTTGACAGTGAACATCACATGTGGTTTCACTGCAGGTCTGTATGGTGGTATTTTATAATAATAATATTTGCATTTATAGGCCAACGATGCCTTAGCACATCAAATAATTTCATGCTTTATGTTAAACGTTTGAAGGGCACCCCCAAGTAGCAGTTGTCCTTGTGAAAGCTGTCACAAGGTGACTCGGCACCGACCTATAAGCAGGTCGTACAATTCTAGTTGAGCTTTAAATGAGATGAACGAGTGGAATGGAGTCAAGGAGCCGGTCCGCGTGAATGTTGCTTCCTGCAGGTTTTGTGGATGGATCGCCTCTCCGGGAGATGCGCTTGCTGCATGAGCGCCTGCAGGCGGCTGAGCAGCTGAGTGTGCAGCGATCGGAGGACCTCCACCGGATCTTGGCGCAAGTGTATCGTGCCGTCTACAGCAAGACGTCAACCGACAACGACTCCTGGGCGGCTCTGTCCAGTACGGATGACAGCCCCCCTCGCTCGCCCCGCTCACCCGTGCACCGCTCACCCAGGAACTGCTCACCTGGGGACTGCTAAAACGGGCACCTATGTGACAGAGAGGGTCCTTGCCTATAACTATTTGGCAATTCACCAGCATTGGTTCAAGGGAGCCTGAGTTGATGACTATTACCAGTGGTGTCAAGATGGACCTCTGGAGGAGGAGGCTTGTGAGGGAAGCTCCTGGGCAATTGGAGGCAGTCGCCCTCAGAACAACAAGCGCCGGGTGGCCACAATGCAGCAAAGTGGCACAGTGGGAAGCACAGGCTATGCTAGTCATCTCAGGCAGTCAACCCATGGCACCTGAGTTTTTCCTGTGACCTACCATCAGCAGCAAGCATTCCATACTTCACGTGACAACCTCACAGTAAATTAGCATGGCGTAGCATCGTAATGATGTCACCGCCACTTAATGGCGAATAGCGGCCGTTGTTGATGTGTGTTTGTGTTGAGGCTCTCGTGGGATCTCTGTCTTTGTGCAGACGAGACGCAACGTCTGCTGAAGGAGCTGACCCTGCACGGCAGCCTGCACGTACCCAGCATCTACCATTACCTGCCTCACCTGCGCAGCCAGCCCCACGGCCTACAGCCGCTGGTGCACGCCAGCGCCAGCCGCACTGGCGGTGAGGCCCGCCTGGCTTACCGGCGTTCACACGGCGGCATTCGCCACCACAACGTGGACATGCAAAGCCGACATGCGCGATCACGCTCGTTTACCCGGAGTTATTTTTGATGTTGCTCTATGTCATCCCTATTGAGTAATTTGAGAGTAATCTTCCGCATTGGGATATTTGGCCAATGTCAACATAAATGTGGAACACTGTAAAACCAAGAGGAAGTAGGAAGGAGACTTTCTCTGTTGCAACAAGTGGCGAAGACGCTGCCGCTGTCACCGCCCGTGGAGAGAGCTGGCCGAGAGCACACGGCGTCTTTACCGTGGCCTGTGATCCAGCGCTGTTGAGGTGGCAAGGGTTGGTGGATCACACACATGCTGTGGAACTCATACCTTGCTCACCAGGAGAAGGCGGCATAGCAAGTGGACTGTATGTATGTTGTTGTATCTTGACTTACAGCTTTCGTGACTGCAGAAATTCATATTCTTTGGGTCTTTCAGTAAAGTCACGGAGATAGAACAATAAAATAATCAAAAATAAAATGAAAATAAAGTGAATAAAAAATAATAAAAATATCACGAGGGGGAAAAGCTGCTGAGGCAGGCTGTTTAAAAGGTTTGAAATGGGTGTAGCCCAAGGGTCATAAATGAAGTGGGCGGGACTAGTGATGTTAAAGTGAGAGAGATTAGCATGTCGATGTAAACGGCGGCTGTTTTCATGGGAACCTGTTAATGTAAAATCAGAGAGTCGAAAATAACTACTAACGTCGCAAGGCAGGATGGAAACATCACAGCCAGTTATGACTTAAACTGGTTGATAATGTCCTTCCAATGATTGCTCAGTTTGTACCCATCTTCTCGGTTGAAATTGTGTCCGTGTCTATATATCTGGATGGCTTCATGAACGAATCTTTGTTGATAGCCAGTGAGTTTGCAGAGTACCTTCGTCTTAGAGAAATATATGTTGTGTGAGCCCACCGCATTAAAACAATGATCAGCCACGGCTGAGGTATTGGTCCTACCGTGTTTCAGGTCTGCCTTATGTTCACGAACACGGTCCGAGACATGTCGCTTAGTTTCCCAAATGTAACTACTGCCACAGGCACAGCTTAGTTTGTAGACGCCGGGGTATTGCATGTCAGGGATCGCATCCTTCACAGATGGGATCAGATCACGAATGTTATGTACTGTGTTAAATCGAACCTGGATGTTGTGTTTGCTCATGATTTTAGAAATATTTTGGTGATCTCTGCTACGTATGGCAAGGTGATGGTTTTGATTGGGTCCTCAGGTGGTTCTCTCCCAACGGTTGGGGTGATAGCTTTACGGATTGTGTAGTCTGAATATCCATTCTTCTTGAGTGCTTGGTGTACGTGCTCCAGTTCACTGGCTCGGTGGTGATGGTCGGAAATACAACGAGCTCTATGGTGTAGAGTTTTGATGAGGGAATTCTTCTGGGATGGATGGTGGTGGGAGTCAGGTTTTAGGTAGGCATCTGTATGGGTGGCTTTCCTGTAGACAGTGTCCCATTGAGCCATCTGGTCTCTTTTCGATTAAAACATCCAAGAATGGTTACTTTCCATCCTTTTCCACCTCCATGGTGAATTTGATGGCTGAGTGTATGGAATTGATGTGGTTGAGGAATTGGTTCAGAGCTGGTAGGGCCATGTGGCCAGATGACTAACGTGTCATCTACGTACCTCTTCCACAAGGACGGACGTAGAGTGGATGCCTGGATGGCATCTGTCTCAAAATTTTCCGTGAAAACATTGGCTACAACTGGAGATAAGGGAGAACCCATTGGGGTACCTTCAACTTTTGTAGAATGTTCCATTCCAGGTGAAGTAAGTGTTGGTGAGGCAGTGTCTCACCAGGGCCAGTACATCAGCATTCAGTCCTTGTTGGACCAAATCTTCAATGATTGCAATGGTGTCAGGCACAGGAACTTTGGTAAACAAAGAGGCTACATCGAAACTAACGAGCAAATCACCTGGAGATAGTGAGATGTCCTTAATTAGCGATACCAAGTGAGCTGAGTTAAGTACAGCTGAGGTGGTCTTACCAGTGAATGGTTGTAAGGTCTCAGACAGAAATCGGGCCAGTTTGTAGGTGTGTGAGTCAATGGTGGAGACGATAGGACGAAGTGGTGTGCCTTCTTTATGGATTTTTGGTAAGCCATACAGTCTGGGTGGTCTAGCAGCAGAGGGTTTTAAGGAAAACCGCTTGGTTGGTTCGATTAAAGATGTCGAATCGGTGATGATATTGTTGGTTTTCGTAACCAGGCGGTTGGTGGGATCTCTTGATTTTGGTATAGCTACCATCATTAAGTAGGTCCTGAATTTTGTTATTGTGTGTGGCTTTGTCCATGATGACAGTGGCATTGCCCTTGTCGGCTGAGAGGATGACGATGTCATCTCTCGTAACCAGGCGGTTGGTGGGATCTCTTGATTTTGGTATAGCTACCATCATTAAGTAGGTCCTGAATTTTGTTATTGTGTGTGGCTTTGTCCATGATGACAGTGGCATTGCCCTTGTCGGCTGAGAGGATGACGATGTCATCTCTCTTTTTTAATTGAGAAAGCTCAAAGCGCTCATCCTTACTGATGTTGCTAATAGGTGTCTTAGCGTTTTTGAGGATTGCAGCAATTTCCGATTTTGTCACGTCTGCAGGAATGTGTCCCAAACCCTTAAGGGCTACGTCGACCTGGGCAATGATATCATCAACTGGGATGTGTTTAGGGGTGACTGCGAAATTCAACCCTTTAGCTAGAACCGATTTTAGGCTGTCGGAAATTGGACTGTTACTCTGATTGATAACAATCTTGTCAACGTCTAACTTTTTAATGCGTGAATCTGGCTTCTTCTTGCAAAGTAGGTTGAACTTGTAAATCAAGTTATCTTTGCATTTAGCTGACATTGAGGCAGCTGAAGAGGCTGTCATGTTATCTACATGTTCCTAATCAGATATAAACATTTTTTCCGTCAATGTTAAGTGTGATTTCAAGAGAGTCTTGTCTAAATTGTCTAGTTCAAATCGGAGCAATCTTATTCTTTCTAGCTTTGAAGCTTTCGTGACTGCAAGGATTCATACTCTTAGGTTTTTTCGGTAAAGTCACGTAGGAAAAAAATAATAAAAAAAGAAAATATTAATAAATAGATTTTTTTTCATTTATTATTATTTTATTTTTATTATTTATTACCTACGTGACTTTACCGAAAAAACCTAAGAGTAGCAATCTTATTCTCTTTGAGATCAGGGCTAGGCCAGCCCTGAACAAGATCCGTTTAGCATTGGGAGAAGTGACAGCAGCAGATGTGAGTGTGAAGGCGATCGGTATTACCTTGGTGTTGCGGCATCTCTTCAGAAATGTGAGCGACTCGATCAGATGAGCCTTCTTGTCTCGATGTTTGTTAAAAGATCGAATAATTGTGTGGAAACACTCGCCGTAGAGGCGGTTAAATCTTGACTTAAAGCTTTCGCGACTTCTTTCGCATTGCACGAAGCCAACCTTGCGGATTGGAGGTGTGGGAATAATCGCCGTCGGTTTCCTTCGGTACGGGCATAGAGTGTTGCTCCCCTCGCTCGCGTGGAATTTCTCCGCGTGCTCCAGTTCCCTCCTATAGGAATGAACACAAAATTGGCTGAAAACATCTTAAAATAAACATCCAATGTAGCAAGACCCTCCTGGACTCATCGTCGCATTGCTGGGTAAAAAAGTAACTTATTGTTACTGGCAGTGTCCATGGTGCTGGGAGTACCCACGGTGAAACGGAAGGTGCAGAGCTACCTTATCGACACGCTCAACTCGCTCATCCACGAGCTGTCGCCCACTGAGAAGGATGACTGCATCATCGTCGTCTTCATCGGGGAGGTGAGCGATGCCCCTTGGTGCTGCACTGTAAATACCCTGGAATTGCCGTCCTCTACTGTGTGGACTATGTCGCTTTCAAAGATCTTGAAAGTACCTCTTTGATATCCACTTTGGTGGGCCCTTGTGGTTGTTACTGAGCTTGTTTTACCTTCAATAACACCGTGGCCTTAGACTAGATTGGTAAAAAAAAGGCAACATGGGCCTATTATAAAAGTGTGCAATTACGGAGGCCTATTGCCCAAAGTGTCGCCAATTATATATTTGTCTGGACTGAAAGCTTTCATGACTGCAGGAATTCATATTCTTTGGGTCTTTCGGTAAAGTCACGTAGATGGTTCAAAGAAAATAACAAAAAAACTACGACGTTTCGATCGCAGCACAAGCGGTCGTCATGAAGAGGCAAGCTGCTGAATGCAGACTGTTGTAAAGGGTGTAGTAGTCCCCGGGTCATAAACGAAGTGGGCGGGGCTAGTGATGTTAATGTGAGAAATTAGCATGTTGATGTAAGATCGATCTTACATTAATATGCAAATTTATGAACCTCTGTGTGAGAGGTGTGAATGGGCCTTCCTTGCAATTGTGCTGCTGTGTGATGGTCGCTTTCCTCTGCAGACCAACGTCCACCACGTGAGCGAGATCGTCGAGGAGCTCAAGACTGGGTGAGCTCTTGTGTTCATTTGATTTTTACTGTGGTCAGCTGATCTATGAAGACAAATATCCTCTTGTATAGCCTACACAGGCTGTTGGGGAAAGTGCTGTTTGCAAACACCTATCAAGGTCAGCATGGTGCACATTTGAAAGAGTGGTGTGGCTATCGCCATGCCCGGGAGCCTAGTTTACACACAGTACCATGTGAGCGTTTAAGGCTGAGTCGACCTCAGGGAGGCCCAGAACCGCTACCTATGTTAATTGGTCGTGAACGGGAATCGAACTCGGCTCGCCGCATTCATGTGTGGCATGCGAACCACTGCATCACCGCTCTTCATAACGGTGTATACGCGCACGCATGCACGCACGCATGCACACACGAACAAGAAACACGCACACACTGTGGTCTACATGGAGAGAGACGGTAACACGAGTTCTGCTCTGACCGCCACCACCGCTGCGTGCGATGTTCATTTCCGTGCTCGGCTGTCAGGTTTGCATACGAAATCAACTCGGGGCTCTTGGAGGTCGTGTCTCCGTCACCCAGCTACTACCCGGACCTCGGCAACCTGAGAGAGACCTTCGGCGACTCCCTGGAGAGAGTCAAGTATGACCCCGCGAGCACCAGCGCCCCGCGCTCACAGCCGGCCGCATGGAGATTCACAATCGTTATTACACTGGTTCACCCGGGAAAGCCCCACCGAGTCTCAAGACTCTTCTTCAGGAGAGTCCTGCCAAGTTTTTGTAGTCGAGGGCGATGTGTATTTTTCAGAATTGGGATGTTCTGCATGGAAATGTTCTGCATAGAAATCCATACAGAACAGGGAGAGAACATACACACATCACCCGCACACACACTCTCATTCACACTCAATTGGACAATCACACTCACACTCTGCAGAATAAGGGGAGAACACGTCCCAAAAAAAGGCACCTGAATCCGGAATTTAACCCAGGTCCTTCTTGCTGTGAGGCACAGGTGTTACCACTGTGCTACCATGGTTACTGTTTCCGTGAACTTCACTCGTTGATTCCTCCACCCATGTTGAGGGTTTGGTCAACCAGTCTGCTTCATCTCATCCACACTGTGTTCAACCACCACACTACAGGTCCCAACAGCTTATTCACGCACTCGCTCACCCACTCACCCATTCACTCACCCACTCCACTCAGTCACACACCAACTCGCCACACTACAGTTTCTCACTTATCTTTTTGTTTCTTCCCTCGCCTCGCTCCACGTTGAAATGCCCTCCTCCCATCATCAACATCATCGTCTTTTTTTCCAAGTCTCATAACCGCGCCCGCACGGCAGTGAGTGTGTTATGCAACACAAGTGCCCTCCACAAGTGTCAGCTGCTGCAGCTGCTGCTGTGAGCGGGGACTCTGATGAGAGTGGCCACTCAGTGCCCCGTGATGGGTGGGGCGGTGACGTAACCCAGCGGGTAGCATGATCGCCGCTTGTTTTGGGAGGTCCACAATTTGAGTCAGGCTGGCTGCCCTAGTTAATTCTGTGTTATGAAGTAACCATGAAATACTACGTCCCTCTGCTTTACAGTAGATTATAAAGTTACCATGACATTATTTGAATGGAGCAGACTAATTTTTACAGGGTCACGGTCCAAATTGGCCAAATATTGAAAATGACACCGTAATTTAATCAATGGGGATTGCACATAGCAGCGTCACGCCGTACGATGAAACTACTGCAGGCTTTGTCTTTGAAGCACAGCGGTGCTTCCTGCATGATAACTCTTTGCTATGAGAATGATAGTGGCCTTACCAAACGCTTTAAATAATAATCGTCATAGCTAATCCTGCACGGTAGCGGATGCAGCAGCAGTTGCTGCTGCGGCACAGAGACGCACGGTGAGCACCGCACGCATTGCCACACACGGGAAGCCTCTGTTACCGCTGGGGGCTGCGCTGGTGCATGCGGCCTGGAGTGCAGCGCTGTGCGGGCAGCAGGGGTTGGTAGATGACGCACCCGTGGGCGTCGACATTGCCATTTCCTGACTTATGGCCAGGGTGCCATGGCAGTACAGCAAGTGGTTTAATTTACAGCTGTATTCCATCTGTACGGGGATTGAGTCTGACCCCCACCCTCGCACGAGTGTGTTTTCTCCGGTACTCCAGTTTCCTTCTAGGCGTATAAACACTCGGTAATGGTGTTGACCAAACATCCCAATATAGGACCACAGAGCTTGGGCAATTTGTTGGCTCCGGTTCTCGCTGCCTTCCCACTTATTCCATGGGATTCCCGCGCCTCTCTACCCTTCTCTCTGCCTGTGAGAGTCAATTGTCGCTGGGGACAGCGTTACCCTCAACGATTCACCTCGTTGTTCGGTGATTGTTCTGTGCCAGGCCGCACGACCACCCTCACGTGCGAGCTCAGCCGTCCGTCTCTGTTCTTGCCTGCAGATGGAGAACGAAGCAAAACCTGGACTACTGCTACCTGATGATGTACGCTCAGTCCCGTGGCCACTACTACCTGCAGGTATGCACCGCGGGGAATTGCGGCGTTTCGGGGAGAGGAATCGCCTACGTGCCGACGGCGCCTACGTGCCTTTGATGTTTGCTCGGTGTTTCCAGCTCCGGTTAAAGCCACTCGACGGCCTCCAGCGCCACCCAGAGCACGCAACGCGCACAACACACACCGGCACAGCCCTGCCTCGTCTTTCTCCGTTTCCCTGATTGTCTCTCCGCGTTTTTTTATTCTCGGAGAGCAGCACCGCATCCCGCGGTGAGCACGTTGCAGCACAGCGCTGAACTCAATCAGCACTCATCTGTGTTAGGTTATTAGTGCTTGATGGTGATAAACTGTTTCACTTCTTTCTTAACGACTCTTTTAATTGAGATGTTTTAAGAATTAAATTGGATCCAGTACCACGGGTGCCAGTGCTACTGCGCTAGGCCCTGATCGGACTGCTCGCCTCCTGCACGCCTCTCTCCCTCCGCTCACAAACCGCATTATACCCATCTGAGCCCCATTTAAGCTCAGCCCTGCTAAGCTTGCCAGATCTGTCATGATCGGATGAGTTCAGGGTGATGTAGTCACCGTACGGTCCCTGCCATAGGAGCGTGGAATGTCCACCCCCAGTGGTGGACGTGAGTGCTGCCCAATGCTCGCTTTGAGTGGTGAGACACCGCCATCATGAGTGTGCCGCTGTCCCAAGCAGTGCTGATGATAATTAATGAGAGCCAGTTGCGTTTCATGGAGCCGCTCTGCTCCATGCCGGGGCATCTCGAAACGCTTCACACGCAATAAGCGATTTCCATCATCGCATCTTATTTCAACACATTTGATAGGGCATTTGAGTCTGCCAGTAGTGGGCGGTGATTGTGAACGCCACATGTGACTAGGGGTTGTCCGGGGGGCCCTGCGGCGCCCTTCACAACCATTGACGGCCTCTGGCCAGGAAAGTCACAAAAAAATTGCACACGAACGACGCATTCACGCAAGCACCCCATGCTCCGTTTTGAAGTTTTAAAATGAAACATCTTTGAATTGTATTATGTTTTGAATTAGATAATTGTATTTCTTCATTAAAAGCTTGTCATTTTACATCTGGAAGACTTAATTGAAATAGACATTTCGTGTGAATTTTCTCTCGTCGTTAAGTAGATGGCCTTGCTGGGGGTTCGGTTCGATGCGGAATTTGGCGAATGTGGCAAAGTTAGACCGTGATGCTTGCACATGGTGATCTACTCATGTTGCCTTGCTACAGCTGGAGGATGACATCATGGCCCGGCCCAACTACTTCAGCCTCATTAAGAAGTTTGCTGAGCAGCAGTCACTGGAGGACTGGATGATCCTGGAGTTCTCCCAGCTGGGATTCATCGGTGAGATTCGGTTATAATCTAGGGCTTTAGGCCACACCACACTCGGGCTGCATCACACCCAGGCCACATCACACTTGAGCCACACCACACCCAGGCCACACCACACAGTAGTCGGAAGCACAGGTGGTGCATCTGTCAGGTCATCTCACTCATTCAACCTACAGCTTCTGGGTCTGTCCCGTGACCTCCTGCCTGCAATCCTTCCATACTTCACTCGATGGCCTCAAAGTGCACCTAGCCTGGCACATGATCCGCGGTGACATTCACTTCGTCACACATTGTTTGTGTACCCTCAACTGTGTCTCTCCACCCACGTGCCTCTCCCCCCCTTTCAGGGAAACTGTTCAAATCGTCGGACGTGAACATGCTGGTGGAGTTCATCCTGATGTTCTACAGGGACAAGCCCATCGACTGGTTACTCGACCACATCCTCTGGGTCAAGGTCTGCAATCCCGAGAAGGATGCGGTGAGTTTAGCACTGAAACAATTAATCGACAAAGCTGGTGCTGCAGCACACGTTCCATGTGCTGCAGAGTGTATGTGAGTGAATGACAGTGTAACAATATGGGGGAGCGGTAGTGTAGAGGTTCGCGCGCTGCACTACGAACCTGCCCACCCACGTTCGATTCTCGCTCACGGCCGACACCAGTGACGATTATCTGAACCAGTCCTGGGCCTTCCCTAGGTCGACTCGGCCTGAAATGAGTACCTGGTCTGGGTGTGTAAACATCGCCATTGGGGAGACAAATGCGGCTGGGCGTGGTACTATTTTGTTTGAGCAGGTGAGAACTCAAAACGGGACAAGGATTGAGTCTCACTCGTATGAGGGACTTGGTTCACCACATTGACAAAAGCAATCGTGTAAAAACAAGTACAGCAATGATGCAAATAGAACTCAGAGCAAACCCAATCATATATAAATCAGAGCAAACACAACTGCGTCACTTAACAATGTATGACTCGATGCAGTGTCATTGTTGTAACACGCACTACATAAGTATGACCACGTAGGGGCAGCAAGAGATCACCTGCAGGAATATCTCGTGGTCACTCGATCTGAGCTGGGTATGGGTCCTTGAGCCCAGTGGCCCTAACCTGTCTTCTGGATGCTGCCCAGAGAGACGATGCTTTCCTTGGAGCATTGTCTCTGTAGATCAAAAGTACGCGTGATAGCAAGGCCTCAATGGAAGCTCTCCACGAAAGTTCGGGGAGGTGTGCTGAGCTAGGAGCCCCATGTACTGGCTGATAGTTCCGTGTGCTGGGCTGGTGATTTTGTGTGCTGGGCTGGTGGTCCCGTGTGCTGGGCTGGTGGTCTCACACACTGAGGACTGCTGGCGGTGTGGCCGTGCTGCATTCCCTACAGAAACACTGCCAGCGGCAGAAGGGGAACCTGCGTCTGCGCTTCAAGCCGTCGCTGTTCCAGCACGTGGGCCACCACTCCTCGCTGGCCGGCAAGGTGCAAAAGCTCACGGTGAGTCTGCCAGCCTGCTCACCGGGCAAGCCACCAGAAACACTCCATATGTTCATCAGAATCAATGTGGCCTTAAAATGTAAATAATAGGCCGGTATTCAAGCCCTTTTGTCAATCCACTGCTGGATGAAGGCCTCCCCACGCCATGGGATCATTTGACCATACTTCACCACGCTGGTCAGTGTGGGTTGTTGAAAGCGGGTAACATAGACGATGGAACAGAGCGTAGCACAATGGATTCTGTCGCCGCCAATGCAGCCCCACAACGTTCATCCGGCAGTGGCGTGAGTGGGCAATTGCAGGGCTTCACCTTTACCTTCGTTTATTGTGTGCTGGATTCCCATTGCAGGATCGTGACTTTGGGAAGCCTCAGCTGCACAAGTCATACCCGAACCCGGGTGGGGAGGTGAGCACCAGCCTCAAGGTGTACCAGCACCACTCGCTCGACAAGGCATACCAAGGCCTCGACTTCTTCTGGGCCCTCACGCCCGTCGCCGGGGACTACATGCTCTTCAGGTTCAGCCAGCCCGAGAAGATCAGCAGGTGCGGCTGTCGGCCTGCGTCCTGATGGCCGTAACGATGCACCCCCCCTCCCCCGGTCTCAATATGTATGTAAGGGCACCCCCAGTGGCAGCTGTCTCTGAGGGTATAAGGTTACTTAGCACCTGACCTGCTATCAGACATTGGTCTGTTAATCTACCCACTTGTTTTCCTGTCAGACTTATGCAGGCCAGAAGATGGCAACCTGCAGAGCTTGGATAGTTGTTGGTAGCGCGGGGTTCTCTCCGCACGGTTGCTGCTTTCCCGCTTGTCTGGTTCCTCCCCGGTGATCGTGAGAGTGGCGATTGCATGAACGACGATGACAACAACGCTCTCGATAGAGCTGCACACTATCAGAGACCCATAGACTCATAGAGTTCTATAAAGATCCATGGAAATCCCTAGACACTGGTAAAGACCCAGAGACCCACGTATAAAGACTCACTAATTGGGTGATAACATCTTAATATAAGATCACAGAGTTTGGCTAATTGTTGGTAGTGCTGGGTCACAGCATGGCTGGCTTAACGCTTGTTTGTGGTTCCTCAGCAATTTTGAGAAATTCGATTTTCAAGAATGATGACATCACTCCGTACACAACTAAACATGATGATTATTTTGATTGCATAATGAGGCCACGGTTTGCTGTGGTGGTGAATGACGCAGAGCCGCCGGGTGTCCCGTTGCCCCCCTGTGAGCAGGTACCTGTTCAGGAGTGGGAACATCGAGCACCCAGGAGACAAGCTCCACAACACCACGGTGGAGGTGCTGCTCGCACAGGTGACCAGGCTGCCCTGCAACTCACACTCCCCAGACACACACACGCGCATTCACTCGTAATACGATGACAATAACCTAGCAGACGCTATGCCTCCATCACATATCTGTCCCTCCACATGAAAAATATACTTTTTTACACATCTCATCAGCCAAACACGACCCTCTGGTAGTGCACAATATCAGCTGCATTGAAACAACACCAGCAAATCTCCTGACTGGTTTTGATACGAGCGGCTGACACGAGTGAGGGTGGTCGGATGGACTGTGATGACACAGGGAAAGGAGACCGGGCAGGAGGCATTGCAGGACATCAAGGACAAGATTCCTGGCCTTCAGTTCACAGATGATGGTTATTTGAGGATAGGTGAGTAGTGCATCTTCCCACATCTCAGATTAGCATGGTTTGCTACATACGGTGCGAAGGAAGTTCAACATACATACGTGCAGCAGTTCATCTTGTGTGGCTTTGTATTATCCTCCCGCTCGTTTACCGAGGAAAGCGTCGCCTAGTCACACAAATCTTTTGCAAGCGAGTCCTGCCAGGTTTTCTGCAGTAGGGGCGATATTGCTCCTGTGTGTCATCCCAATTGAGTAATTTTCAGGCTATTTTTTAGTGTGCAACACATGCCACGTGTGTGGAAAGTGAACGTGCTGCATCGCAAGCACATTGCTTGCTCACCCCACTACTGGTAGAAGGGCATCCACTGCAGTGAACTTTAGAGTGGTATGTGGCCTATTCTTCCACGTTGACATGTTGAAAGAGGTGGGCGAACCCACACTTTAATCCACCACGCACCCTGCCGAACATAGACTAACTGCGGCGTACCTATTTATACTCCTGGATAGACAGGTGACCTCTGGATTAAACATACGGTGTGCTGCTGATCATTACACTACCACGTTGGTGCTTGTGTTGTGGTTATTGCAAACATGATGCCTTGTATAAAGGTGTCAGTTTTTGTACCAGTTTAAAGGGTAAAAACCTACTACTATATTTTGCCACTGGTAAAGGAGGTCTCATAGTGTAAATGCTTACCCCGAGCTCTCAATACTCTGATAGTGCACTGTTTTTGAGTTGTACGCCTTTTGGCGTCACCTGGTCCAACACCAATGGAGACTAGGCTCTAAGAAAAGCTGTCTCGGGTGTGGACCAATCAACTTCAAGGACAGTGCATATCATTATCATTATCAGAGTTGTTTATTTTTGTTTGCATTTTGACTGCTTGTGTTGTGGTTATTGCAAACATGATGCCTTGTATAAAGGTGTCAGTTTTTGTACCAGTTTAAAGGGTAAAAACCTACTACTATACCACGTTGGTGGCAACTGTCTATGTTTGGTGAGAAAACGCCACGACTGAGCGTACGTAATGGGGTGGAGAGTGGCCACGGTGGCCTCTGGTGAGAAGCCACATAGGGTGAGTGACCGTGCTGCTCATGTCGAGGTGTGCAGGAGCGTTTGTAAACGGCGTGGCCGAGGCGACGGTGGGCCCCGCGCTGGGTCCCGTGCGAGCCATGCGTCTCTGCATGCTCTCCGACTCCCCCGTGTGGGTCATCCTCAGTGAGGTGGGTGCGTGCATGCAAGACAAAAGTCCCCTGTGGAGCCTACACAGGCTGTTGAGGCAAGGGCTGTGAGCGAGCGGCACCTATCTGAAGACCAGCGATGTTCACACACCACACGAGTTACTCGTTTGAGGCTGAGTCGACCTAGGGGGACCCAGGACTGGTTCAAATAATCGTCACTGGTGGTGGCCGTGAGCAGGAATGAAACTCGGGTTGCCAGGTTCGTAGCGCAGCGCGTAACTACTACACTACCGCTCCCCACACACACGCGCGCGCGTCCATAGGTACACAAACACGCGCTTGCAGCAGACACACACAACTTTCAAAGTGCATACGGCAGTAAACGACTCGAATAATAAACCAATGCTGCGCGAAGAACGCCTTAGACTTGCAACACATTTGTATTTCACTTTAGCCACGATCAGCAGGCACACTGGGTCACATGACAGATGTGACGTCACAGCTCACTTGCCCTGCACAATATATGCATTATTGCCCCCCCCCCCCCCCCCCCCCCCAAAAAAAAACAAAAGTGTATTTTTATAATTTTTGCATGGTGTACAGTCTGGAAAGTACCCACATGGAAAATTTCAAGTTTGTTGCATGACGGGAAGTACGCTAAACATTTTGAACAGACACACATAATCACAAATTTCCCTTGTATATATAGATGTGCGAACACACAGATCGCCCTTCTACACATGAGTGTCGCGTGTAATTTGCTCATAAAACGTGTTTGTAGAGATTCTCCCCACCTCTCTATCCCTCCCCCTCGCCTTCCTACCTCCTCCTCGGGCCAGCGGTAACACGTTCGCTGCTTGTTGCAGAGCTTCGTGGTTTGAATCTGACAGGCTGCCCTGGTTATGGCTGCAGTGGTGCATTAACCATGACATACTCGGTGCTGTTCTCTTCGCTCACAAGCGGGCATTAAAGGTCCCGTGAGGTTATTCGAAACGAGAAGGCCGTTGTGTGCCGGCGTCATGGTCCAAATTTTACTAATTTGAAAATGAGACGGCAAATTTACTCTTACAAATAGCAACATTCTTGAAGACTTTGCAGGATCTTCCCGACAAAGTCGAGGCTCGGTGAGGATTTCCTGGGCAAAGAAGCATAGTGATCAGTTTAACACGTAGGCTTTCGCGACCAATAACATCCATAATACAGGTTTTTTTGGGTGAGATTGCGTAAATATATGTGTAGTTAAGCCCGCCACCACCCGGCACAGTCAGTTAGTAAGGTTTGTCACTTAAACAAGCTCTCCAACACACCAGTATGCTGTACAAGTAACGAATAAGCATAGGAATAAAAATAATGTTATTAAAGATCGGAATTATGCAAGTCTCTTGCCGCGTGTAAAATGCTCCGAGTCGCCTCGGCGTGAGGAGGATAGCTCCATCAAACACCGCTCGCTGCAATAATGACACGCCCTGTCTGTGCCCACCCACTGTGCTCCCACAGATTCAGATTGAGAGGCGGATGACGGGGGGTGGGGTGTGAGCCGTGCAGAGGGAGACGGGTTCGGTGCCAAAGAAAAGCTGCGACTTGGACACAGTCTACGGCAGTCCTGCCCTTCGGCCATCGCCAGGGCGGGCTCCTTGTGCCGCCCGCCCCGGCGCGCCTCACAGATGTATATTTTATTGTGTCGATTACCGTGGGTGGCTTGGGTGCTGGGTAACATTATTTATTTAACAAATGAGACCGAATTTGCCACCTATCGCATTCTCAGGCTGGGTTATGATTTAGGGTCATGCTTTGTCTTGTTGGGATGACACGTCGCGTTCCTGGTGTCCACGTCGTCTTCCCTGGGATCCACGTCGTGTTCCTGGGGTCACATGGCATGTGATTGGGAGTTGCGTGCCTGCATTGTCTGCACAAGTTGCAAGGCCTACCCCAGGCCAGCCTTTGTCTGCCGCCTGCCCTTCTCATCAGAGCTGTGTGATTTTATATCTGAACTAGGGTTGTTAAACAATAACCGGTAACCGTTATCAGAACCGGTTGCCAGTTCCGGAACTGGTAACCTATTGCAGTGGAACGTTTGTGATGAACGCGCGGATTGGCTCGCGTGAGCATAAAAACAGCATGGCGCAGGCCTAAGTCACCGCGTGATCCATGTGTTCTCGATTCTCAGTTAAAGGTGCAGCCCTGCAGTTGCTTACTCAAGCCACTGGTGGCAGAATGGCCTCCACGAGAGAGCTCTGAAGAGGGCATTTGGTCTCGCTTGTACCATTGTTTTAATTGCCATGCCCGGAGATGAAATCGAATCGGTGACCTCTGTATGGCGTGCCCAGTGCGCTGCTCGCCATCACTCCGCTGTGGCAGCTACACTTGTCTCAGCTAAAATGATGGAACTCTCCCCTTTGTATCTGTAGACGTTTCTGTCCATGCGGCAAACTGGTAAATAACCGGTTTTATATTTCATGTGGTTACCGATTATGCGGAAAACCCGATTTTAACTGCGCTTGTGCGAGAGTGCTCCACGAGTCTGCCGATCCTGTGCGATGCAGTCGCTGGGTTTATGCAACAAAGAATGTGGCCGGGACGCCGCTGCTGCTGCTGCCTCTGCCGATCGTGGGTTTTGTACCGAATAATGCCGACTCTCTCCGTAGGGACGGGGCGTTTGTACCGTTTCACTTTTAATAACAAGACGTGTGTCATTTTAAAACTCCGCACGTGGACGTGTTTAATTCAATTGCCATCATTTCAAGAAGTAAATATGTGTAAAGAATGACGGCAAAATAATAGTTTTTGTGTCCCAGCGCCACTGCCAAGGACCGGTGCGTGTGCTCTCACAGCGATGTTTTATTAAACATGGAGAGTTTGAAGCGAGTCGTGTTTTGTGACTGAGTTGGTGCCCGTGGCGCGGTTTGACCTCGCTGGTAATATGCCGAGTGTGAATAACTCGCGCTGCTGGTAGATCGCAGGAGGTGGTACGTGACCATAGCGATACGTTTACTGGATGTGGTGTGCTGGGTGCAGAATTTTCTGGGTTCCTGAATCGGCTGAAATGAAACCCTGGATGTTGCTGAGATGACCTACTGCGTTGCACATTCACTTGAAGACAATGCAGAGTATGAAAATGGATCTCGCATTAGTCTGGTTATGGAAGCCAGGTTTAGATTATGAAGCCGTGTTCAATGGGAATTTATCTGAACTGCATCTCAAAAGTACTGTCGTTTTAAGTTGATTTAGTTTAATCAGGTTAGAACTCAATAGGAAGTATGAGTCATTTGCAATCATATAGAAACTTAAGTACTGTAAAATGAAGCTGATATAAATCAAAGAAAAAACAATCACGCTACAGAAGAAAACCAAAAGCAGAGCACACGTCAATTTTAAATAACATTTGTTTCCAGTCATGAGTTGGTTAGGTCAAATAACTTTAAAAGGCCCGTGTTTAGTTCAGTACCAGATGCTTACATTCCTTTAACACTTATAAACACTCGTTCGTTGCATTAAAACATCTGATTATAAACACAAGGAAAGACCCTCCTGAAAAATGGTGCAGACTTGAGGCTTTCCTGGGTTAGAGCATAACTATAAAATATATTCACTCGAGTCACCCGTAGTCACTCGTACACCTCCACGAGTGACATTGTCCCGAGTGTGTTATTAAAGTTGTGCGTGAGAAACGCCATCAACCGCCTTGGTCAAGCCACTGCTGGATGGAGGCCTCCGAGCCATCTCCACCTCTCATAATCTTGCGATGCAACAATCCGCCCAGCACCTGCACCAACCGATGTCATCGCCGCTCCATCTCCGCAGTCGACGTGCCGCCAAACTGTGCTGAGCGGTGCGATGAAGCGTGGTCCCCCCCCCCCCACCTGATCACACTTGGAAGCGCCTCCTCTCACCTGACTCCACCTACTCACCTGGGCCCCGATGCTTCCCTGGAAAAGGGACGTGAGGTGTAAGGGGCCGCCCATAAATGACGTCACGCACTTAGGGGGAGGGTCAGACCTTTGTGACAAGGGGGGGTGAGAAATGTGACGTCACATGAAAATGTGCAAATTTAAATATAAACAACACGTTCTACTTTATTAAATATAATTGTTATAACAACACTAATTTTGATCAATTTTCATTATTAACTATTTGATTATTTCAATTTACTAAGGTCACCTTTTATTTATTCCATGAAGGAGCATTTTGCTTCTCCATCGATGAATGAAGAAGCATAAATGTAGTTATTCAACATTTTTATTTTAATGATGATTCTACCAGGTCTTTCCATTCTGTGGAATGAATACGTGGTTGTTATAATTGTACTCTCCATTTTGCTTCATTTTACTACAAAGTTTCAAGTATTTTTTTATAGTTATAATTACTTTTAATATACGATAATTATAAGATAATTTCAATATAATATTCTGAACATCTGTAGTTTTAGTTAGACGATGAATATGCTCAAGTGAATGTTATGCTAAATTTAAGCTTTCCAACGCCTCCTTTTTAATAAATGTTTTCGCCACATTAAATATGCACTACAATGACGATAGTTTAAAGCGATTTGAAGCATGTTTTATTTTAAAAGTGGAAATATGGGGGCAGAGCTTTGTGACGTCATATTTGAGGGGGGTCTGACTTTTTGTGACCCCGTGTGACGAGGGGGGGGTCAAAAATCGTCCAAAGTCGCGTGACGTCATTTATGGGCGGCCCCTGAGGGGAGGTGATATGTTGGCAACAATCGCACGTGGACCTTGCACGCTTCTGTCTCTCGGCCCATTGGCCCCTCCCCCCCGACCGCGGCGACGGAGGAGGAAGCGCCTCTAGCGGCCGCGCTGGGGCCGCGCTGGGGGCCGCACTCCACGCCGAGTTAGTGTCGCGAGGGGACCCGGCAGAGCGGCGAGAGAGACGAGGGAGCACAGGAGGAGGAGGAGGGAGCAGAGGAGGAGGGAGCGTGACGCAGGACCATGGTGGTCACCGTGGACATTAGGCGAACCTACAAGTACCCGTTCGAGAAGGTCGTGGATGTTTATCTCAACAAGGTGCGTGGGGTGGGGTGGGGGGTGAATGGGAGGCCCTGGCCCCTCGTGCTGCAGGGGGAGATCGCGGCCTGCGCTGCCTCCATCTCTAAGCTTCCCCGCAGCGCGGCTGCCCGCGGAGGCCCTCGGCCGAGGCGGACTCCGCGCCCGCCTCCCTGGGGCCGGCCGGGGCCTCCCGCGTGGGCGGCGAGGCCGAGAGCGGAGACGCGGAGCTCGGCAGAGGGCGCAGTGAGACGGGGAGAGACGGAGAGGGGAGACGAGGGGGGACTGAGACGATGGGAGAGGGCAAACACGGGGCAGGCGCGGGGTAGAATGAGGAAGTGGGAGACGAGGTGGCGCGCGTGTGACCATTGCTCCCCACGCCGCTCTCTGCAGCTTGCTTCAGCAACCCAGAGACGGCACGCGGCATGGGAGGGTAGAACACTCAGAGCTCCGCACAGATGGATTCAAACCAAATGCTGCTGCACTGCCACGACACCTGCTATTCGCAGCCATCAATCCGAGAACTCCGCAGGCCCGGCTCTGCTCGGCTGCTGCTTCTTTCTCCCGAGACTGGTGCACGTCAGTGGCATTGTGTCTCCATGCTTGATGCGTCTTGCCGAGAAAGAGACGGCGATTCACAAGGGCCGGGCCTCGGCTGTAAGGGCCCTGCAAGAACGCAGGGGAGGCCAGTGGCCATCTCCTCCCCACGCCCACCAGCTCACCACCACATCCTCTGTAGCTCTCGCTGGCTGCGTGAACAGCTCCGGGGGAACGTGGCAATTGGTCCACTTGCTGTACTGCCTTCTGGCGAGCCAGGGCAGTAGATGGCTCGTCCTCGTCACCCACGGGTTCACGGGCGTGGTGCCACACCGGTAGTGAACGTCCAGCTTGTCCCCTCTGATGGCCCCGACTTCCCCGTGCTCTTGTTCACAGTACCCGACCCCCAAGGAGAAGATGGTCATCGGCATCAAGACGGTGGAGGAGCGCCAAGGTGAGCCGAGCTCCTGCCACGTGTAAAAGAAAGATGCCCCGTGCAGCATCAGGGTGCAGTGAGGCACGCGGTGTTGTGTCTCTGGGGACCGTGTTGTGTGGAGTGTCCAAGTCCACGCGATGGGGCCCATGAGCTTGGCCGATGCCGACGACTGCGCTCGCTCGCGTGAATGGCGAGGGCGCCCCGTCACGATGAGGCCACGGCGCAGTTTCACGGCGCACTGCGGGATGCGGCAGCAGCAGCGGCGTCTCTAGCGGCACGGCGAGAGTCAACCTCGCGGCGGCCTCTCCCCGTCCCCGCCGCGGCCTCTCCCCGTCCCCGCCGCGGCCTCTCCCCGTCCCCGCCGCGGCCCCTCCCCGTCCCCGCCGCGGCCTCTCCCCGTCCCCGCCGCGGCCTCTCCCCGTCCCCGCCGCGGCCTCTCTCCGGCGAGCAGCTCCGCGTGATGCGAGTGGACATTCCCCGCCGGCCTCCTCGCCCCTGTTGGGCCGCACCGGCACTGCCACGCAGGGGGCCCCTGACGCCTGTCAGCCGCGCTTAACGCAGCGGAGGGGAGGAGGGGGCGGGGGGTGGCCTCCTGCTGCTGCTGCTGCTGCGAGGGGCACGACGTTTCACTGTTTCAATCCGCGCGGCCACCCAGGTTAACGCCACTGTGAGCCAGCCGGCTGGGGAGGCTGGGAGGCTGGTGGGACTGGTGGACTGGGAGGCGAGGGTTCGGTAACACGTGGACCGGCTGGCCCGTGGAGTGGCTGCCGAACCATTAGCCACCAGAGGGCCTGGAGCTCGCGGGCCCTCACGCGGGCCCTCACGCGGGCCCTCACGTGGGCCCTCACGCGGGCCCTCACGCGGGCCTGGAGCTCGCGGGCCCTCATGCGGGCCCAGGGCCCCACCGCCCCCCCCGGCTCGCCGTCCCTCGGCTGGTTGCTAGGCGACCGTCAGAAAGGATTTGAAGTGGTAATGACTGTGATGAATCCATGGATAAACATTTTAATTTGGTTGCGAATGGCCTGGCTGAATGCATACACACACTGTGTATGTAAGAGTGTCTGTGTGTGTTTGGGGAGCAGAAGTGTAGCGGTTCGTGTGCTGCGCTATGAACACGGCGACCCGAGTTCGATTCCCGCTCACGGCTAATACCACTGACGATTTTAGGAAATGGTCCTGGACCCCCCCTAAGTCGACCCAGCCTCAAATGAGTACCTGATGTGATGTGTAAACATCGCCACTCGGGAGACAAAGGTGGCCGGGCTTAGTGCTGGCCACCCACCCCCTCGTGTGAAGTGCTGGCCTTCATAGGTGCTCGCTTACAGCCCTTGCCCCAAAAGTATGTTAAGGCTTTCCGGGCGATCTTTGTCTTGTGTGTATGTGAGTGTATCTCTGTGTGTAATGCAAGCGACCCAGTGACCCCATCACGTCGCTGTGGGAAGAGGAGCGCATCATTTGCTGATCTGTTTTGTTATTTACATTCCCCCCCAACGCCGCTCGTGATTATTCTGTGTCTTGTATAATTTTGCATCAAACTTGGGCCCCCCTCTAACAGAGGGGGTGGGTCTTGCCGAAAACACATCTTGCAGCTCACCAGCATTCATTCACGCAAGCCTGACTCTGCTGATGAAACCGGTCCAGGGTTTTGCTTCTATTGAACCAAATGCTGCTGAAGAAATTCACTCCCGTCAGGTGACCCATGCGGCCAATTGGGCAGGGCCCTCCCCAGGCTGAGGCGAGGGGCATGGCCGTGGTTGGCAGGGTGGCACCTGGCAGCAGCGCCACGGGCCCCGCTGCCTGGGAGTGACCGAGAGCCACGTGGGCCTCTGGCAGGTGTTAATCTGCGTGCATGACAGATGCCTCCTGCGGGCACTGCCAACGTCCGTGCTGGACGAACAGCTGAGCGGCGCGGCCGCACCTGTGGCCCGCACCCTCGTCTCTGTAATCGCAACGTCCGTGACTCCATTGCGTCCTGAATTTTGCCGTCTCGAATGTCGAGCAATGTCTCAACGAGGAGGCGGCGAGTCGCCGCTGCTCATCTGAGCCACATGGCGGCATCGGTGCTCATCTCCTGCTCGCATCCCTGCAGAGTCTGTGGTGAAAAGTCCGCATCCCTGTAATGGGGGCGAATCTATCCATAGAACAACCGCTGTTAATTTCCCCACAACTGGGTCCCCATTTTATCGAACCCAGAGGAAGAATGGGCTGAGTCAACCTCCCACCAGGATTTTAAGTGGTAACCTTTAGATTGCGAGCCACTTACACCATCGGTGAGCCCCGGCCATAGCACCGATGGCTGCTGCTGCTGCTGCAGCTGCAGCTGCACAGAGAACCCCGTTGACTGAAGCTGGAACCCTGCTACTGGCACATCTCGGGTGCAGCACCCATTTGCTACCTCATGCACCTGGTAGTGGATAAGCAGTCGGGGCGAGTTATGATCCAGCACTCCTAATTACATTCACTCACTCAGGAGTTGTCACTCACCTCCTTATCTCTCTTCTATCGCTAATACTACCATGGTTACTGTTCCCGTGAACTCCACTCGTTGGTTTCTCCACCCATGTTGTGAACTCGGTTCAACCAGACACTGGCCGCTGTGATCAACCACCACACTGCAGGTCACAACCATGCACCCACTCGCTCACTCACCACACTGCCGGTCGCCTCATTTCTCTTTCTGCTTTTTCCCTCGCAGTGCTCTGCTCTGCAATTCCCTTTCCCATCATCGTCTCGTTTCCCAAAGCTATTACAATCATCAACTTGCTGAACTCATACAGCCGCTTGTTACTGGTCGTTTGCCATGTCGGGCCTTGGGCCGATTGTGTTCGGCGCCTTTTGTGACGTTGCCGATCTTCTTGCCGGGTGGAGGGTACCCGGTGGAGCGCGTTCCGAGTCGGGGCGGCGATGGCCGCGTACGCCGCAGCTTTTCACCGGGGCGGTGATGCGACCCAGCGGTCGCACGCTTCCCATGCGTTGCAGAGGTTCACGGTTTTAATGCGGCAGGCCGCCCTGGTTAATACTGCGGGGAGTGTATTAACTGAAACACTACTACTATCACGCCGTCTGCTCCGCTCACAGTGGTAAAATTACGAGCGACTCAATTGAGATCACAGACAGCAGCAACACCCCCCCTGCTGTGACACCACTGCAGGCTGCGCCTGTGAGACAGCGGCGCCTCCTTGTGACGATTGCTCAAGATCCTTTTGCTGGAGGGCTTTGCCAAGGAAGTGATGTTACTGTCATGTGTGGCCAATACCGTTTCCACTGTGTGTGGTTGTTTAGCTATGGGAGGAAACAAGGGAACCCAGGTGAATCCCATGCAGAACAGTGGGAAAACGTACAAACTCTGCTCACATACACACTCTTGCACTACACAAAAGGAGCAAACGTACAAACTCTCCACAGAAAGGAGACCAAGCCGGGAATCGGTGGGGCTTCTTGCTCGAGGCACGAGTGTTACGACTGCGCTGCCGCCATTACCAGATCAATGGCGGCTGTGACGGCGCCCCGTACCGTGTGGCTTCTCGTCGTCCCCGCAGGATTCCCCTGAATGCTCCTCGCTCCTCGCTCCTCGCTCCCTCGCTCCTCGCTCCCTCGCTCCCTCGCTCCCTCGCTCCCCGCTCCCTCGCTCCCTCGCTCCCTCGCTCCCCGCTCTCTCGCTCCCTCGCTCCCTCGCTCCCTCGCTCCCACGCTCCCTCGCTCCCTCGCTCCCTCGCTCCTCGCTCCTCGCTCCCTCGCTCCCCGCTCCCTCGCTCCCTCGCTCCCTCGCTCCTCGCTCCTCGCTCCCTCGCTCCCCTCGCTCCCCGCTCCCTCGCTCCCTCGCTCCCTTGCTCCCCGCTCCCTCGCTCCCTCGCTCCCTCGCTCCCTCGCTCCCCGCCCCTCGCTCCTCGCTCCCTCGCTCCCTCGCTCCCTCGCTCCCTCGCTCCCTCGCTCCTCGCTCCTCGCTCCCTCGCTCTCTCGCTCCCTCGCTCCCTCGCTCCTCGCTCCACGCTCCTCGCTCCTAGCTCACTCGCTCCTCGCTCTTCGCTCCCTCACTCCCCGCTCCCTCGCTCCCTCGCTCCCCGCTCCCTCGCTCCCTCGCTCCCTCGCTCCTCGCTCCCTCGCTCCCGGCTCCCTCGCTCCCTCGCTCCTCGCTCCCCGTTCCCTCGCTCCCTCGCTCCCTCGCTCCCTCGCTCCCTCGCTCCCTCGCTCCCTCGCTCCCTCGCTCCCTCGCTCCCTCGCTCCCTCGCTCCCTCGCTCCCCGCTCCCTCGCTCCCTCGCTCCCTCGCTCCCTCGCTCCCTCGCTCCCATCGCTCCCTCGCTCCTCGCTCCCTCGCTCCCTCGCTCCCTCGCTCCCTCGCTCCCTCGCTTCCCTCGCTCCCTCGCTCCCTCGCTCCCTCGCTCCCTCGCTCCCTCGCTCCCTCGCTCCCTCGCTCCCTCGCTCCCTCGCTCCCTCGCTCCCTCGCTCCCTCGCTCCCTCGCTCCCCGCTCCCTCGCTCCCTCGCTCCCTCGCTCCCTCGCTCCCTCGCTCCCCGCTCCCGCTCCCTCGCTCCCCGCTCCCGCTCCCCGCTCCCCGCTCCCCGCTCCCTCGCTCCCTCGCTCCCCGCTCCCCGCTCCCTCGCTCCCCGCTCCCCGCTCCCTCGCTCCCTCGCTCCCCGCTCCCCGCTCCCTCGCTCCCCGCTCCCCGCTCCCTCGCTCCCCGCTCCCCGCTCCCTCGCTCCCTCGCTCCCTCGCTCCCTCGCTCCCTCGCTCCCTCGCTCCCCGCTCCCTCGCTCCCTCGCTCCCCGCTCCCCACTGCCAGGTTCCCTCCCGCTCCATCGCTCCCTCGCTCCCTCGCTCCCTCGCTCCCCGTTCCCCGTTCCCTCGCTCCCCGCTCCCCACTGCCAGGTTCCCTCCCGCTCCCTCGCTCCCCGTTCCCCACTGCCAGGTTCCCTCCCGCTCCCTCGCTCCCCGTTCCCCACTGCCAGGTTCCCTCCCGCTCCCTCGCTCCCCGTTCCCCGTTCCCCACTGCCAGCTTCCCTCCCGCTCCTCGCTCCTCGCTCCCTCGCTCCTCGTTCCCCACTGCCAGGTTCCCTCCCGCTCCCTCGCTCCCTCGCTCCCTCGTTCCCTCGCTCCCCGTTCCCTCGCTCCTCGCTCCCTCGCTCCCCGTTCCCCGTTCCCTCGCTCCCCGCTCCCCACTGCCAGGTTCCCTCCCGCTCCCTCGCTCCCCGTTCCCCACTGCCAGGTTCCCTCCCGCTCCCTCGCTCCCCGTTCCCCACTGCCAGGTTCCCTCCCGCTCCCTCGCTCCCCGTTCCCCGTTCCCCACTGCCAGCTTCCCTCCCGCTCCTCGCTCCCTCGCTCCCCGTTCCCCGTTCCCCACTGCCAGGTTCCCTCCCGCTCCTCGCTCACCGCTCCCCACTGCCAGGTTCCCTCCCGCTCCTCGCTCACCGCTCCCCACCGCCAGGTTCCCTCCCGCTCCTCGCTCCCCGTTCCCCGTTCCCCACTGCCAGGTTCCCTCCCGCTCCTCGCTCACCGTTCCCCACTGCCAGGTTCCCTCCCGCTCCCTCGCTCCCCGTTCCCCACTGCCAGGTTCCCTCCCGCTCCTCGCTCCCCGTTCCCCACTGCCAGGTTCCCTCCCGCTCCTCGCTCACCGCTCCCCACTGCCAGGTTCCCTCCCGCTCCTCGCTCACCGCTCCCCACTGCCAGGTTCCCTCCCGCTCCTCGCTCCCCGTTCCCCGTTCCCCACTGCCAGGTTCTCTCCCGCTCCTCGCTCACCATTCCCCACTGCCAGGTTCCCTCCCGCTCCCTCGCTCCCCGTTCCCCACTGCCAGGTTCCCTCCCGCTCCTCCGCTCCCCGTTCCCCACTGCCAGGTTCCCTCCGCTCCTCGCTCCCCGTTCCCCACTGCCAGGTTCCCTCCCGCTCCTCGCTCCCCGTTCCCCCGTTCCCCACTGCCAGGTTCCCTCCCGCTCCTCGCTCACCGATTCCCCGCTGCCAGGTTCCCTCCCGCTCCCATCGCTCCCCGTTCCCCACTGCCAGGGTCCCTCCCGCTCCTCGCATCACCCGTTCCCCACTTGCCAGGTTCCCTCCCGCTCCTCGCTCTCCCCGTTCCCCGTTCCCCACTGCCAGGTTCCCTCCCGCTCCTCGCTCACGCGTGTCCCCACTGACAGGTTCCCTCTCCCCGCTCCCAGTCGCTCCCCGTTCCCCACTGCCAGGTTCCCTCCCGCTCCTCGCATCCCCGGTTCCCACTGGCCAGGTTCCCTCCCGCTCCTCGCTCCCCCGTTCCCCACTGCCAGGTTCCCTCCGCTCCTCGCTCCCGTTCCCCCACTGCAGTTCCCTCCAGCTCTCGCTCGAACCGTTCCCCCGTCCTGGTTCCCTCCCGCTCCTCGCTCACCGTTCCCCACTGCCAGGTTCCCTCCCGCTCCCTCGCTCCCCGTTCCCCACTGCCAGGTTCCCTCCCACTCCTCGCTCCCCGTTCCCCACTGCCAGGTTCCCTCCCGCTCCTCGCTCACCGTTCCCCACTGCCAGGTTCCCTCCCGCTCCTCGCTCCCCGTTCCCCACTGCCAGGTTCCCTCCCGCTCCTCGCTCCCCGTTCCCCGTTCCCCACTGCCAGGTTCCCTCCCGCTCCTCGCTCACCGTTCCCCACTGCCAGGTTCCCTCCCGCTCCTCGCTCACCGCTCCCCACTTCCGGGCTCCCCCGTCCCGTCCCCCCCGCGTGTCCCTGTGGGCCCCTGTGTTGCTGCGGTATTTTTAGGCCCCGTGAGCTCGCGAGGGCCCTGGAGCCGCGTGTGATCGACCGCGCGCCGCGTTGCTCGGCAGCGCCGGTGCCGACGAGCGTGAATGCCGCGCTTATTGATCCCACGCGTCGTACTGATGAGGCCCTCCCTAGATGCGGGGTTCGCCACCAGCGCCTGGCCGGCGCTGGTGATCTGCGTGGCACGAGTGCTGCACGCCGGCCGTGTTGACTGGCATCTTACCCACCACGCTTTGTTCAAACTACCTGTACGGCCAGTGGGAGTGAGTTATCGCTCGTGACAAACGGCTATCGCTCAAGTCGCTGTTGTTGGTGGCCACAGAAATGAATGGGGATCGCGACACCTCAGGTGGTACCGACGAGTCGGACACCTGGGCCAGGTGCATGAAGAGACCCCGCTCGCTCCGCGAGGAGACCGCGACGTCGAGTGATGTTCCTCGTGCGACGCTCATGTGCAGCGCACGAAGCAATGTCGTGGCCCTGTCGATGAGACGCTAAATGTCGAAACCAGTCCAGCGTTTGTGTTTAACTGGCACCGCTGAGCCTAGCAGAAGGGTGCATGTGGAGTGACAGATATGGGACGGGTGGACAAGCGTTCCGCTGTATTTGTTCTTCACAGCGACGCACGCGAGCGTTTGGTGTTGAGCGACAACGGAGATGGTTCTCTTTCATAGTTTCGTTCTGTTTGTGCACTGGTTTTGATTTCTTTCATAGCAAGGTTGCTTCCGCTGTGGTTTCTCATTGCTTCATTGCTGTCGTTGTTCCTCCGCCATTGCTCGAGTCGTTGTGGTGACCCAGGCCCCTCCTGCGAGTGATCCTCGCCGTGCGCTCTCGAGTTCTCAGTTCAGCAAAACAAACTATCAGACACGCAACACACGCGTGACGACGACACGGGGACACACACTTTACATGTATCACCATACAGTTTGCGCAGTGGATATCAGAGACAAAGATCCCCCGTATACCCTTAACAGACTGTAGGGACAAGTGCTGTCAGCGAGCACCTATGAAGGCCAGAATGGCACACAAGGGGGTGGGTGACCAGCACCACGCCTGGCGGCCTTTGTCTCCCTAGTGGCGATATTTACATACCGCACCAGGTACTTACTTAAAGCTGAGTTGACCTACACACTCACTCACACGTATCCGAGCAGTGTTCTGATTTGCCTACGTTTCCCAGCAGATGGCTTGACCGGCGTCATTTACCGGCGCAAGATCGCCACCTGTGCCAACGTGCTGCCCCGGTTTCTGCGGCAGGTGAGGGTTTCGTGCGAGCTCACCACTGACTTCACGGCTCATCACAACGTCATTACACGTGTGTCGTGCCTTCACTCACTGATTAGTCTCATCCACCACGCTGTCGAATCACCACACTGCAGGTCATAACAACACACTCACCCACTCACTACACTGCAGGTCACAACAACACTCACCCACTCACCACACTGCAGGTCACAACAACACTCACTCACCACACTGCAGGTCACAACAACACTCACCCACTCACTCACCACACTGCAGGTCACAACAACACTCACTCACCCACTCACCACACTGCAGGTCACATCAACATACTCATGCACTCACCCACTCACCACACTGCAGATCACCTCACTTCTCGCTCTGCTTTTTCACTGCCACTGCTCCACTCTGGATTTCCCTCACCCATCAATGTCTCTTCCCCCCCCCCAAGCTCTTACAACGATAACACCCTATCCAAATTCAAGCAATGCGCTCCACTTAGCAATATCCTGCGTGATGCTGGTGCTCTTTGTTGCTGGCCACTTGACGTTTCGGGCCTTTGGGCCGACTGCTCCACAACTGTAATAGAAAAAAAAACGCAAACCGTTTGACTTTCCCAGAAGCGCAAACATCAGCAGTCGATGCCCGCGGCGATTCCTCGGCTGGGGTCTTGACCCCTTGTGCGTGGAGGGAAAGAGGCTTCCTGGGGCTGTCAGCGCTGCGGTGTTGCTTACTCAGTCGTTGAGCACGCAGTAGGACCAAATGCCCAAAACGTCAAGCGGCCAGCGACAAACGGCACCATCCAAGCTAGCGCTGGCGGCGGTGACGGTGCCGCCGTTAGCGCGCCGCTCTCCGAGTGGTGGGCAGTGGCCGTGGGCGCTCGGTGCCTGGCGATGAAACCCGACCCGAGTTCTCCTGCGGCATTCATCGGCAGAAACGGGGCGCGCGCCCAACCTGGAGGCTCTTGCACCGGGATATAACAAACTTTGTTTAAAAAGAGTTTAACTTGCGGGCTATTTCACCTGGATATACCCTTGTGACAGAACATCGCGGTGTCCCAGGGGGTCCCACACAGAGGGAGCGGTGGGCTTGTGGGAGGAAACCGGAGTGCCCGGAGAAAACTATCCCCCACCCTGGCTTGATACTATTCACACCCAGAATGTGTTTCCACACCTGGCACACCACATCCAGTATAGCTCTGGCTATCTCCGTGACTACTCGTCAGATGCCACCTATGCCAGACTGCCACCCCACCACCTGTGCATTCCAAGTTTTGCATGAATGGATTCACGAACCCACATTCTGTACTGCCATCTCCTGGCCACCTCGCAGCCCAGTGTGGATTCAGACCTCTACATTGTCCACACACCCTCGCGGCCTCCACAGTGTTTGTGTGTTTGGCGTCGCGCGCTGACATGCACAC
Organism: Lethenteron reissneri; assembly: GCF_015708825.2. Taxonomy (NCBI): domain Eukaryota; kingdom Metazoa; phylum Chordata; class Hyperoartia; order Petromyzontiformes; family Petromyzontidae; genus Lethenteron; species Lethenteron reissneri. The sequence goes on from NC_083794.1 coordinate 15,545,858, forward strand.
AGTGCGCACTCACGCACGCAGGGCGCACAAGCTGTGCGCACACACAGCGCGCACACAGTACACACGCAGACAATGGTTGCAACAGACTTAAGGCCCCGATCATTACCCCGCCATCACGCGCATCGATTTCTTTAAAGCCTCCGTCTGTATCGACCGCACCCTGTGGATTGTGGGGGGAGTCTCTGGGTTCACCCACTCCTCCGCTTCCCCCTCGTCTCAGGCTGCAGGAGGGGATGACCCCCCTCCTCCCTGGAAGGAGAGATGCGTGTGTGCGCTGTGTGTGCATTCATGCGCACACGTGCACACTAGCACCGCACTAACCTGCATACACATGCACTCACGCTCGCACGTGCACGCAGGCACCAAACTATCTATTAATCTACACACACGTACACCGATACACGCACACACGTACACCGATACACGCATGCACATATAAATACGGACACACCCACATGGCCCAACCCTTAATGACTTGCACAAAGACAGCTCCTCGCTATCGCCTTAACGGGCCGTTTGCGAGCATCTATCCAGGCTGGCACGGCACACGAGGGGGTGGGTGGCCAGCACCATGCCTGGCTGGCTTTGTCTCCCCAGTGAAGATGTTTACACATTGCACCAGGTACTCATTTGAGGCTGAGTCGACTTAGGGGAGGCCCAGGACAGGTTCAGATAATATAATCACCACCGTTGTTGGCCATGACCGGGAATCGATCTCGAGTCGCCGAGTTCGTAGTGCAACATGTTAACCGCTACCCTACCGCTCCCCGCACCGACACACTGACACGCGCACACATACATATACACACGAGCAGTAACGCAATTCCAAACTGCCCCAGCCCTTAGTGACGCACATGCACGCACGCGCACGCACGCGTGCCTGAATCAAATTCAGCATTTTTGTGAATAATGCTAAACCCAGCACAAACCAGAAGGATTTCGCGATGCAAGCTGCAGACACACCGATGTGACGAGGTTTTGGTGAGTGATTTGATGGGTGTGTGTGTAGGTGGGCGAGTGAGTGTTTGTATGTATGTTGGAGTTTTTGCACCGTACGTAGCCAACCGTGCTAATTGTAGGTGTTAGTGAAAGAGCGGGTGGGTAAGGGAGTTGGTGAGTGGGCTAGTGAGTGAGTGGATGGGTATGCGAGTGGATGAGTAGATATAACATAATACAAAGCTGTGACACTCACAAACGGTAGGTGGGCACTACTCCATTCATGTCTTGGATGTGACCAGCACATGCATGTACAATGCTCTTAGCCTTGTCGAGACCACCAACTCAAGAAGATGAACATATGGCTGTTTCATTGTTAGTTGAGCGCAGGTCGCATGTGGTGAGGTCAAGTATGGGTACACCCACCTCTTCAAAAACACCCGGTCGGTATAGAAGCCGAGACACCCTGTGGAGCTCCCAACGGTGGAGGCCCTTTCACCAACAGGGGCGTGAGTGAGCATTTGCTGCACGACGGACGCCTTTACCTTGTAACTGAAAAACGAGGGCACATTTACCATGCGGTGACTGAGGCCTGCGCTGTGAGGTTTGTACTTTCTCGCGAGCACATTCATGCGTTCGTCATTCACATCCCACTGGAATCTTCTTCTGGTTATTATCTTTCGTAACCGGTAACTCGTTACGATACCGGTTACCGGTGAAGAACACTAGTTCCTGATTCATGATGGCCGTTTGGGTTCTGCCACATAGTGATCTGACCAAATCTGTACCACTAGGAACCCTCCACAACCTGGCACGGCTCCACAGTACATTGTCACGTGGTGTACCCACGACAGTCCGCGGTGGCTCGCGGTGGCTTGCGGCAACTCGCGGCAACTCGCGGCAGCCCACGTTAAAACTGCTTTTTGTGTTTTGTTTGTTCTTCCCCTGCACCTCCGATTAGCTCACTTGGCTACGTACGGTGCCAAAGAAGTTCAGCATACACAGGCGGTGGCCCACGGTGGCCACTGGTATGACGTGTGGGCGGTGCCTGGCAGCTGCGTTAGCCGCTCGCACAGCGCGCGGCTCGCAGGCCGTAGTGGGACATCCCCATTACGCACGCGGCAGCCGCATTAAATATGCAGCATTTCTGTCGGTGCCTTCCGCCACACACATGCCCGGCAACTGGGCGGGAGCGGCGTTTGTGTCTGTATGCGTGTGCACGCCTCCAGTCATAACACCTTGCTCTGTCCCATGATTTCCTGCCAGCAGTGAGCTTTCCACACTTCACCCGATTTCCTAAAAGTGCACCTAGCCTGGCACAAAGCACCGTGGCGGTTAGTCACTGCGTTAGGAACCTGGCGACCTGAATTTAATTCCTGTCAATTTGTGGTGAGTGACGGCTACATGAGGGGATGTGCGTGTGCGAGCCCGTGTGACTATGTGTGTCTGTGTGGAGTGCAGTAGTTAACGCACGGCACTACAAACACAGTGAGCCGAGTTTGAATTCCACTCCCAGTCAAGATCGTTGGTGATTATCTGAACCGATCCTGGGCCTCCCGTAGGTTGGTTCAGCCTTAAATGAGTACCTGCTGCGGTGTACAAAACATCTGCACTGGGGAGACCAAGGCGGGCGGGGCATGGTGATGGCCGCACCACCCTCTCGTGCGCCGTGCTAGCGCTCGCCAACAGGATTCGCCCCAACAGTCTGCCTAGCTACGTGGGTGAGCTTTGTGTGCGCATGTGCAGCTGGGTGCGCTGCAGGTGGACAACGTGCGCCTGGAGGAGGAGTCGTGGCTGGACGTGCAGAGGAGAGTGCTGGACGTGCAGAGCCGCTGCCTCACCTGGACACACCTGGCCACCATGCACGAGCAGGCGACGCTGCACCCGAGCCCACGCAACCCCACCTGGTACGGCATCCTGCACCCGGACCCCGGACCCTGTACCGGCACCCTGCGCCATACAGCAGAACCCAACACCGAGCACCATTACCCAGCGCACAGCAGCAGCAACACCCAGCACCCTCGGTGAGGGGAGCAGGTGGCGGTGGGTGCCGTGGGTTTTCTTGTCTCCGCTCACGGGAAGTCGGTTCAGACCTGAGAGAGGGATGGAAGGGATGGGAGGGCCTTGTAAAGGATGGATATGTTTGGAGGGATGGGAGGGATGAGAGGGGTGTGTAAATGCGTTCCACTTTGGACCAAATGAATAACAATTTAAAATATGGATGCAGCGTTAAGAAATGTATTGGGGCATCAACATGAACGGAGCGAGGCCGCTCGACGCGTGGAGATGCACCACGGCATAACGGGCCAGCGCAGACGCAGCTCCCGAGTGATCCGAGCTGACGTCTCTCAACCTGCCGGGCATGGGAGGGAGGGTCGGAGTCGGGGGCGAGCATGGGATAGGGAGGGTGGGTGTTCGTGGGGGTGACCGTGGACATGGCTGTGACGCAGGATTTTTTTGGATATCATTTAACCAGGAAACCCACACCGAGTCTCAATACATGTTTTCTGGAGGATCCTGCTACATTGTGATATGTTTCCACCACCAATGACGTTGTGTGTGTGTTTAGCTGTGGGAGGGACCCGGAGAACCCAGAGGGAACCCATGTGAAGGACAGCTGTGTGCAGGGCAGTGTATGTGGGCACTCGTGATGTCTGTGAGCTGAATCTCCATGGGGGGCCAGCCCCCCCCCCGACCCCCCCTCCCCGTGATCCCACTCCCCGTTGGCCCCCTCCCCACGGTCTCCTTACCTGCAAGCAATTGCGCAAGCTCCTAAATATAGCCTCGTGTCCCGTGGGAATTGGCCCAGTTCAGTCAAGATGCCACCACCACCGCCACCAAAGACAGATCCCCCATATAGCCTTCACAGCCTGTTGAGGCAAGTGCTGTTAGAGAGCACCTATGAAGGTTGGCATGGCACATGAAGGGTGGGTGTCCAGCACCATGCCCGGCCACCTTTGTCTCCCCAGTGGCGATGCGTACATATCGCACCAGGTACCCATTTGAGGCTGAGTCGACCTAGAAGAGACCCAGAACCGATTCAAGTAATCGTCCGTGGGCGGATATCAAATCCGCGTTGCTGGGTTCGTAGTGCAGTACATTAACCGCTGTGTTGCCACTCCCCATGAGAAATCCATAATCACTGCGCTAGAACCGGAATTTAAATTCAGCCGCGTCTGTCCTGCAAATGATTCCACACCAAGCACACCACATTCAATATGCCTCTTGCTAAGGCTGTGGCTGCTCCTGGTAGTCACCAACTCCGGGCTACTAGCCCGGGTCACGTTTACACCACCCGCCGTTGGGGGATGCCGAGCCGCGCGTGATGCACGCGGACAACGCACCCATGAGTCCTCCAAGACAATCCCACCACGCCCCCACCCACCACGCCCCCACCACGCTCCCACCACGCTCCCACCACGCCCGCACCACGGTCCCACCATGCCATGGTCGCACCACGCTCCCACATAAATTTATCCTGCACGGTATCCATGCCGCAGGACTTGCGTAAACGGTGGTGTAACGTGTGGCCGCTCAGCACTGGCAGCGCCCCGCGCCACACACAGCGCCCGGCAGCGGCCTCGGTCGCTGATGACGCTCGTGCCGCGTTATAACCACATGGGTGATGGAACACGTGGGGGGTGCAGGGCGGTTGTGCGGTGGTGACACTTGTGCCTCACAACAAGAAAGGGCCGGGGTTCGATTCCCAACTCTGTGGAATCTGTATATCCTCCCTCTGTGTTGCATGGACCTCCTTTAGGTTCTCCAGTTTCCTCCTCCCATAGTTAAACCCACACTCAGAGACACACAGTGTAACTGGTAGTGGCCAAAACATTCCCAATTCTGAAAACATTAGCTGCACATTACTCGAATGAGAAGCGCAATATCGGCCCCCGCTATGAAAACGTGGCAGGACCCTCCTTAAAGAGAGGCTCGACACTCTGCGAGGCTTTCCTGGGTTGACGAGCGTCGTGATAATGAATAATAAATAACAGCTATCAAGAAACGTGGCGTCCGTGCTGCGTCGTGGCGCCATCGATGGGCAGCAGCCGCCCCAGTTGCTGCTCAGATTTACTGCTCCGTGGACGCACCATGAATCTCAGCTGAACACGCACAATAACCGCACACGCGCGCACTTCATCACCCCGCGGCACCGCCGCCGCCGCCGCCATCGGCGGGAGCCGGGAGCGCGCGACGGCCCCGCGGGGCCGCTCTGCGACGCGCGCCTTAATTAACTCGCGTTGATTAAAATGGAAATTGATTAAACCGGGCACATTGCGAGGTTACGCAATTGTGCAGTGACGTGGCACAACTGTGGCACGCAAAGTGGGTGAGAGGCGTGGTGAGTCAGAGGGCTGGTGAGATTGTGGGTGGCTGGGGTGTTGGGTGAGAGGGGTGGTGGGTAAGAGGAGAGGTGGGTGTGTAGGGTGGTGGATGAGTGGGCTAGTTGTGGTGTCCGTGCACGTGACTTGCAGCACCACACCTATCACCAACCTCAAAGATCCGATCTCTGTCCCCCAAGAAAATAGTTTGCAGGTTTGCTGAGCATGTCTCCTTGGACTTGAGGGAGAGGAAACCCCTCGGCTCAAACAACATCATGGGGCAAGGTCGGGCTGACCCTGCTGGTGCTTGTTATGCCTCAACTATTGGAGGAAGTCGCCACCCCCTGCACGTGGTTGGCGGATGTGCCATCTGTTAAGGAAGTACGAACAGCCATCTGGAACTTGAGACCAGGTCAAGCGCCGGGGAGAGAAGACCCCTCAAGCAAACTGCTTATGGAGGAGTGACATTTGTGTGCAGACTGCCCTTTGTGATATCATTACACAGGACGGGTTCCGCAGGATTGGAAGGATGCCCTGGTGGTCCCAATTACAAAAAAAATGGGGACCACACTGATTGCAACACCTGCTCCGTGTGATGCTGGGAAAAGTCCTGGCAGGGTTTATTCAACAATGCTGAGGAGAGGCTTGCGGAGCCCCAATCACACTGGCGGAGCCAGTGGGGGGGTGGGGTGAAACGTGCCCCCCCAATGATTCGATCGAAATCCCTAATTTAGTTCGGATCATTGTGGTTTATTAGTAATAAATCGGCATTTTGCGACCCCCACTGCCACTGTGTAGCATGTCATTACGTGCCAGGGACTCTTGAGATGTTAGGACAATAGTCTGAGTCCATAATTGGCAATAAGTAACGGCAAAGCAGTTATAAGTGACTCGCAGAATTGTGCGCAGTTGCGTATACAGTACACGACTTCCCTGAAGGCAAACACCTTCAGCGAGCGCGATGCCGATCACACGCGGTTCGAATTCGACCCTCGATCGATGGCTATGCCATCGCCGCACACGCGTCGAATAAAAAGCAAGGGATAAGCCCTTACTTACTAACAACTATCATTTTTCATTGCTGGAGGGGTTACCCCCTCTACCTGAAAATCCTGGCTCCGCCATTGCCCAATCAGATTTCAGATCAGGGCGGTTCTGCACGTATGCCATTTTCCCTGTACGTCTGCTAGAGCAGAGGTGTAGGGAATTTCAAAAAGACCTACATCTCTACTTTATTGCCTTGGTCAAGGCCTATGATATCAACAGGCCAGAGTCGTGGGTTATTCTTCATGATTTCGGAGTTCCAGACCCTCTGCTTACAATTAGTAGGGACCTTCATGATGATGGACAGGCCTGGATAAAGCTGCCTGGCCGGGAGTCGGAGCCATTACCTGTTCACTTCAGGGTGCGACAGGGATGTCCTCTCGCCGCACTACACTGACATCTTCTTCGACCACGTAGCTCGAGAAGCGTTTCATGGCTGTACCGGAGGAATTTCCATCTGGTACAGATACAATGGGAGGCTGATCAATGCTCGGGTGCGGTCAAGGGATGGCTCCCTGCTGGTCAACCATGTTATGTACTGTATGTAGATGATCTGGTGATATTTATATCATCGAATGCTCCCCTCCCACTCCCCATTAGTGATGAGGCAGTTGTGGAAAGAGTGGAGTAGTTTCCGTTCCTGGGCAGTGTGCTTATGAACAGCTCCGAATCAGTCGAGCAGCCTTCTCTTTTCATCAGCTGCATACCTCTATATGGAAGCTACCTGGTCTATTGCTTCATACGAAGCTCTACATCTTCTTGGCCACAGTCATGACCTCCGTTCTCGTTGCTTGCAAAAGTAGAGCCCTCCAAACTAACATCTTCTCCGGTTAGAAAATTCAGGTTGGCCTGCCTATGATCCATCTTAGCTTTAACCAGATTGGATTGTGAGGATCTCACAAATCATTGAGTGGGCAGGTGTGTGAGTGAGCTGTTGGGTGAGTGGGCTGATGCGTGGGCTGCTGAGTTGGAGAGTGGGCTGCTGAGTTGGAGAGTGGGCTGGTGGGTGAGTGGGCTGGTGGGTTGGTGAGTGGGCTGGTGGGTTGGTGAGTGAGTTGGTGGGTGGGCGAGTGGGCTGGTGGGTTGGTGAGTGGGCTGGTGGGTTGGTGAGTGGGCTGGTGGGTTGGTGAGTGAGCTGGTGGGTTGGTGAGTGAGCTGGTGGGTGAGTGGGCTGGTGGGTTGGTGAGCTGGTGGGTGGGCGAGTGGGCTGGTGGGTGAGCAAGAAGCCCAGTGGCCCCGGAGCCCAGGGGCTGTTCATTTGATGTTGAATAATGGAAACTGCTGCAGTTTTAATGTGGGGCTCCGTATGACTGAGCTGAAGGAGCCATATGTATAATGCATCCCGCGCTGCTCAGGAAGCAGAATTTGTTTTCTCCTGAAAGTGCTGCTCAAGGCAATGGGGGTTTCAATGAGCCGTGCGCAGATGGGGGAGGTCTTACACCCAGGACGGAGGGAGGCAGCTCCTATACGGACACGCCCTGCATGAGCCGCTGTAATGAGAGCGAGCTGTGTGATCGGGCCGCCCTCCTTTACGCCGGGCATCTCGACGTGCTCGGCACGCGATGATAAGTGACCTGCGTCGCATCTCCTTTCAATGCATTTAACGGGGCACCCCCTGTGTCAGCTGTCTCTGTGTGGCACAAGGTGGCTCGGCACCTGGCCTGCGAGTGGGCATAAATCTGCCAGTTGTGAGTGATGATTGCTGCTGTGTGCAGTTCCAATTGAGTAAAGGCTTCATTTTCTCAAATGACTGCGAAAGAGGTGGCACGTAGTGGCGAACGTGCCACCGCTGGGCCATGTTCTGTCCTATTGACTAAAATTCGGCTTCTTTACGGTCAGGCGACTCTGCATGTTGGGGTTATGTTCGGGCCGTTCCCCGCTGCAGCGTGATACAGGGTGATGCACTGCTAGCGGCAGGTCTCCGCGTGCGACTCTCTTGATTGCGCGATGAATCCATGGGTCTCGCGATCGTGCACCTGGGATGTGATTGGGATGGAAGGGCACAAGGAGTCTGTGTCAGGAGGGGCGCTCGTCTCGTTTCGTGTTGAGTGACGCCCAACCACCGCTCCTTTGGCCCGGTCGTAACGGCCGTCCTCTCTGCGCTCTGACAGCGCGCGCATTTGGTTTGGCTGGGTTTAGCCGTGCCGGGACAGGGGGAGAACATACTCACTGCATCCAAAGAGGTACCAGAGTCGGCAATCGAGCCCAAGGCTTTCTCGTTGCGGGGCAGGAGTGCTGCCGCTGCTGTGCCCTGCCGCCCGAGAACGTCTGAGGGTTATGCAGCTGCCCGCTATGAGCAGTGGGACGATGGCCTGGGGCAGCAGCAAGTGGCGTAGTCTGCGTGGCTCGTTAGGACGTCGTAAAGCGCAGATTGTTAGAGCCGTGTTCAGCAAGTGCAGGCTTCCCCCACGGGGCCTGGACCGGGAACAGCTGCCCCGGCAAAGGCTGCGTCATCATCGTCGTCGTCATTATCGGAGGCGGCTGGAAGAGCGAGGCTCCCTCGCCTCACGCCCCTTCTCTCGACTTACCTTGAGTGATTATTTTATCTGCACAACTCTTAAGGGTGTGTGCGCATGTGGCGAACTGGTTAGCGCACTGCACTACGAACGCAGACAACCCAAGTTAAATTCTCGCTTGTGGCCAACATCCATGACGAATATCTGAACCGAATGGGCCTCCCCTGTGTCGACTCAGCCTCAAATGAGTGCTTGGCTGCTTGGGGTGTATGCACATCACCACTGCTGAGACGAAGGTGTCGGGCATGGTGTTGACCACGCCACTTTCATGTGCTCGCTCGCATCACTTCCTCAACACTGTGCGGTGGCTACAGAGGGGACACCCTTTTTCTTGTTTGTGTGTGCAGGACAGAGTTTGTACAGCACGGCACGGTGGCGGTGACCGGCCTGGGCTCACTGGGGCGACTTGTGGAGATGTTCGCTCACACATTCCTGAGCCAGGGCGCCAAGCGGGTCAGTGAGCGCGTGTGTGAGTGTGAGTCTGTGTGGACGTTCTAAAGATTTGATGGTAGTGGTGGTGGCGGTGGTGATGGTGATGGCGGTGGTGGCCGCGACCTGCTGGCATCCCTCGACACTAGCACAAGCACCATGGTGACGTCCCCACCATGTAGAGGTGAATAGCGGTTGTTGTTGGTGGCGGTCGTAGTGGTGGCAGCACCGCACACTGACTCGCGGTTATCACCGCTTATGCATGGTGCTCCGTTCGGCTCTACCGCGTTAAATCGCCTTCGCTGTCATCCTCGCTGCAGAGAGGGGGAGGCGGGGAGGCGGGGGTGGGACGCTAACGTGGAACGTGCGCTCCAGCGACACTGCCCATTGTTTCTAGATGAATGGGGTCGGCTGTGGAAGGACAAAGACAAAGGTCCCTCGTGTAACCCAGACAGGCTCTTGGGACAAATCTCGTTAGCGAGCGCCTATGAAAGCCGCCGGCAGGCCGTTCAAATTGGTGGCATGGGCATGCACACACACGTGGATAGATACACATACACACGTGCACACAGACAGACACACGCATAAACGCACGGACACACACAAGGACACACACGCATGGCCATATGCACACGCGCACATGCAGACACATCGACATATGCACACACGGACACGCAAACATGCACGGACACACGCAACGAGTGAGTGGCGGCGCGGCAAGCCGGAGCCAGGGCAGCATCAAGAGACGCAGGCGCCGGTGTGCGGCCTCCCCAGAGCCCTGCCCTGGCCCCCAGTGTGAAACAATGAGTGTTGGAGGGTGAGGGGAGGGGGCGTTAATGGACGAGCGAGCGCCGTTACCCGGCCATGGCACAAGCAGAGTGGGGGGGCAGCACCGATGTGCCCCACCCCCGGCCTGCCCCCACCGTGGCCATGTACGGCGGAGCCGCGCGCTGGTGCGTTGACACGTACGGCCGTGGTGCTTCTCGCGATCCAGCACGAGTAGCGAATTACAGAGTTGTGCATCGAACTAGGACCCACGTCTAGCAGATTCCCATAAACATCTTGCCGTTCACCAGCAATGGTTCCAGCAACCCTCGCTGCTGATGATATGCTGATGATTGAACCTTTTGCTTGTGTTCAACCAATGCTGCTGACAAGAGGCACTCCCAGAAGGAAGGCCGTGTGGCTGATGCGATGGGGTAGAGTATTGTTCTTGTGGAGGGGCGGCTGTGGGAAGGAGGAGGAGGCGGAGGAGGCGCGTCGCCTGCTCGTGTATTGTTCTGCCCCACGGGGGCCGCACGGCTTCATCAGCGCGCTGCGTGGGGGCGCCACTTGAAATGGCGGCAGGTGGGTGGGCGTGGGGGTCGGGCTCGGGGGTGGGGGGCGTTTAAACAGCTGACAGATGCTCGCCATTAGCGCGCTTGACCGAGGCCACGTGGTTGCAGGGAGGCAGCCGACGGTCGAGCCGAGCGTGGTGTGAGCTCGTCTCGTGTGGCCTGTGAAGAGCGATGTAGCCATTGTTTTTGCTTTGTCTGCACGCGCACACTCACAAGCATGTGTACAGCACCTACACTCATGTACGCATGTGCGCATACCCACGCCCTCTGTGAATTCTCTACGCGAATTTCCGTGAGCACCAATTGAAGCGACTCTTCCCTCGACTCCCCCGGGTCTCCGCTACCAATACGGGGTCCGCTCGTCGTGGTGGTGTTTGCTTCGTTCCCTGTGGACCCAATACCACCACCACTGCCACCACCACCGTCGCTACTGCCACCGTCACTATCACCACCATCATCACAGTCGCTGCCACCGCCACCACAATTGTTACCGCCCACATTGACACACGTGCCCGGCAGCGGTAGCCGATCACGGTCGCGCAATGGCACGGCGGGGAAACCTGTGGCTCAGAAGTGACCACAAATTATTTCCACTCGGCTTCATGAGGCTGTGGGCGAGCATACAGGTGGCTGAGGCTGCGGCTGAGCGTGCAGGAGAACGGCACTAATTGGGCTGGCGAGTGCTGGACGGACACGGAGAGACCTTCGGCGCCAATTTACCGTCGATCACAAATTGGCATCGCGCTTGTAGTTGCAGTTTTTCTGTCACCATAAGAGGCCTCTGTCCCACGGGAGGGGGCGCCACTGGCTGGGGGAAAGGGGGTCCCTTGAGACCCCCTCGAGGGTTGCGTTTCCCGTGTGGGCGGTGCCGCTGCGCGTGTGCGGCGGCCACCGTGGGCTTGGGAGTGGAAGCAATGGCCAAGCCGTCGGGCCCACCCCGTGAGAAAGAGAGAGCGAGCAGACGAGCGGGCGCCCACAGAAAAGCAACCGCGTCCCAGAAGTAACGGGTCGGCGTGTACGGCGCCATGGGTCGCGACACGGCTCGCTCGTCGGGGTGCGATGCGTGAACTGCGCCTGGCGCGGCCTTGTCCTGGGCGTCGTGTCGGCTGCGTCGAGGCAGAGATCTGCAACGCATTGTGCCGTATTCCGTGTGCGAGCGTGCGAGTCGGTGTGTGCCTCTGTGCGTCATCACAGGTGACCCACAGCACCTGGGTCTGACCTGTGACCTGCCTCTAGCGAGCCTTTCACACTTAACGTGATGGCCTCAAAGCGTACCTAGCCTGGCACAAGCACTACGGTGATGTCCGCCATCACTTCTCATGGCGAATGCCGGTTGTTGTGCATGTGCCTGGCCGTGCGATAGCCTTGAAAGCAGTGGCGCAGAGGTTGGCACACTGCGCTATGAACCTGGCGACCCGAGTTCGATTCCAACACCGGTCACGATATCTGAACCGGTCCTGGGTTCTTGGTGTGGTGTGTAATAAACACCAGCACTGGGAGACAAAGGTGGCTGGGCACTGCACTAGCTAACTCACCCTTTTGAGCACAGTGCCGCCCCTCTTAAGGTGCTCTCGTCGCTGTGCACGTGTGCAGAGTGTACGCATCATGGACGGCTTGCTGGAGGAGCGCTACGGCTGCCCTGCACCTTGACACCACTGTGCGGGGCACGTGGAGCCACGTGTTACCAGGTGGAGCCAGGTGGAGCCGCGTGGTGTGACGTGGTGCCAGGTGCAGCCGTGTCGTGCCGCGTGGAGCCACGTGATGCCACGTGGTGCCAGGTGGAGCCGCGTGGTGTGACGTGGTGCCAGGTGCAGCCGTGTCGTGCCGCGTGGAGCCACGTGATGCCACGTGGTGCCAGGTGGAGCCGCGTGGTGTGACGTGGTGCCAGGTGCAGCCGTGTGGTGCCGCGTGGAGCCACGTGGTGCCAGGTGGAGCCAGGTGGAGCCGCGTGGTGCTAGGTGGAACCAGGTGGTGCTGCTGCATGGACCCACGTGGAGCTTGCAGGATATTTCAGTGGACGCTGCAGCCACACAGTTCCGTGTGCGAGATGCGCTTATCAAATCAGCAGGGACACGGACTTGTCATCAGCCTCCATGCCGCAGGAGCCCCGGGGGAGGTTCACACCAAGCTACCGCAGTCTCGTCTATATCCGTTTGATCGTCGTCATCATTTCAGCGTCGCCACCATTCGTGATGTCCACCTCTGGACATCACCTCGGGGGGCTGGTGTGATCAGCGCCACTCCTGGCCGCCTTTGTCTCCCCAGTGCTGATGTTTCCACACCGTGCACCAGGTACTCGTTTAAGGATGAGTCGACCTAGGGGAGGCCCAGGCCCTGTTCAGATATTCGCTGTCATCGACAGTGAGCAGGAGTTGTACTCGGGTGGCTGAGTTCGTAGCGGAGTGCGGTAACCACTACACCATTGTTCCCATCACATACATGAGCACACACACAGGTACACACATATACACACACCACCCACACAAGTGGTTAGCATACTGCGCTACTTACACGGCCACCGGAGTTTTAATCCCACTCACAGCCAACATCGGTGACAATTATCTGAACAAATCCTACTCGGCCTCAAAGGAGTACCAGGGGTTGTGTAAACATCAGAATGGGGCAGACAAAGACGTGCGCGCACACATACAGATATGTACACACACGCGTGCACACACACAGATATGTACACACACGCGTACACACACACAGATATGTACACACACGCGTGCACACACACAGATATGTACACACACGCGTGCACACACACAGATATGTACACACACGCGTGCACACACACAGATATGTACACACACGCGTGCACACACACAGATATGTACACACACGCGTGCACACACACAGATATGTACACACACGCGTGCACACACACAGATATGTACACACACGCGTGCACACACACAGATATGTACACACACGCGTGCACACACACAGATATGTACACACACGCGTGCACACACACAGATATGTACACACACGCGTGCACACAGGAATCCCGGTGATGTGTGGAGGCGGCTGTGAAGTGCGCAGCGCTGCCGCTGCGCACCTTGTGTTTGGATAGCGACTTCTCAGCGTTGCGCGAGTTGTCTTTCGTTGCGGGGGATGTGTAATGAAGTGGTCTTTTAAACATGACGAATAAACGCAGTTATTTTATCCAAAACTCATGGGACTGGCTTTGTCACGAACCTGTGCCTCCTTACAAACTCGTCCTCCTTAATAGAGTCTCTGAATCGGTGAGTTCTAGATCATTCATCTGAGACCAGTAGCTACAGTAGTTTTACATTACATTTAATTATCAGTCCTAATCGCATTAATCGTGCACCTCGCCATGGCAATGTGGAATTGGGAAATGCTTTGAGTCATGTTCACCTCTTAGCAAAGAGCGGAAATCCACCTCCCCGGCGATCTGCCGGTGAGAGTTGATGCGAGTTCACCAAAAACGTGGCCACAAATGAACACGAACCAACACGGTCTGGGGTGTGTGGCCTTTAGTAAAAACTCGGATATTACACCACGTGGTACACATGATGAGCGGTGGATACAAAGCGGGGCTCGTATATCCGTCGAGAGAACACCATCACGATCTGCACACTCGCACCCAGACGCCAGCAGGCACACGACGATCACAACTGGCACCAATGATGAAGTTGATGATCCATCACTCCGGCCACTCGCCTGCTCACTGGCAGTCGGTCGCCTCCTTGTCAATCTGTCTCGACTGCTACTACCACGATTACTGTCGCGGTGAACTACACGCGTTGATTCCTCCAGCCATGTTGGGGACTCGGTCAACCAGACGCCGTGTCCTCTCATCCATCGCGCTGCGTTCAACCAACACCACACTCCAGGTCACAACACTCGCCCCCCGCCACACTGCAGGGGCACCTCACGACTCTTTGTGCTTGTTCCTTCCTACTACCGCTCCACTCCGGAATTCACTCTCCCATCGTCTCTTCCCCCAAGCTCTCACAGATAACCCTGCTCAATTCAAGGTAAACGCGTTACACTCTTGCCAATCACAGTTTTGATAGTGCTGCTTGTTGCTGGCCTCTTGACGTTTTTGGCCGTTGTGCCCAGCAGCTGTTTTTACAAAAATCGAACTCACACCCTCACCATGACCGCGAGCCCAGACCGCGCCTCACAGACACGAGCCACTTTATTTGTCCCAAACTCAAGAGTCGGGGGCCAGGTCCAGGCCGCGTGGAATGCGCGTTAAAGTGCTTCACTCATTCACAAGGGATCCGTGGACGGTGATCAACACACACACGTGTACACACACACACACACACGTGTACACGCCCACAAAAAAGACAAAGGTCCCCCTATAATCTATAACAGGCGGCTGGGGCAAGTGCTGTTAGCGAGCACCTAAAAATAGCCGGCACGGCACGCGAGGCAGTGGGTGACCAGGGCCACGCATGGCCGCCTTTGTCGCCCCATTGGTAATGTATACACGTCACTCCGGGTACTCATTTAAGGCTGAGTTGACCTAGGGGAGGTTAAGACTGGTTCACATATTCGCTGCCACTAATTTTGGGCGTGTGTGAAAATCGAACTTTGGATGCCGTGTTCATAGCACTGTGCCACCGCTCCCCAAACACGTGCACATGTGCACACGTACTCACAGGTGTGTACACACACGTACACACTCGCGTGCATTAGGACGCCGGAGTGGGTGAGAAGTGGTGAAAGAGTGTTGAGTGAGGATTGTTGAGGAGTGGTGACCGTTAGCCACTGCGGGTGGCCACTTGGAATGTTCGAACGCTCCCCACGGAGAGGCTGCCACTCTATCAGGAGCTGGATTGGAACCGCCTGGATCACTGAAACAGATAGTCCAGTGGGTTGGATCTGGCTCCAGTCACGATGTGGGATAGACAGTCCTCCACTCGGAGCAGGAAACTGGCAAACAGGGGGGGGGGTAGCTTTTCTTTTGAACAAAATAATGAAGTGGGTGTGGAAGTGTAGCAGTGAGGTGTAGAAAGCGGAGTCCCAGGCTACTGTGAGCTAGCCTCCCCTTAGACGGGAAGTGAGGAATGCTGGTAGGTGGCTTCCACTCCCACTGGAGATGAGTACAGGCATACAAGCAACGCTACTGAGTCATTTGCCTTCTGACCTCCTGTCCCAGGTGCTGGCTTTCGTGGCCCCTCGGCATAGAGGCATTCTGTTTGGTGACTTTAATGCCCAAATGTGTTATGAGGCAGGCACCTGAGCTGGAGTGATTGGAAGGCATTGACCAGATCAGTTCAATAACAACAGTAAGATGCTGTTCGACTTTTGTGCAGCCCATGGACTTGTAATCACCAACATACTGTTCCAGAATCGGTATTTCCACACATTATAGACTCACTCCAGATCCAAAGAAGAACATCTGCTGGACTATGTAGTGATGGAACAGCGGATGTGGGCCCATGTCCTTGACGACACCTGGACCTACCGTTGAGCTGATCTGCCCATTGACTATCGGCTTGGCATGTGTAAGATGCGCCTGTCATTCATCTACTGTGGTGGTGGGCGTCCACCTAGTGCCCCATTTAAACCCACAATCGCCTGGTCTTGACTCACTGCTGATGAAAGCTATAAGAATTGTATAATTACTTGCAGCTCAGGTTGACCCCCATCCTGTTGCCAAGGTGAAATGGGTGATGTTCAGGACTGTGGCTCATGCAGCTGATATGGCTGCACTGGGTACCTGGCTGACAGAGGAGGTGTTCTGGCTAGTTGATAGTGATAGGCCCACTCCCCCCATCTGTAACCCATGTCAGAAAATGATGTGGCTTAGCACAACCTTCACTTGGAGCTGTGCATCACTACAAGTGATGGTTGCAGGTTGCTGAGGAAATTGAAAATGCCTCAGTAGCTCGTGATCAGAATTCACTTTTTTAAATCCATCAATAAAGTAACTTGCAGCACCACACCTATTATTATCATCCTTAAGGGATAGAATGGTGATACGATCTCCGACCCCCAGTTTGCAGATTTGCTGAGCATTTCTGAGGTTTTTGGGGAGGAAAAATCATTCAACCCGACATTATGATCGGGCAAGGTGAGGATGACCCTGCTGGGGCTGCCTTACCTCATAAAGTGGAAGTAGCCACTCCCTGTGAGTGGCTGCCTGACGTGCCATCTGTTGAGGAAGTACAAAGAGTGATGCAGAGTCTGAGACCAGGAAAAGACCCAAAAATGATCTCCCAAGCGAACTGTTGAGGGAGGGTGGAAATTGTGTGCAGGCTGCCCTATACGATATTGTTATAACTGTCTGGACCATATGACGGGTTCTGCGAGATTGAAGGATGACCTGCTCGTCCCCGCATTGATTGTAACAACTACTGGGACATCTCCCTCAGTGTGTGTAGAAAGGTCTTGTCAAGGATTATTCAATATTGCCTTGCCAGGCACTCTGAGCAAAGCCTTGCGAAGCCCCAATGTCGTTGCAGAACTACTGCTGAACCTGTAACGTGACAAAAAGAGGTGGGGCCTTACCATCAGGCTCATAATAACAAAGCACCTGCCTCGGTATTTTGTGTCATCAAACACTCCACCCTTTCAACTCCCCATGAACGATGGCGCAGTTGTAGAGAGAGTGAATGAGTCCCCATGCCTGGGCAGTGTGCTTATGACGAGTTTTGTATTGGTAGCAAAGGTCTCACTCCAAATCTGTCGAACATAATGCTATTTTCATCGGCTCTGTAACGTTGTGTGGAAGCTTCCAGACCTGTCGCTCCATACGAAGCTTAAGGTATTCTTTTCTATGCTTACAAAACCTTGACCCCCTCTGAAGAAACATCTACACCAGCATGAAGCATTCAGGCTGGCGTGCCTATGATCCATGCTGGGTTTAACCAGACAGGATTGTGTGAGGACCTCACGGATTCTTGAGAGATCTAGACAAAGTTCAATCGTTGAGCTTTTATGGCATGTGAGGCTGCCTTGGTTGGGTCATATAGCCCACATGCCCAGCTACTGCATGCCCAAGCAGTTTCTGTTTGGCCGGATAGAGGGGGCTAAACGGGCACGGGATGGGATAGAGAAGAAGTAGCCTGATGCGGGATAGGAGGATTTGGAGCTGATCGGATGTGCCAAAGCCTCAATGGAGGAGGCTCGTGAACGACACGACTGGGTAGTTGGAGGCAGTTGCCTTCCAACAACAGCGGTGGGCAGAGGAGCGACGTTCTTAAACAGTGGAATGCCAGGTGGCTAAAACGCAGCGAGGTGGTTCAGTAGGGAGCACAGATGGTGCATCTGTTAGTCGCCTAAGTCAGTCAATCCATGGCACCTGGAATTGTCCCGTGACTTCCTGTCAGCGAGTCTTCAACACTTCACGTGGCCTCAAAGTGCACCTAGCTTGGCACAAGCGATATAATGACATCACCACCACTCAGTGTCGAATGGCAGCTGTTCTTGTTGGAGTGAGTGAGGAGAAGTGGTAAGGAGTGGTGTGCTGTAAAGAGGGTGGTGAGGAATACGTGAGGAGTCTGGCTCTATTCACCCACGTTCCCCTTTCTCTTGTCACACGCAGAGTTTGGGGAGGTGACTGGGAGCAGTGAGGCCAGAACGTCGGGTGTGAATTGTGAGTGAGGTGTGTGGTGGTCTGGGTGAGATGTTTAGTGGTTTTATCTGTGTGGTGATGAGTGAGATGCGAGATGTGTGGTGGTTTGAGCGAGTTGTGATTGAGGTGTGAGTGAGGCACGTTGTGTGAAGTGGGCTGTTTGTGACGTGTGTGGTGCGAGTATGTGCGGGACACTGTGCGTCACTTAAGCCCTCGCAGTGGCGAGTCCAGTGCTGGGTTCACACGGGATCCCCTACTCAGTCGGGATCACACACAGCAGCGACCATCTCCCCCTACTGCGAAAACATGGCAAGACACCCTTGAAAAAGAGTCATGAGACTTAGCGAGGCTCTCCTGGGTAAACAAGTACGACCACAACTGCCGAGTGAACTCTGCTGGATGCGTTCTCAAACTCAGTGTGACGGGTATGCAGAATGTTGGGGGGGGGGCGGGTGAAATGGTCGGGATTGGGCTGTTCAATACTCCCCCACCCCCGGCTTGTGGGCCCTGATGCATTTGCACGACTGCACCCTCCACAGCCACGTCACTGGGCCTAAAGTCATATATTGGTCTCCATATAAGTCTATATAGTTCTCTATGTTGAGTCTGTGGGTCTCTATGCGAGTCCGTGGATCTCCATGTAAATCTATGGGCTTCCATATAAGTCCAATACTGTACTTGAAGCTCAATATGCTCACGTTACTCCGCGTCATGAGTTAAGCCACGCTGTGCGAACCCAGTCTTAACAGCCGACACTCGCCATTAAGTGGTGGCGACGTCACCACAGTGCTTGTGACGTCACCACAGTGCTTGTGAGGGGCGAGGTGAACTTTGACGCCATCACGTGAAGTGTGGAAGGCTCGCTGCTTGCAGGTTACGGAAACAGACCAAGCTGTTATGGGCTGGCAGATACTGCCCACTGTGCCACCCCAGTCTGGTAACAACAGCAGCAGCAGCAGCAGCAGGAATGCCCTGAATCTGGGACGGTCTCACTGAGTCCCATTGAAGCCCCCCCCACTCCCACTACTTGCCGGGCTTTCCTGGCTTCGAGATGTGTGATCCCCTGGTCCGTGAGGACATCATTTCATGTGTGTGAGAAGCCAGAGTGCCCGGAGAAACCCCACAAATGCGAGGGGGAAACACGCTCACGAACCCTGCAGCACTGGCTGGGGCGTGTGCGCAAACCCAGGTCTTATGATGGCTCAGTAGTGGACCAGGGATGTTCACCCTGCAGGTAAAGACGGCCAGGATTGTCCACCTTTCAGGGAGAGGGGAATCCCAAGGTGTTTGCAAGAGGTTTCCTGCAGGGTGGGCAGGTAGAGAGGATCGTGATTGTCCACACTGTAAGCAGAGGGAATGCTAAGTGTGGGAGACACGATGTCACGCAGAGTACACGTGGCGAGAGTAAAGAGGGCGTCATTACGAGGTCGTCATCATGCCCTGCCTAGCGGCTGGGTTGTGCTTAGAGTTGCCACCTGTCCAGGAACTGGCGCCTGTGATCGAGTGGCAGGAATTGATGTGTACCGAAATCCGGTGGTTAAACTTTATTTCAGGATACTACGCAGTTCTGGAAGGCCTTGGCTGACTCACAGATGTGGTCTGGGCTTGCTGAATGGAGAAGGTGGCATCCCGAGCTATTGTGCTGCTATTCGTGTGCTTAATTCACGCGGAGGAGCCGTGTCCTCAGGGTTCTTTGTGCAGTGCTAACCCTCCAGCTGGAGTGGGCTGTGTTGCTCATCGGGGGTCGGGAGGTGGGGGGGGGGCATATCGCGCATGGCAGGGAAGCGGGGGCACCCGGCAGGTGAATCAGATGGCGCCTCCGTGGTCTCCTCTCCCCCTGGGGTTTGCAGCCCGGCTCCACTCTTGTTCCAGCTCCACGCGTTTTAGAGCCACGTGTCCCCGTGCGCTGAGGGTCTGGGTGGCTGCACAAGGTGCACACATCCCATGAACTGCACGCGTGGAGCCTGCCTGAGTCCACCTGAATTATTGTTCCAGTCGTGGTGAGACAGAGGCGTTGGTGGTGGTGAGGGGCAGAGTTGCCCTTGTGCTTAAGATGCCGTGGATGAGGATGAGGAGGTGAGTGACAAAGAGATGACGGTGCAACACAGTGAGGGGTGGCACCATTCCCTCTTTTCCGACCTCGACTCGGAACGGATCTCTTACCGGGAGGGTGTTATAGGGGGTGGGTGAGACCAGACAAGACTATTCACCGTGGTGGTAGTGGTGGTGGTGACGGGGGGGACGTCTGGGGGGACGCTGGAGAGGAGGAGGGAGTGTTGAAGGGGGGGTCCAGGATGAGGATTGGCAGGCTAGTGGGGGTTGCCACCGCCGTCACACCCCGTGTTTGTGCAGAAGATCAGCCTGCCAGGCGCGCGTCTTCACGGAGAAGCGCTTGGGGATGCGCAGCCTACGCACGTCAGCCACGCACTTGTGCAGCTGCTCGGCCAGCGCATCCATCTCGTTGGCCCCGATCCCGGCGGAGCCGTCGACGCCCAGCGCGTCCGTCAGGGTCTCGGGGCGGTCGCTGTTCCGACGTTTCTTGCCTCCCCCTCCTCCTCCTCCTCCTCCGCCGGCACCGCCGCAGCCGGGTCCTCCGGCCCCTCCGCCCAGGCCCTTGCCCTCCCGGCCGCCCTCCCGTCGCGCGGGCCGCTGCAGGGTGAGGGTCTCCGGGCGGCTCGGGTTGGCCGTGTGGGGCGGCGCGGGCAGCGGGGACGCGTGGCCCTCAGACTGGCTGTCGCAGCTGGAGGTGGAGCCCTCCTCGGTGGAGCCGCTGTCCGAGTCCTTCTCCTCAGCGCCGTCCGCGTCGCGCTCCACCTCCACGCGGCGCCGCGGGGCGAGCGGAGCATCCCGCGGCCTCGCGGCCGGTGCCGAGGACGAACCACCTAGAGAGTGGGGGGGATGCGAGGATGGCGACACGGGGATATAGACACGGGACAGGGACGCTGGAGCTCGCACCTCGTAGTGGCTGTGGGCGTACCGCCTGCGAGTTGGAGTGATTCGTGCGGTGTGAGTGTTCGTAATGGAGGCTGTCGTTAACGTCTGCACCGTGCCGGGCGGGAGAGTTGTGGCTGTCGCCGGGAGGGAGTTGTGGCGGCCCGGGGCTCTGCCATGGGAAAGCGGTGCCCACAACAAACTGGGGTGGCTACAATGAGGGCTCGTTCAAGAGTTGCCGCATATACCGTATATACATTCCTTCTGACACACTGAGTGTGCTCGTCTCTGTAACTGCGGGACGGAGGCAGGTGCAGCAGCCACGGTGGTGGTGGAGTGGTCAGCAGCGCACGGGGCTCTCCAGCCAGACGGTGCCACTTCAATTCCACCGGTTGGCACGGCAGGGGAAGTAGTGGGACGAGTTTCTTAAATATCCCCCACTTCTGTCCACCCAGCACAATAAAACAGTCGATCAACAAGTCGCATGTTGTGTTTAGTTTGCTGTCCTTCCCTCGCACTTCCGATTACCATGGTTGGCTACGTACGGTGCGAAAGAAGTTCAACATACAAACATAAAGTGTGGGTAGGCCATAAAGTGTGGGTACGCCCACTTTATCCATGGCAGCTGGTAGTGATGTGGGCGAGCAATTGCGGGCTGCGCCTTTACCTTGTAACTGAGAAACGAGGGCAAATGATGTAACACGCGGTGCCGTTTGTACGTTCGTGCGTCCCAATCAGTGCGTGACTAAAATGTAACTGATTTTCGGAGCTGTAAATGGATTCTGACAACCCTGCAAAGAACCCGAGGAGGTCACTGTGTGGGCTATGACTGCGTGGGAGGGGGCGGTTGCTCCCGGGGGTCCCAAGTAATCTCCGTGGGGGGCCCCGCGCGTCCCAGGACATCTCCGTGCGTCCCCTGGCCCATCTGGGCGCGATTGGCGGCTCCCGTCCCCGCCGCTGGCGCTGCGAGATAATTGCTGACTATTCATTGCCTTAAGTGCACCACCTCAATTACCATTATCAGCGGCGGCCGCTGTTCCTCCTCACACGGCCCCTGCCAATCACGAGCCCCCCCCCCCCCACTCCGTATCCCCCGCTTGCCCCCCATAGCCCCTGCCAATCACGACGCCCCCAACCCCCGCCCCCCACCAACCCCACCCTGTATCCGCCCCTACCCTTGCCCCCCCCCACCGCATCCCTTTCTCCCCCTTATCCACCACTCCGCAACGGTAGCCAGAATAAGCGCCTCGCGACCGCTCCCCTTCACAACCATCACCATCACCACCATCACCACCATTACAGCCTTCACAACCATCACCATCGCAGCCATCACCACCATCACCATCACAGCCATCACCATCACCACCATCACAACCATCACCATCATTACAGCCTTCACAACCATCACCGCCATCACCACCATCACCACCATCACAGCCATCACCATCACCACCATCACAGCCATCACCACCATCACAGTCATCACCACCATCACCACCATCAACACCATCACAGCCATCACCACCATCACCACCACAGCCATCACAACCATCACCACCACAGCCATCACAACCATCACCACCACAGCCATCACAACCATCACCACCATCACCACCATCATCACCATCACCACTACCATCACCACCATCACAGCCACCACCACCATCACCACCATCACAGCCATCACAGCCATCACCACCACCACCACCATCACAGCCATCACCACCATCACCACCATCACCACCATCGCAGCCATCACCACCATCACCACCATCATCACAGCCATCACCACCATCACAGCCATCACCACCATCACCACCATCACAGCCATCACCACCATCACCACCATCACAGCCATTACAGCCATCACCACCATCACCACCATCACAGCCATCACCACCATCACCACCATCACAGCCATCACCACCATCACCACCATCACCGACATCACCACCATCACCACTATCACAACCATCACCACCATCACCACCATCACTCCCATCACCGCAATTCTTACAATAACTGCCATGACTGTAATCACTACCATCACTTCCATTACAACCAAGCATCATGATCACCGCCATCACCATCACAGCCATCACCACCATACATCCATCACTATGACAGCCATGACCACCATCACTGCCAGCACCACCGTCATGATCACAGTCATCAAAATCGCCACCATCGCAATAAACACCACTCCCACCAATACAGGCGTCATTACCATCACCACCATCACCATGCCGACCATCACCAGCACTCCTCTCAATTTGTATCTCCTCGTGCCCTCCGCCCCTACCCGCAGGGTCACGGGGTAGGGGTCACGAGCCCCGTGGTCAGCGCTCGACGCACGGAGCGGTGGCGGAGCGGTTAGGCGCGCTGCGCTATGAACCCAGAGACCCGAGGTCGATTCCCGCTCAAGACCAATAAGAGTGATGATTATGTGAACCGTTTTGTGGGCATCCCCTAGGTCGACTCGGCCTTAAACGAGTACTCTGCGCGGTGTGTAAACATCAGCACTGGGGAGACAAAGGCGGATGGGCGTGGTGTTAGCCACCCACCCCACGTGTGCCGTGCGACCTTCATAGGTGCTCGCTAACAGCACTTGCCGCAACAGTCTGCTGAAGGCTGTAGGGGAGATCTTTGTGTTTTTGTGGGGGAGCTTGCTACGGGTGATTTGGATGTGGCTGACCGCGCTGTGGACGAGTTTACTCAAGATCAGTGCGATAGGGAAGTGTGCTGTATGCGAGTGCTGTGGGTGAGCGCGATGTGGATAAGCGCGATGTTGGCAATGTCCTGTGGATGAGCACACTGTGGGTGAGCGCACTGTGTGTGAGAGTGCTTTGGATGAGTGGGCTGCGGGTGGATCGCCGCTACTCACGGAAGAACACGAACTCGGTGTAGCTGCTCCACACCTTGTCCTCGTTGTGGCCGCTCGGCTGGCCGCTCACACCGCTGCCGTGCGACGCCACGAGCGAGAAGCCGGCCTCTGCCAGGGCGTCGAAGGCCTGCTCCGGCGACGCGTGCGCCAGCGTGAGCCGCGACGAGTACCTCCCGGGGGGGGCTCGCTCCACCTCGCGGCTGCGCTCCAGGAGGGCGTCCCCGAACACGGCGCGCACCAGGGCGCTGCGGCCGCACGCCGAGATGCGCGCCGCCCTGCGAAATCTCCCATCGACACCTCCACCTCCACCACCGCCTCCTCCTCCTCCTCCACCCTCCCTGCCCGGGAAGCTGTAGTGGCCCCTGCAGGCCAGGGTGATGTAGCCGGGGCTGGCGCTCTCACGGCCGGGCGCCTCGGACACCTCGCTGCCTTCGCTGTTCAGGGAGCTGGCCTTGGCCGGGCGAGGGGTCAGGGCCTTCACCAACTCGGGCAGCTGGAAGAACTCAGCCTCGCGGCGCAGGCGGGCCCGCTCGGGGAAGTGGTCGGGCAGCACCAGCTGCTGGTCACGCAGGAAGTCCAGCACGTATCGGAAGAGGAACCCGTCCCGGTCGATGAAATAGCGGCCGCGCGCGTCGCGCACCACATCCGCGGTCGCCCCCGACGCGGCCGCCGCTGTCGGCCCCGCGGGGGCCGCTCCCGTGGCGGCCCCCGCGGCTGAGAAGCTCCGCCACAGCACGGAGTGGGCCACGCTGGTCAGGGTGCTGCGCCGCGTCACGTAGATCTGTCCGCCCACGTTGAGCTCCACCACCTCGGTGTAGAGCGGCTCCCCGCCGTTCGTTTGCGGCTGGGAGCCGGTTAGGCCATCCAGAAGCGCCATTGCCACCGCCTCCCCGCTCCCTGCAAAGGTGCGGCCGTCTCCCCCTCCTCCTCGTTCCTCCTCCTCCTCCTCGTTCCTCCTGGTGGACTCCGTCAGCTCGAGAGTACAGGGCGCACGCCTCCCAGAGAGACCCGCACCGCCAGCCGGGGTGACGTCTGCATGGACGCGATAGACGGGGTAGCGCAGGGCGATCTGGCGACGCAGGGCGCTCCGGGATTTGCAGGGCGCTCCGGGGGGTGCAAGAAGACGTAGCGGTTGCAGGGCGCTGCGGGGGGTGCGCGGGCGAAATGCGGAATGATGAGGATAATGACGCGGAGCGACGATTATGCCGGGAATTCCTGGGCGCTCCCAAATGCAGCAGGGCGGTCTTGGATTGCGGGGCGATGGGGCTACGCGGGGCGCTGCCGCCGCGGGGTGCGGGAGAGGCAGAGTCCGTGCGGGCGGCGGCGGCGATGCGCGGCGATGGAGGCGCGGCAGGGAGCGGCGGCGGCGCGTGACGAGAGAGACGGGAGAGAGAGAGACGAGAGAGGGAGACGGGAGAGGGAGACGGGAGAGGGAGAGGCGAGAGGGAGAGGCGAGAGAGAGACGGGAGAGGGAGACGGGAGAGAGAGAGACGGGAGAGGGAGACGGGAGAGGGAGACGGGAGAGGCGAGAGAGGGAGACGGGAGAGGGGCGCGTGACGACACGAGGAGGAGCGGCGGAGGCGGCGGCGACGGCGCCTCCTCCTCTCGCGCACGCCGAGAGCTGCTGCTGCTCGACTGCGTTGTGTGTGTGTGTGTACTGCGTGTACTGTGTGTGTACTGCGTGTGCGTGTACTGCGTGTGTGTGTACTGCGTGTACTGTGTGTGTGTGTACTGTGTGTGTGTACTGCGTGTGTGTGTACTGCGTGTGTGTGTACTGCGTGTACTGTGTGTGTGTGTACTGTGTGTGTGTACTGCGTGTGTGTGTACTGCGTGTGCGTGTACTGCGTGTGTGTGTACTGCATGTGTGTGTACTGCGTGTGTGTACTGCATGTGTGTGTACTGCGTGTGTTTGTACTGCGTGTGTGTGTGTACTGCGTGTACTGTGTGTGTGTACTGCGTGTGTGTGTACTGCGTGTGTGTACTGCATGTGTGTGTACTGCGTGTACTGTGTGTGTGTGTACTGCGTGTACTGTGTGTGTGTACTGTGTGTGTGTACTGCGTGTATGTGTGTACTGCGTGTGTGTGTACTGCGTGTGTGTGTACTGCGTGTGTGTGTGTACTGCGTGTGTGTGTACTGCATGTGTGTGTATTGCGTGTACTGTGTGTGTGTACTGCGTGTGTGTGTACTGCGTGTGTGTACTGCATGTGTGTGTACTGCGTGTACTGTGTGTGTGTACTGCGTGTACTGTGTGTGTGTACTGTGTGTGTGTACTGCGTGTATGTGTGTACTGCGTGTGTGTGTACTGCGTGTGTGTGTGTGTGTACTGCGTGTACTGTGTGTGTGTACTGCGTGTACTGTGTGTGTGTACTGTGTGTGTGTACTGCGTGTGTGTGTACTGCGTGTATGTGTGTACTGCGTGTGTGTGTACTGCGTGTGTGTGTGTACTGCGTGTGTGTGTACTGCATGTGTGTGTACTGCGTGTACTGTGTGTGTGTACTGCGTGTGTGTGTGTACTGCGTGTGTGTACTCTGTGCGTGTGTGTAATGTGTGGATCATGTGTATGCATTGTGTGTACTATGTGCATTTTTGTACTCTGTGTACTGCGTGCGTGCTGGGGTTCCATGCAATTTGTGTACGGTGTGTACTGCGTGTGCATGAAGGGCTCGTGCTGGGTGTGTGCTATTTGCTATTTGAGTGTGAAAATGATCATCTGTAGCTCACCGAGCCAGTGGTTACGTGTACGTCAGGCTTGTTAACGCTTAGCTAACGACTTAATTGCTTCCTATCTGACAGCGCAGGTAAATACAGTAATCATAATCACGCCCCTGTGGTTTCATTGTACAAACATAACAATGATAATGCTTAATGCCTCACTAAGTCTCAGGACTCATTTTGAGGAGGGGATATTTGGCCAAAAATCCCAATCTGCACGTGAGGGTTGGCTTCTCGTGGGAGGAGACGAGAGAACCCGGAGAGAGCCGACTGCCGATGTGAGGGGTGACAAAACCTCTCACAGAGAGACTCAAACATCCATTGCTGCACTGCCACCTACTGGCGACCTTGCAGCCGATACCTGCATCGTGTACTACCATCGCACGATCACGGCCAATGTGTAATGTGTACACGACCTGTGTGCACTTTGTGTACACGCCGTGCACTGCGTGTGTACACGTCCCTTATAGTCTCTGTACTCAATTCCTGTGTAATGCATGTGGGCATCCTGTGTGTACCGCACACGTCCTGCGTGTACTGCATGTGTACACGTCGTGCACTGCGTGTGTACACGTGATGCATGCACTTCACGTGCGCTGGTAATGCACTCCTAGTAAACATGGAACGTTGGGCCAACCACATGCCAATGTTGGTTCAACGTTGGCACGCTTCCTGGGCTGCATGTGAATCCGTCCTGTGTGTACTGCCTTTGTACTGCATGTGTACATGACGTGTGTACTGCCTGTGTACTGCATGTGTACACCACGTGTGCACTGCCTGTGTACACGTCCTGTGTGTACTGCCTGTGTACACGACGCGTGTACTGCATGTGTACACCACGTGTGTACTGCCTGTGTACTGCATGTGTACACGTCTGTGTGTACTCATTGTGTACACCACGCGAAAGCCCATGTACCCCCAGAAGCTTTCAGTCTTATGAGATGATCCTTGGGACGACTGCCTTTCGAAGCCCAGCGCGTGGACCACTGACCAGGCAGAGTTAGGATGCGACACACAGACGGAGTTAGTGTTAAGGTCACTCCAATGGTTTCATGTAGTGCATTGGAAGTCAGTGATCATTTTCGTAAAAAAGCGTGATCTCATTGACATATACTGTATGTTGCTTCACGTAAACTTTAGTTTTACACTTCCCATCAGTCGTATGGCCTTCTGGGATTGATTACATGTCAGCAAAATTGGTTCAATGTAAGTGTAGGGATATCTCCGACGTCTCTAGAACTCACTGCACAAGCAAACTGGACCGGCTCAGACAGACAGCCCTTCGTTAGCAGAGTCCGTCTCGCTGGTGAACTGTCAGATGTTTACAGGCAAACCCCTTCTATTAGATATGGATCCCTAGTTCGGCACTAAACTATAAAATATACTTTACTCGCGTTAAAATCGGTGTCGTTGTGAATAGAAATAAACAATAATCAGTTGTGATCTCTGAAGTTGCCACAACGGCTCCTCTACGCTTGCACCATCAGTAGAACAACAACCACGAGCTGCCTTGAACAGGGCCACAGCGGGGCCCTGCTGCCCTCTCGATTGTATCGTCTCTGACTCTCTGTCAGTTGTAGCAGAATACTGCGCAGTGTACACGCATACCATCTGCCTCCTCCACGTATAACATATCCCTCCATATGAAAAATATGAAATTATTTTTACACATGCCATCAGCTCCACGGCCTTCTGTGCGTGCATCGTCTCGGCAGCATTGGCGAAGCCACGGGCAACAGTGGACCGGCTTGGAGATGTTTGGGTCTCGACGCACATCTTGTGTTGTGCATCGGTCTCGCGTCGAACCAGGACCCATATATCTCACAGACAGGGCCCTTGCTGTAACATATGGCAGTCCACCAATATTGATGATGAGACACCTAATGTCAAACCCGGTCCAGAGTATTGATTGCATTGAAGCAATACTGCTGATGCGACACACTGCCAGAAGGTGGGCGTGTGTGACTGATGGGATGTGTAAGATAAAATAGTTGTTTTCATGTGGAAGGACATACATGTGACGGAGAAATGTATTTATTTACGATACTGATCACTGACTATTCAACGCGCTCGGTGAAGCCAGTGGAGTTGACCATAACCCCGTCTCCGTCTGTGTATGCACCATACGTTGGAACTTCTTTCGCACCGTACGTAGCGAACCACACTCATCGTAGGTGCGGGGAACGGACAACAAACTCCTGTACACACAAAGAGCAGCTCTACAGAAATTAGTTTTCAATCTAAACCGGTGAGTCGAACCCTAGCGGTGCATGGCCATTCGTCGAGGCGCTGGGCTGTGAAGGTCACAGGGGTCCCAAGAATTCTGAAGCAGGCGGACATCGTCCGCTGTGTCGGTGTTGCTGCCGCTGCTGTTCGTGGTCTCGGCAGCGCCGAGGCGCGCGGTGACCTCGCGCGGTGACCTCGAGCGGTGACCTCGAGTGGTGACCTTGTGACCTCGAGCGGTGACCTTGCGCGGTGACCTCGCGCGGTGACCTCGCGCGGTGACATCGAGTGGTGACCTCGAGCGGTGACCTCGAGTGGTGACCTTGTGACTTTGAGCGGTGACCTCGCGCGGTGACCTCGCGCGGTGACCTCGCGCAGTGACCTCGAGTGGTGACCTTGTGACCTCGAGCGGTGACCTCGAGCGGTGACCTCGCGCGGTGACCTCGCGCAGTGACCTCGAGTGGTGACCTTGTGACCTCGAGCGGTGACCTCGAGCGGTGACCTCGCGCGGTGACCTCGCGACCGCTGGGGGCGCCGTTCCCGGCCCGGGCTCCGGGGCGGATCCGCGCTGCGAGGTGACGTCAACATCCGCCAAGGTTTTAAACAAATCCGGCCTTGATTTATTATTAGTATTATTATGGTGGCAAATGTGAGGGAAACGAGGGTCTCGGGTTTTTGTTGTGGCCGTAATGAACTTTAATCGCCGGTTTTGTGAAACATTTTAGATGTTGAGATGTCGCGTGACCCCTGACCCTGTAACGGGCGCCTTATTCAAAATGGCCGGGCGGGGTTGGGTTGCGGCGGCGGCGGCGGCCGCGAACATCGCAACTCGTTAAGCGGCGCTCACTCGCAACCAGTGAACCCCTCCACTCACCAGTGAACCCACCAATTCATAATTAACTACCTCGTCACGGAGCTCTTCGCCGGCGATAGCGAGGATGGGGACTCCGGCCATGGGAGACAGAATCGAGGTGACGAGGGCTCTGAGGGGAGTGGGGGAGACGAGGGGAGACGAGGAGGGAGATGGGGGAAGAGGGTAGAGGACGGGAAACGGGACGAGACGATGAGTGGGCACGAGTGGTGAGGAGGCGAGAGGGGGTTGTGTTGTTGTGTTGCCGCTCTGTGGTCGCCACCTTCATCGCTGCTGGCTCACATCACTTTGCCCCAATTGTGTGCGTGGGCTCCGCGTGATCTGTGTGGATATGTGGACCCGTGTGTGCTTCTGGGATGTCTCGGAGTGTCTATATATGTGGAGTGGACTAACGTATACAGTATACTGTATGTGCATGTTTATCTGTGGGTATAGCTGGTGTTTACGTGCGCATTTTGTATATGTGTGTGTGCGTCTTTATCCGTGTACAATAATTCAGTATGTATATGTGGATCTGTGTGTATATCTGCGTTGTTTTTTTCTGTGTCCGAGTGTGTAATGTGAGTGTCTATATCTGTGCATGAACAACTGCGTGTCTTCGTGTATGTTTCAATGTGTATATTATATTCGTGTGTATGTAGCCGTATATGTATATCTGTTTATTTCTGTGTGTGTGTTCCTGTGTCTGCAGGATTACCAGGTCCTGCAGCTACTGGGGAAGGGGGCCTTTGCCTGCGTGTACCGGGCGCGCTCCGTGAGCTCCCTCATCGAGGTCGCCATCAAGATGGTGAGACAGGGAGACGGATGCACTGAGACACAGAGACACCAGAGATACATGGAGATACACACACACACGGTCGTCTTCTTCTTGTGTGTTTATCTCATCTCGCATATGCTATGGCCCGTTCTCTGGCCCTGGCGAGGTCCTCCACATTATGCGGCTCCTCTACGAGTCAACAGGCAGATAGATGCTCGATGGTCTTCACCAGTCACATGCGTCAGGGTCGTTAAAGTAGCTCCACTTCCACATGTTGAGACACATGGTCCTATCGGGACGCACGAGGACACACAGACATGCTCCCTGTTGTTGCAGTCTGTTTTCCAGCTAAGACAGATTATGCTATTGTGTGTTCTCAGATTGACAAAAAGGCGATGAAGAAGGCCGGCATGCTGAAGAGGGTCCGGAATGAGGTGGAGATCCACTGTCAGCTCAAGCACCCTTCAGTTCTTGAGGTGCCCACACCTCTCACAATACATTGTGGATATACATATCATCTGAATATAACTGCATCTCAAGAAGATGTACCGGTGACATGGCCCATCGGTAGCACGTTCGCCGCTTGATGCAGAGGTTCGCGGTTCGAGTCTCTCAAACTGTAGACATATTAACTCGGATTCAAAGTGAGCGTCATTCAAAAACGAGTAGGCCATTATGTGCTGTGGGGTCATGGTTTGAAAAAAAAATACTCGCAAATAACTTGCTTGGGAAACATAGCAGCATTACCCTGTCCTGTGGAAATGTTGGCAGGACCCTCCTGAAAAAGAGTCTTGAGACTCAGGATTTCCTGGGTAAAGAATAATACTGGAGGGACAGAGTTGCTATAATACAAGCTCACGCATGCTTCATGCGTTCGTGTCAAAGCTTGGAAGCACTTTATAGGGTTGATTCTTCATGAGGACATTCATCATATGTCATTTTAAAATCAATGATTTAGTTCGTAACTGTTCATGTGGCCTTAACAAGGACGTTGTGTGTGTTGCCGCTTTGTCCAGTTGTACACGTGCTTTGAGGACCAAAACTATGTGTACCTGGTGCTGGAGATGTGCCACAAGGGGGAAGTAGGACGCTATCTCAAGGCCAAGGGAGGAACGCCTTTCTCCGAAGAGCAAGGTGAGGCTCATCCACAGGTCTAACTTGACCTCACTGCCTTCACCAACCCGCATACTGACCAGCCTAGTGAAGTACAGACAAATAACCAGCATGCCCCCTCTAGACGTGGAGATGCTGTTATCCAGCAATTGATTGACAAAACGGTTGTACCGTGACTTAGACTGCAATTGCTTGCTCGCTCATGCCACGGCTGGGGGAAGGGCCTCTACGAGAGGGAGATATAGGGGTATTTGGTCTTATTTTTTTACTTTTACCAGACGTGCTGATTGACAGTTGATCGACAGGTCGTGGTTGGTAGGTTAACATATAGGTACATTCGCCTCTTCCTATGTGTCTAGTCAGTATGAAAGCGTAAACCAAATTATCTCGAGTTCACTGTAGTGGAGGTCCTTCTGCAGTAGTGTGAACTTGTAACGATATGAATCAGTGGTTGACTGGCAAGTTTGTGGACACTTAATTCAATCAATCTTTACTTTGTGGCAATATCGCCCTCAATAAAGTAGGCCTTGAGTTGTCAATAAATAGTTGTCTTAATCGAGTTATCCCATTTGCTTAGTGCGCCACTTCATGAAGCAGACGGTGCACGGGATGCTGTACCTGCACTCCCACGGAATCCTCCACCGGGACCTCACGCTTTCCAACCTCCTACTCACGGCCGACATGAACATCAAGATTGCCGACTTTGGTCTCGCTGCTCAGCTACGGCTCCCGGAGGAAAAGCACTTCACCATGTGCGGCACACCCAATTACATCTCCCCGGAAATTGCAACCCGCGGGGCACACGGGTTGGAGTCGGATGTCTGGTCGCTCGGGTGCATGCTGTACACCATGCTGGTATGTGTGAGTGTATAACTACAGATATGTAAAAAATCTGGTTGTTAGAACCAGTTTGTTTTGCATTCCTGTAATTGCATGAATAAAACTGGTAAAATATCTTTCCACACAATCTATCAGTAAACGTAACATTTTCACGTTTTTAAGCGGGAATATAAGGGACCTGCCACAGTGGAATAATGGTCGGCACACTGGACTTGCCATCCAGAGGTCGCCCGTTTGATTCAGTTTTGGGGCTAGGCAGTTGCAACCAGGATGCAAGTTTCTTAAATTCCCCAATCTCCACCGAGAAGTATACATGTTTACACCACCCTAAGTTGATCGCCAGGCAACTTGTGGTGGGGTAAAGTGTGGCTATGCCCACCTTGATGATGTCTGGTCAGCATGGGATAAGCGACCAATTAATAGTGACAACTTGTATCGTGCCATAACATGGGTTAAGCCATTGCAAGGGCACTGACATTATCTCTAGGGCTCTCTGTAGGCCCTTCTGGTAGCCGTGACGTGAGCAAGCAACTGCAGTGCTGCAACCTTTACCTTTTAACTGAGAAAGAAAGGCAAATTATGTACCACACAATGACTTTGGCTGCTGTGCCGTTTGTACTTTGCGAGTGCCAATTGATGCCCTCATTACTCGCGTTCCAATGTAAACTATTTCTGACTTTCAGAACTGGTGATTATTATTAAAATGGTCACTGGTTTACCGGCTATCGTTTAACAACCCAAAAAAATTCAAATATGGATAACTTAACATTTAATACATCTGGTTTGGCCACAATTATCGAGCTGAATGTCATTAAGACGCTCCGCCACCGACATGTGCCAATTATTGTTTCAGCTCACTGGTAAATTTGAAAAAAAATTCTCAACACCAAATTTACCAAATTGTAGGTTTTGTTTGAAACAACATCAAGCATCAAGACAAGATCCAAGAAGTAAAAATTATTATAAGGAAGTCAAAATAACCACGTGATGTGGATGGTTGGGTTTTTGTTTGTTTGGACAGGTGGGGCGGCCGCCGTTTGACACGGACGCGATTGGCACAACGCTAAACCGCGTGGTACTGGGAGAGTACAGCGAGCCGATGCACCTCTCCAAGCCGGCGCGCTCCCTCATCCACCAGCTGCTCCAGAAGAACCCAGTGGACCGGCTTGGTTTGGCCTGCGTGCTTGACCACCCCTTCATGACATTGCGTGGTGGCGGTAGTAGAATGACCACAGAACGCGGAGTGATCCGCTCGCATCCAATGCCGGTGAGCAGTATTTCCTCCACTGCTGTGTCATACAGAGGCTTTTGTGCTTGTGTCACACGTTATTATTATTCACCTTTACTCCTTGTTTACTCAGGAAGGCCTCTCGTTGCTCCTGTCATTGCCTTTTCCGAGATTCAGGCTCAATATTAGATAATTTTACACATTTTATTATGATACTTGTTTACCCAGGAAAGCCTCACTGAGCTTTAATACTTTTTCCGGAGGGTCCGGCTAGCATTTTGCAGGAGGGCTTGATGATTGTTATGCGTTTCCCAATTATGGAATTCTTGGATAATTTTTCAATTTGTGCAAATGTGGACCATGTCTAGTCAGCTGCTGAGCCACCTGCCTGGATATTGTTTAAAACCATAAATACAAATCTTGGAATGTCTTGTGTTACCAGATTATCACATTAATGTTGTGCTCTGTTTAGTCCCAAGGAGTGGAGGTCTCGATGGACAGTGGCAACACCACCATGTCTACTGCAGCAGTAACCGTAGAGAGATCCCGGTCCGGCGCACGTTTGGTGAGTGGTAGCAGAGAAACATCTACCCAGGCCTCACAGTCTGCGACCAGCTTCGGATTTGATGACGCGTTCCGCAGTACCTGCACCAGTGGGTTGGGTGGAGTGGAGGGCAGCGCGTGTCGCTCGGAGACGTCCTGCCGGAGCGAGAGAGACCGTAACGGCGACCACAGCACTCGCACCGGCAGTCGACCGGGACATACCAATGCACGGAGCACTAACAGCGGCATCAGCACGAATATGCGGAGGGGAACCGATGACCGCCGAGCAAAGACAGATGCACAGTGCCCAAGCCACACTGGAGCCCGCGAGCCCGGCATCACAGCCAGCACAGAGAGCCAGCGTTGCGCTCAGAAGTTTGTGCAACATGGCCTGGGCTCGGCGCGCGCCGGTACCGCACCCCGAGCGGAGACTGAACAGCCAAGTGGCTCGCGGCACGAAGAGCGCGCTAACGTG
Organism: Lethenteron reissneri; assembly: GCF_015708825.2. Taxonomy (NCBI): domain Eukaryota; kingdom Metazoa; phylum Chordata; class Hyperoartia; order Petromyzontiformes; family Petromyzontidae; genus Lethenteron; species Lethenteron reissneri. The sequence continues at coordinate 15,580,584 of NC_083794.1, forward strand.
TGTGGGAGTTTGGTGGGGCGGAACACATCCTCTTCTCACTCCGCCCTCTGCACCAGGTACCCTGAGGACTTCCTCAGACACGCAAATGCATTGAGCACGGGCATCGGCATGAATGTACGGAGGGGACTTTAGAATAAATCTTTATTTAGACTTGAGGAATCTGATGAGCTATGAAGCTGTTTCAGCCAGGAAAGCCTCGCTGAGGCTCAAGACTCTTTTGCAGGAGGGTCCTGTGAGGTTTTTCCCGTAGGAGGCAATGATTGCTATGTGTTTTACAATTAGGTAATTTGCGGTGTTGTTTTAAAAACTTGCACATTTTGACCATGGCGAGTCACTCAACTGCTTTGCCACCCGGCCAGATATTGTTTCAAACCATAATCACACGTATTGTTTGGGTCTTTCGGTAAAGTCACGTAGATAGAACAATCAAATAAAAATGAAAATAAAGTGAATAAAAAATCACGACGTTTCGATCGCAACACATGCAATCGTCATCAGGAGAAAAAAGAGAGGGAAAGCTGCTGAGGCAGGCTGTTTTAAAAGTTTGAAATGGGTGTAGCCCAAGGGTCATAAACGAAGTGGGTGGGTCTAGTGATATTAAAGTGAGAGAGATTAGCATGGCAATGTAAGAGATTAGCATGTCGATGTAAACGGCCGCTATGTTCGTGGGAACCTGTTAATGTAAAATCAGGAGTCGAAAATAACTGCTAACATCGGAAGGTAGGATGGAAACATCACCGCCAGTTATGACTTCAACTGGTTAATAATGTCCTTCCAATGATTGCTCAGTTTGTACCCATCTTCTCGGTTGAAAGTGTGTCTGTGTCTATATATCTGGATGGCTTCATGAACGAATCTTTGTTGATAGCCAGTGGGTTTGCAGAGTACCTTCGTCTTGGAGAAATCAATTTCGTGTGAGACCACCGCATTAAAACAATGATCAGCCAAGGCTGAGGTATTGGTCCTTCTGTTTTTCAGATCTGCCTTGTGTTCCCCAATGTAACTACTGCCGCAGGCACAGCTTAGTTTGTAGACGCCGGGGTATTGCATGTGAGGGATCACATCCTTAACAAATGGGATCAGATCGCGAATTGTATGCACTGTGTTAAATCGAACCTGGATCTTGTGTTTGCTCATGATTTTGGGAATCTTTTTGGTGACCCCTGCTATGTATGGCAAGGTGATGGTTTTGATTGGATCCTCAGATGGTTCTTTCCCAATGGTTGGGGTGATAGCTTTACGGATTGTGTAGTCTGAATATCCATTCATCTTGAGGGCTTGGTGTACGTGTTACAGTTCACTGGCTAGGTGGTGATGGTCGGAAATACAACGAGCTCTGATGTAGAGTTTTGATGACGGAATTCTTCTGGGATGGATGGTGGTAGGAGTCAGGTTTTAGGTAGGCATCCATATGGGTGGCTTTCCTGTAGACAGTGTCCCATTGAGCCAGCTGGTCTCTTTTCGATTAAAACTTCCAAGAATGGTAACTTGCCATCCTTTTCCACCTCCATGGTGAATTAGATGGCTTGGGTGTATGGAATTGATGTGGTTGAGGAATTGGTTCAGAGCTCGTCGGCCATGTGGCCAGATGACTAACGTGTCATCTACGTACCTCTTCCACAAGGCCGGATGTAGAGTGGATGCCTGGATGGCATCTGTCTCAAATTTTTCCATGAAAACATTGGCTACAACTGGAGATAAGGGAGAACCCATTGGGGTACCTTGTTTGTAGAATGTTCCATTCCAGGTGAAGTAAGTGTTGGTGAGTCAGTGTCTCACCAGGGCTGGTACATCAGCATTCAGTCCTTGTTGGAGCAAATCTTCAATGATTGCAATGGTGTCAGGCACAGGAACTTTGGTAAACAAAGATACTTCATCGAAACTAACAAGAAAATCACCTGGAGATAGTGAAATGTCCTTAATTAACGATAACAAGTGAGCTGAGTTAAGTATGGCTGAGGTGGTCTTACCAGTGAATGGTTGTAAGGTCTCAGAGAGAAATCGGGCCAGTGACTTACCGAAAGACCAAAAGATTATGAATTCCTGCAGTCACGAAAGCTTTAAGTCAAGATTCATAATCAAACGTTTTATTTTTATTAATTTAAAATGTTTCACCTGGAAAATCTTGGAGATGGGGAACATCTCATTACAAGGATGTCCAGGGCAGATATTGACAGCATGACACGTGATAACACATGTACAGTAAACACACAAACTCGCATGTATCATGTGACTGTTACAGTTAGGCTAGCTTGAAAACACGTCAAGCTGATAGCAGCTAACAGTACTATCAAAGTTGTGATGGCTAGAGAGATAACACGTCTTTTTTTATTTGAGCGAGGTTATATTAAAAGAGCTTGGGAAAAGAGATGACCAGAAGAATAATGGGAAGGGAAGCAAATCAGTGCGAGGGAAGAAGGATAAAGAGAAGTGTTGTGATCTGCAGTGTGATGAGGTGGGTCGGTGCGTGAGTGAGTGTGTTGTTATGACCTGCAGTGTGGTGGTTTAACAATTTGGATTAGATGAAAAAATGTCTGGTAGACAGTCCTCATGGTTGCAGGGATCAATGAGTGAAGCTTTTTGTGCTTAAATGTGTGTGTTTCTGCATATTTACTAAGTGTTTATAAGGATGCACGGCTGGTATAATGTCTTTGACAGGGAATGTCACCAGTCACTCATGTCAGACAGAGTGGATGGGGATCGCCTGTGGAACAACAACGCCTGCTTGGATCTAGGTGAGTTATGGCTTCACATGTTCTAAGTCTCATCAGAAGTCGTAGAGTCACATTCTTCATCTTGTGAAATCTTAAAAAATATTTTTAATCCAGCCAGGAGGCTCGAACAGTAGAGCGAGCGGCTCAGTCAGAACTGTTGTGTGTTAATATCCTGGTTTGGGGCGTTACTTGGTCCATCGACTCTCTACAGTTGATACAATGAGTACCATTTTGTGGGGAAGACCATCGTGGTTGTTTTATGGATAGACTAAGGGCTGTAAGCATGGGATGAGCACCACCTGAATGCTCATTTGAGCAGGAAATTACTTTAACTTTAATTACAAAAAATGAAAAGTACATCAACAGCCCCTTTTGGCACTCCACAGCTGGATGAGGGCTTCCCCAAACCCTGCAAGTTGTTGGGGTTTTTTTAACATACTTCAGAGCACTCATCAGTGCGGGTTGGTGAAGGTGTTGAGAATAGAAATTGGAGCTTAGTACAGGACAACAATTGATTTTACAGCACTTCCTTCTGGTGACATTATTATTCTGCTGCAGCTTATAACACCTGTTGCATGTGTGTTGGTCACCCATCCAAGCACTCTCCAGGCTCAAACCTTGCTTGGCTTCCAGGATTTGAGGAGATGGGACACGTTCTGGTTGTGTAAAGTAAAAAAACTATTCCATAGAATAATTATTTACATCATTGTGGAGAATTTAAAATAAAATTTTACACATTCCATCAGCCACACAGCCTTCTAGGAGTGTATAATTCCAATGGCATATTTTCAGCACAAGCAAAATCAACCAGTTTGAACCTTCTTGGTCTCATCAGCAGTCAGGCTTGCTTGAATTATTTCATTAATTGGTAATTGATTCATTGATATGGGATTTTGCAGCCTTTATTCACAGTAGATTTTTGGGTTTGGCCACATAGTGATTTTATTAAATTATATTAGAAAACCCAACATGGCCAAACAATTAAAATTGTCACGTGTACAAGCATTGAATGCGCCAGTTGTTACTGTTTCAGCTCATCAGTAATTTCAAGAACAATTCTCACAAACCAAATTTAGCAATGTAAGCATTGTTCTTGAACTTCCCAGCGTGATAACACAATAATAACACTGGTCTACAGCCAAAATGCTTCCGAAATAAATGTAGTCCAACTTTACTTACTCTGGGTCACTGATAATGAAAAGGATGCTTAAAATTATTGATTGGTTCTAGTTTTCAAGATATGCTGCTGGGTCAGTATATACGACCCTTGACTTGAGAATGGCGGAGGATAAGTGAGTTATAAAGGGAAGGGATCTCAATTTAAACCAGAAATGACTAAATACATCTTTGACTCGATCTATGAATACATCTATGGCTGGGTTTGGACTGTACTTGCTTTTTGAGCAAAACAATGAATGATGCAATTTTAACCTGGTATTGCATCATACATGATATGAATTGCTACATGTTATTCCTAGAAGTCATGGATGATGCAATCATAACTAGGCTTACATCCCTCTGCTGAACAAATTTCCCTATATCAGCTTTAGAAATCATACAGTGTCGTGCTCTTATATTTGACGGTGTTTGATTTCGCAAAGGGACACATTTCTGTTTAGCCAAAATTGGAGATCAAGACAAGATGTGGGCTCCGCACATATGCTGCAACACTTGTGCAACAAATCTTAACCAGTGGTTGAATAGGAAAAGTAAATCTATGCCTTTTGCAGTGCCAATGATTTGGAGAGAGCCAACAGATCATATCAGCAATTGCTACTTCTACATGGTGCCTCCACTTGGGAAAGGTGTGTCAAAGAAGAAAAAGTGGACTGTGCATTATCCAAACATTCCATCACCTATGCGCCCAGTACCCCACGGAGAAGGACTGCCGGTTCCTGATGCACCAGAATCTTTCTCACTTGAGTCAAATGAGGAAGAGGATGAAACTTCTGGTCCTGAACCATCAAGGTCACATGACTCAGATTTTCTCCCCTACCTCCTCCTCTGAACCACAAGGTGAACTTAAAGACCTTGTCAGGAATTTGGAACTACCCAAGAGTAAGGCAGAGCTGTTGGGCTCCAAACTGCAGCAGTGGAATCTCCTGGCAAGTGATGTTAGGGTTTCCATGTTCTGTGATCGTCAAAAGGATCTTGTCCCATTCTTCTTAGCTTGCAACAACATCGATGGTGTGATGGCAGCCCTCAACATCGTTCATGATCCAGATGAATGGAGACTGTTCATTGATTAATCGAAGATGAGTCTTGAAGCTGTTTTGCTGCATAATGGCAATGTATTGCCATCAATTCCAGTTGGTCATGCAGTCCACATGAAGAAAACCTATGTCAACATGAAACAACTTTTGAGGTGCATAAACTATGGCCAACATCAATGGCAGCTTTGTGGCGATTTGAAGGTTGTTGCTATCTTGCTTCGTCTGCAGACTGGATACACAAAGTACTGCTGTTTTCTCTGGGAATGGGATAGTCGTGCGAGAGATTCCAACTACATCAAGATAGATTGGCCACTCGGACAGTCATTTGAGCCTGGGAGGAAAAGTGTTCAGCATCCACCACTTGTTGAATCAAGGAAGATTTTGTTATCACCCTTACACATCAAGCTGGGTCTGATGAAAAACTTTGTCAAAGCCATGGACAAAACACAAGCAACTTTCCAGTACCTCCGTGGAAAATTTCCAAGGTTAAGTGAAGCTAAGATAAAAGGTGTCTTTGTTGGTAGTCAGATTCGTGAACTCCGTCGAGAGGATCCATTTGACAGTGCACTGCATGGCAAGGAAAAGACGGCATGGAACGCCTTCCAGTTGCAACAAATTTTCTCGGAAACAACAAGGCAGACAACTACAGGGAGTTGGTGGAAAACCTACTCAAGGCATACAAAAGCCTTGGTTGCAACACATCACTAAAGATATTTTTTTGCACTCTCATCTAGATTTTTTCCCACCGAACTGTGGAGCAGTGAGCGACGAGCATGGCAAGCCATTTCACAAGGACATTGCAACAATGGAAAAACTATCAGGGCAAATGGAGCCCATCAATGGTTGCAGACTATTGCTGGACAGTGACAAGAGATGCTCCATTTAATGAATACAAGAGACAAGCCAAGAAGCGCCGAGTAGACACTGAATAAGGACTAAACTATGTACTTATAGTTTTTTGTCTTTTGTTTCATAATAATTTTATTTATATAACCCTTTTGCTGATTTTTGAAGTGTTACATGAACAGGACAAGTGACGTTATCATGTAAAGCAACCATAAACACATGAAAAGACCCAGGTTTACAATTTATGCATAAAACTCTACTATCTACACAATATACATAGACGTAAAATGTTAAAACTAAAATATCTTGGGAACAGTAGCCAATCGGTTGTTTTAATTGTCATATTTGAATTCAACACATCAAAATCCATGTTAAACAGCATATTTCATCTCTGAAGCAGACGACGTCTAAAAAATTGTAGAACAGTGTAATTGGCACATTCAAATCTTGTTTAGGTGGAAATTTTATTTGTTTGGCAGTGTTGGATAGTGGTGGGTCTCATTAGACAATTTTGGGCAGATCATTACATGTTCTAACGCAGAGATCAGTTATGAATTAATGTATCGGATGATTAATTAATCACATTGTAGTGTTAGTTTTGTGTGGGTACCCACTAACCGTTCACGTGGCTTTTCAGGCCGCATAGCAGACAAGGCGCTGTGTGAGAAGCACAGCTCACAGTGTGGCTGCCAAGGCCCCGACGTGGCGGGGGAGGCCCATGGGCCCAGGGGGGGATGCCAAACCACGGCGGCCTCCCGGGACCACAGGGAGGATGGCAGGGAAGGACGGCGGGAGGGAGTGGCACCTGCGCTGCCCAGCCACAGCGGCAGGCCGTTCACAGTGGCATCATGCGGTAGTGGCGGTGGGACCGGTGATGGAGGTGATGCTTTGCAAGGAACGAATCGCTCGTCTGTGTTTGTGGGCTGCGCTGCTACCCCATTGAGTGGCACTGCTGGTGGTAGAGCTGGTTGTGGTGTGGCCTCCCAGCCGCACTGCCATGGAGCCACAGATCCCCGTCACTACCCTCCGGCAAGGGGACTCATTAAGAAGCAAGCAGACGGTCGGTGTGGACAAGGGGTTGAGAGACGTGCGGACACGCAGGAGATGCAGGCGCACTGGCCCTCGGACGATGTCATGCCGAAAGATGGCAGTGCAGGGCGTAACGTTATTAGCCACGTGACGTCGCTTCTCAACAGCATCCGCCTGCGGCCAATTCGGCAGCTCACGAAGAACGCGGTGGTGAGTTGGTGGACTCGCCATAGCTGACAGCATTATACATACAGTGTGGTAGTCACATGGCATGCAAGTCATAAAACTAAACCCTTTCTGTGAGTGATAAGAAAACCCCTCCTCATAATAATATAATGCTTGCAGATGGGAGACAATTTAAAAATCCAAGTTGGATATATGTACAGTAAAACCTTGGATTGCGAGTAACTTGGTCTGCGAGTGTTTTGCAAGACGAGCAAATTTTTAAATAAATATTAATTTGATAAACGAGCGAGGTCTTGCAATACGAGTAGTACGTATACGCTTTGTCTGCTGAACGTCACGTGATCACAACTGATATACGAGTGCCTTGATATACGAGTGCTTTGGATTACAAACACGTTTCCGGAACGAATTATGCTCACAATTCAAGGTTTTACTGTATGTATTTTGAACTTCACACGAGGTAGCCAACCATGCTAATCGGAGGTGCTCAGAAACAGTAGGAAGAAAGGTACAACTCCCATCCATATGCCTTGCATGCATGCCATGTAAACAATAATATGGCCACATGTTTAGCTCTTCTGAGCTGGTGGATTCGACAAGGCTGACAGAATTGTACATGCAATGTGGTGGTCACAAGACATGCCTGCATGGCATATGGATGCGAGTTGTACCTTCCTGCTGTTTGTAAGCAGCACAGCTTTACATGTTGTTAAATGTAATGCATACAGCTGCATCAAGTTCATTTTGTCTGGTAACGAATTGTGTTTCGGTTAGGTGAGCGTGCTGGAAGATGGAGAGGTGTGTCTGGAGTTCCTGAAGGGGCGGAGTGGGCGGGAGCGAGTGCGGGAAGTTCTGCGTATCTCCAGTGATGGGCAGCAGGTGTGTTTGTGTGGAGAGCAAACGCGTGCACACTGAGTTGAATATAAACCACAGGTTAATAATGCTTCTGGGTTATCAAGAATTTCCTGGAATTGTTAATTGTTATGAAATAGGTAATGCCTACGTATCACATCGGCATCTTATCAGCTTTATTCAATATAAGCAAGCTCGGGACCGGTTTCAACATTCAGTCTCATCAGCAGTCAGGTTTGAACCATAGCTGGATGACTGCGTAATGCTGATAGGCTTAATCGTTATTTAGTATCATTGTTATGGTCATTTGTCTTTTATATAATTGTCCATTTACCTGACAACCCTTATTTAGAGGTTTGGTAAAGGCCTTATAAGAATTCCCCTTGAGCCATAGCAAGCATGTCAGGTTACCTGCAACTTGTCAATTGCTCTAATAAGTTAATGGTGATCTGTCCTGTAAGAGTAGTCCAGGTTCTGAGGCAAGATGAGCCATTCACAAGTAGAGACATCATCACAAACTCTGGGGAGAGGTGTAAGTGTGTTTACATAACTTGGCGAAATGGCTTCCTCAGATCCGCCTATATCAGCCCAACGAAGGTCGAGGCTTTCCCCTGGACGACCGGCCTTCATCACCCCCAGAGGAGGTCGTTATCTACTCCTATCACACACTTCCAGGTAAAACGACAACAAACACACCTCACCCATGGGTCTGAGTATCGGCCGACCTCGTTGACTCGCCCACTTGCCCAGTTACCCAGCCACCCAGCCAGAAAACCACCCAACCAAATCCACCCAGCTACGCAGAGGGATATGGAAAATGTGCACCATTTCGATTTAAAGCTTTCGTGACTGCAGGGATTCATATTCTTGGTTCTTTCGGTAAAGTCACGTAGAAGGGAAATAATAAACCACAGCAAGAACATTTTCTTGCTGTGGTTTTCACACCTGATGATTGCTTGTGTTGCGATCGAAACGTCGTGAGAATTGTATTGTTTTATTTTTATTATTTTATTATATCCCTTCTACGTGACTTTACCAAAAGGACCAAGAATATGTGCACCATTGTTTAATCTACCACACAGTGTGGCATTGAATCTGTAACTTTTAGATTGTGAGTCCAGTGCCCTAACCATTATACCACAGCAACTCCAGTATCTGAGGAGAAATGTGAGTGGCACTGCCCTGGCCACACGTGGCTGTACAGTTGTAACTGATGTCCATGTCGAATTGTGCGTGCGCTGTGTCCCGTCCTGCTGCTAGAGACCTACTGGAAGAAGTACAAGTACGCTGCTAGGTTTGTGCAGCTGGTGCGCTCCAAGACGCCCAAGGTGACGCTCTACACCCAGCATGCCAAGTGCACGCTCATGGAAAATTCTCCTCAACCGGACTTCGAAGCTTGCTTCTATGATGGTAGGAGGTGGTGTTTTTGTTTTACACTTTCCAACTGAGGTTAAAGCGTTATGTGTTTCTGTAATGCAGGGGCACAGTAACTCTCGTGATGATCCAAAATAAACAAAACTTTGTTGTCATTATAAAGTTGTGTTGCTAACAAAAACTTATCCTTTATAAAACCTGGACAAATTGATCGACGGGTTAACCCATGGCTTCCCTTGGCAGAGCCACTATCCGTACCTTGTTGTATCATTACGTTCTATAGTCGTACTGCCTCATGCGTGCCTAGCGCAAACAGTACAGTTATCGCTAATTGTAAACTTCCCAGGACAAACGCATGTTTGAAAGTGAAATAAAATCCATGCACTTGCATGATTTTTCTTCCTTGTTCAAAATCAGTTTTTGTATTGAAATGGCTCAGGGAAATTGTGGGTGGGGATTTCTCAAGTTCCTTAAAAGTATAGTTCAATAATTTTCTCCTCAAATGAGTATTGAGGTGGTGTTCATTGCCGGTTTACAGCCTTGAGCTAGTGGTGGAAATGTATTCATATGACAGGGGAGAGTCTCTCCATTGGACAACCAGTGTCGAATTTCATGCAAAACAGTAATAGTTTGATGGACCCTGAAGGGATTATGGTCCTAGTCAACCCCCAATCAGGGTTTGAACTTGCAACCTTACGATTGTGAGCCCCTCGCTCTACCACTGAGCCAACTGGCTATTGCAAAAACTATGATTGCTGTATAGAAACAATGAGCTTCGCAGGAGCAGTTGTAGTGTCACTTTTGTATGAGACCCGCTCACGTGAGCTTACAAACGTTTTCTCAATTCTCGTCAGGAGCCAAGGTTCACCGGGGTGGTGAAGCCAGCATGCGTGTGATTGAGCCCTCCGGCAGGCTCAGCGTGCTCGATGGCTCTGTGGCCATGGATGGAGTGGGGGCGGCCGAGGGAGTGAGGACGTACTTGTGTCACGCAGAGCAAGTGAGCACCTCCACCATCACCCACAGATGTTTGTGTTTGATAGTGTAAAGACGACTTGACACACTTCTCTGGAGATGGCACTTTATTGAAGACACGTTCACTTGACACAGGCGGAGACCCCACTGCAACAGCCCTGAATCTCCCACGCATCTTCCTTATATACGGACCGAGGCCACGCCCCCCTTCCCGAACCTTCTCGCTGACTCTGGACGCTCGCTCCACCAGCAGATTCTACCGTTCTCTTCCGTCACCTGACCGCGCTCCCTTCTCGATCATTCCCGTAGCCACCAGTCCCTTCGCGCTCAAAGCTGACACCCCTGTCATTACCTCCCGTGGCCACTAGTGCATTTGCACTGTAGGCTGACTCCCCTGTCATTACCTCCCGTGGCCACTAGTCTACTCACACCACATGTAGACTCTCCTGTCATTACAATAGCATAGCTTGGCTGTGGAATGCTGGATGCAGGCCTGCCCAGAGGAAGAGTGATTTGCCCTGAGCCTCGCACAAAGAAGGGCCCCACTATGGGCCTGATTTTTGTTGATAATGATTAAAGGGCCCCACACGTGGCATTTTGCTCCAGGAAACAGGGAACCCAGGCTGGACAAATGCTCTCATTCATTGTCATTAATTGTGGCAAAGTAATTGTTATTTATCTTGGATGTTCAACATAGCATATGACCAATCTAATCTAAAATCTCCGTCTACAAATTGGCCACTTGATTGAACAGTGGCTTGGATCATCACGGTACATTTTTATGTCACCTATTTAATGTTTTTCTTTTTAAGGCCACATTGGTTATTATTACACATTGCTTATTATTTGTTATTTTTACTTGTGCACCACTGACAAATTATCACCAAATAACGTTTTTATTTAATAAATTTCATGTGTGTGGCTGAGCCAGGTGTACAGGCAGTGTGTGGCACTGGAGGCACTGATCTCGGCACAAGAAGACAAGTGTCACCCCAGCATCTGCCTCTTCCCAATCACGGTCTCCAGGTGGGCCCTCGCACTGTCTCATCTAAGGGCAACAGCAGCAGCAGCAGCGTGGTGCAATGGTGACACTTGTGCCTCACAGCAAGAAGTGCCTGGGTCTATTCCTGACTCTGGTGCATTTCTGTGTGGAGTTTGTATGGTTTATTGCATGGGTTTATTCCATGTTCTCCTATTTTGCTACCTCGCCTGGTATCCAGGAGGTGGTCGCGGCACTTATACATTTCGATCAAAGAGTAAGATTATATATGACTGATGTGATTCACACATGTGCCGATATACTCTGGTGTTAGTTCTTTCGGTAAAGTCATGTGACTTTACCGAAAGAACTAAACAGTAATTCCTGCGGTCACGAAAGCTTCAAATCAAGTTTATACTCTGGTGTATTTGCTCTATGTAACACAGGATAATTCCCTTTTGTTCTTCCACCCATTAACCCCCTGCCAGGCGCCCCTTATACATTGTGAATCCCCTACCAGCGGAGTCAGCGTCCCCTGCTACCCAAGAGGGGGTCACAAGGATGGTCCAGCCCCCCTCTCCCAGCCAAGCGCCGGCCCTCACCCCCTCTGTACGTGAGCCCCACGGCGTGTGGTTCCTTGCTTCTGCCACACCCTGTACAACACCGACGTGTACAAATGCTAGACAGCTGAGTACAGGGCCAAAGGCCCAAATTGTCAAGTGGTCAGCAACAAGCAGCAGTATTAAAGTTATAATAGAGAAGAGTGTAACACGTTTCTTTATTTGAGCAAGGTTATTATAAGAGCTTAAGAAATGAGACGAAGGGACAGAATTACAAAGTGGGGCAGCGCGAGGGAAGGAGCAAAAAGAGAAATGTTTTGACCTGCAGTGTGGTGGGTGGGTGGATGAGTGTGTGGGTGAATGGGTGGGTGATGTTAGTGTGTTGTTGTGATCTGCATTATGGCAGTTGAAGAGTGTGGATGAGACAAAACAGTCAGTCTGGTAGACAGAGTCCTCATTATAGTGGAGGAAACATGTTAAACCCATAGGAACTGTATCCATGGTAGTAGTAATCGAAAAGTGATGAGGGAGGCGACTGATCGCCAGTGAGTGAGTGAATTAGAAAATTCTAGAACATTTAACCCGACTGCTTTGTTGAAATCAAGCGCAGTTCCGTCAATGCAGGCTGTATTGCACACAGCTCCATGTATTATCATTGTTGTAGGACATCTCGCCATTATTTCATTGCATCTCACGCTTTCAGATGCACTTCTGCGGCTGTCTGGAACGCTCTTCCGATATTAGGAAGCCACTGGAGCTATGCACTTTTAAATCTAAATTGAAAACTAATTTCTTTATAACTGCGCACTTCCAATGAGCATGATTGACTACTTATGTTTGTTGAACTTCTTTCGCACAGTACTGTAGTTTGTGTGATGGTGTATGCTCCTTGACGAGATCAGCAAGGTATTGTGGCAAGCAGGTTGTGTGTAATGAGTGCAACCTTAAAATGTATTATTTCGGCAACCAGAAGCCAATGCAGCTCGGCGAGCACTGGACATAGTCGGATCCATCTCGTGCTTGCTGAGCTGCATTGGCTTCCGGTACAGTGTGAAAGAAGTTCAACAGACATACATATATACATATGTAACCAAGTAGAGTTGAGCGCGACTATCGGTCTCGCTTGTTGTTTCTGCAGATGCTGTTGTTTGACGGGAAGGCCATGTCGGAGGCCTCGAGTCCCGTGTCGCTGGGCGGTTCGTCAGCGTGTGGCCGTGCGGAAGTTGTCCGCTCCGTGTTCGTGCCGCTCGTCGGCTGGGCCTCACAGGTGAACACTCCACTCCCTGCGTAGACACACAGCGTTGCATATCCATGATCAGCTGTGCTCATGGATGGGGGGGGGGGGTGCAAAAAGGGACAGTTGCTTCCACGCCCCCCCTCCCTCCCTTTAACAGCTGTTGGATGTCATAGACCCGTTCTTCTCAACCCAATGGTTATATGCCCCCTGTGAAAGTTTTTTTGTGGAGGGCTATATATTTACAAGTTGCCCCCTCTAAAATGGTCTGTTTATAAACAAACCATCATTGGAGTAGTCCAGCAATCCAGGGGAGACCTAAGACAAGATAATGGGATTTTGTAAGGGCAGAAGTCACTGTATTTACAGCACAGCCACTGTGGGATCTGGCGTAGAGCAGAGAGGTGGTAGCGAGGAGGTGCGGTGGAATCATGGCCACGATGTCTCGATCTTCATCATCAGCCAGACTGCCCTGAGAAACGACAGGCCATGCTTGTGGGGAATTGGAGAGTGAAATCACGCACATTTGTGGTTGTTTGCTATATAACATGTCGTAGCATGTACTGACACTTTCTTTTCCGGTGTTGCGGTGGTCAGTTGGCATCAGGCGAAGTGTGGGTGCACTTTAACGAGGGCTGCCGGATGCAGGTGCATCCCACCGCCGCTTCCATCGCATTTACCGACTCCCTGGGAGTCACCAGCAGGTCAGCCGCGTTCCCAACAACTCCTGCAACACGCACTAAACCTGTCATAACCAGAGCACGGGATGGTGTCTTCACTTTAAGGGAAGCTGGATAGCCATTGAGTGGCATCCAAGGATGGAACGCACCCAAGAGAACGTGCACCGACAGGATGGAGCACAGAATTGTGAGAGGGTAGCACTGGCTTGGGGAGGGCTTCATCGAGCAGTAGATTGGTGGTTGATGATGGTTGGCCAAGTCACAGTGATTTCCTTCTTGAATGAACATCGAGGTGGTTGCTCATCTCTTGGTACTGCCCTACAGAGCCAGTGGTGATTTGTTTTGCATTCCTGTGGTGGGTGGGACTGTCCATAAGTCATCCACTGTAGACTTCATCACAAAGTGGAGCTCATTTTATCATCTCTGGAAGGATGATCGACTAAGTCAATCCCTCCAAACCAGGATTTGAACTCGCAGCCTTTCAATTGCTTGCCGCTCATTCTACCAGAGCCACCTGGCAGCAATGGGAATTTGATTAATTGCTTCCAAGCATCCCCGTGCTTGAACGTTCCAGTGGCCCTCCCCCTGCCCTGCTGGGATTTTTCTGCATGCAGACTGCCACAGGGTGGTGGTCGAGTGGACATAGGGCCACCTTGAAATTTCTGGAGGCCTGGGGCAGAATGTCACGTGAAGAATGGGGGGTGCAGCGGTGGTGGGAGTGGGGAACCCTTCCACCATCCACAGGCCCTGGTGTGCGGTCCCCTTTTTTGTGAGCACCGGGGTAAATTGGCCCTGAGTGGATGCTGATGTGGCTCTGGCAATTCGTGTGCAATACAGGTTCTCCCAGAAGGATCAACTCCCTGAGCAGCTCAAGGACCGGCTGCAGATCTTGCCGAGAGTTGTGGAGTTGCTGGCGACGTCGGGGCTGGGAGCCGGCGCTACCTCCATCACTCATGACACCGCAGGAAACGCTGGGTCAGGCATCCCGCCAGGCTCGAGAACAGGGAGGACACGCGGGCGTTGTGGTGGACATAGGCTCTGAGCCGTCGTTGTGGTGTGCCCAAGGCTTGCATTTCTCACTGCTGAAAATGTCTGGTCATTGGTGGATAAGGGTATACACATGACTAGTAGCCATGGAGAAAGGTGTACTGAATGTGGTGGACCATGTGTGGAAATATATGTCAAACCTGGCTGAAAATAAGTCGTACGTGAGGCCAAAAAGAACAAAGCACTTCGGTCTTGCAAAGCCTCTTGTGCCAGTGCGTGCATGTGGGGATGCATGAGGGTGCACAGGAGAGGCGCAACCGCTGCTTGCATTTGGCATCTCCTGGAATGTCGTCTTACCTATTTAGGTGCAGTACTGGTTTTAAATAAAGCGGTATTAACTCTGGTGCTTTAAATCAGCTACAATGTGGCTACTCGTTCAGTTTGTAAAGCTAACCTCGTATTTTTTGAACACTTAAATCTTTCTATTTCATATTTATATTTTTATACTTTTCCTTTCCCAATGTTTTATTAAAGATGTGCTTATGTTGTGAGAATGGCATTATGCATTTTTGTACATAATGTTGAAGTGGGAAAAAAAACTGCCTGAATAAAAGATGACTGCCAAAAAGTTTTATTTTACATTTGTCGAAAACAGTCAGTCACCTTGGCTTTACAAAAGTCATCCACCACAAACTTATCAAAAACTATAGGCTACAGGTCAATAGACACGTGTGCACAGCTTTTAAAAAATACAAAGCTTTCCACTGGGACAGACAAATCAAAGACAAACCCGTAATGTCCAGACTTTTAATAATTACTTATTTACCCATACAAGTCAGAGGCTGAATACTTCTTGAGATGGGTCCTGCTATATTGGGAAGTTTGGCCAACACGAATGACACTGTTTCTCAATGGGTGGAAACCCACGCAACAGGATTCAAATATATACTCTTTGGTTCTTTGGGTAAAGTCACGTAGGTATAAAATAAATCATGACGTTTCGGGTGCAACACTAAGCGTCCGTCAACAGGTGGGAAAGCATGGTCTGCTGCTGAGGCAGACTTTTAAAAGGTTTGAAATGGGTGTAGCCCAAGGGTCAAATAAGTGATGTTAATGTGAGAAATTATCATGTAACTGTAGGATAGGAGAGCGGCCTCCTCGACGAGGGAGTGCAACCCAACGGGTGCAATCCAAAGGGAATGTGGGTATGAAGTGCAATCCAAAGGACGTGTGAGCATGAGAGTGCCATCCAAAGGCATGAGGGTGCTATGCAAAGGACATGTGAGCATGAGAGATCTAAGAGAGGCATAGAGAGAGACCCAGAGTCGGAAATAACAGCTGACATAGGCAGGTAGGACAGAAACATCACAGTCAGTTAAGACTTTACCTGGTTAATATGTTAATGTCAGCTGTTATTTCCGACTCTGTCTCTCTATGCCTCTCAGATCTCATGCTCACGTCCTTTGCATTGCACTCTCATGCCTTTGGATTGCACTCTCATACCCACATTCCCTTTGGATTGCACCCGTTGGGTTGCACTCCCTCGTCGAGGAGGCCGCTCTCCTCCTATCTTACAGTTACATGCTAATTTCTCACATTAACATCACTAGCCCCGGCCACTTCTTTATGACCCTTGGGCTACAACACCCATTTCACACCTTTTTAAAGTCTGCCTCAGCAGCAGGCCACGCTCTCCCACCTGATGACGGACGCTTGTGTTGCGCCCGAAACGTGATTTATTGTATTTTCTACCTACGTGACTTTACCGAGAGAACCAAAGAGTATGGTTTCCTGTAGTCAGGAAAGTTTCAAATCAAGAAAGGATTAGAATATACAAACTAAACGCAGAGAGGCCCGAGTCGGTCATCGAACTCGGGTCCTTCATGAATGAGGTACAAGTGTACACTGCAATGGAAATGAAATGCCCAAGGCAAATGTATAGCTGGGGAAAACCATGGGTATAGCTTTTCCACGGTCCCTATTATAGTCTATGGGCATTACTTTTTCTGATTAATTCAAGTCCGTCCCCTTTTCACACCGTGAACAAACACACCGCGAGACGCAACCACGATCTCCCGCTCAAGTGAGCTCATCCACTAAGCGACACATGAACGCATCCTTGTCGCTCATGGCACCATTTGCCTCTTTGCCCGCATTCGGCGTGGGCCCTGTCTGGCCCAGCGGGCCCGGCCCGGGGTGGCTCGGTGAGCGGGGCGTCACCTCCATTGGTTCCTCGCTCGGCTCCACCTTCACGCTCGCCGTACACGTGGCCTCTCCTCCCCCCGTCCCCGCCGTTGCTGCCGTCTCCCCAGCGCTGCCGCCGGTCCCCTCTCCACCACCGCCCAACGCCGCGAGGCAGCCGGACAGGAGGTCGCGCACGGCGTCGAGCTGCCGCGAGAATCGTTGCGCCGTGTCGAGCCGCGTGCGGCGCTGCACCTCGAGCAGGACCCGCAGCGTCTCGCGCGCCTGATGCGGCCGGAACTCGTTGACGAGGTGGTGCATGTGCACGAAGAGCAGCTTCAGGTCCTCCAGTTTCTCGTCGCGCCGCACGCTGCTCGGCCCGCGCACCAGCACGTCGAGCAGGTCCAGGAAGTTGACGAGGATGGACACGTTGAGTTTCTTGAGCTCGCGCTTGTGGTCCACGTCGGGTGGGTAGAGGCGGGCGATGCCCTGGCTCTCCAGCGGGCGGATGATCACGTCGTCGCAGTGGAAGGGGTTCCCGAACATGAGGTAGTGGTCGCGGAGGGGCGGGGGGGGCCGCGGGGCAACGCCGCGCCGCACCGCCTCGTCCGTGTACTCCTTGGCGTAGTGCATCGGCGGCAGAGGCAACGAACTCACCTGCCGGGGGGGGGGGGGGGGCGAGAGGAGGACTATCGGTCACTTACGGCAGCCAACGTCTGGTGGTAGGGGACAGACCTGGTCTGAGAAACTGTTCGGGTTTGGTCTGTGCGAATAGTGCCAACCACCAGACTCGCACCGTGAACGACAGCGGCCCACGGGCTCGGAGAGAGACGAACAGACACAGACGAACATCCACTCAGACTCACAAAGCGACCCACACACTCGCACACACTTACACGACTTGAGTGAAGGCGCTCTATAAATACGACGGCAGCGGAGGCGTGTTGTAAACATTTTCACCTGCTGAGACTCGGCCATGGTGGCGGCGGTGGTGGCGGGAGGACCGAGCCCGACGAAAAGCAGCCGAGTCCAACCTCAGGCGGCCCGACTCGCGGCGTCTCCCTCGGCCCAGGCCGCCAGGCGGCGGTGCCTGCGGGGGGGCGGTAACGAGCGCGGGGGGACGCCGGGAAACGTTTCCCGACGAGGGATGATGGCGGGGTGCGATCACGCGGGGTAACGCTGAGTAACGCACGCGAACTGTGGAGGGGTAACGAGGGAGAGTGGAGGGTAACGTGGAGCCGCACTTCTCCAGGCGTTATCCGTGACCCCGTGACGCCACTTCCTCCTGACCCCGTGACGCCACTTCCTCCTGACCCCGTCACGTGACGGCGTGCAGAGAGGGGCGGGGCGAGGGGAGGGGCCCGGAGCCGGACAGAGCCCCCCCCCCCACCAGCATCACCGCCGCCACCTCCACCACGAATCATTCACGCAGCAGCAGCATCACTGCACGACCACGATTACAGCATCACCACCTCCACCACCATCAAAACAGCATCAACAATAACAGAATCGCCACCATCATCGCAGCACCACCACCAACCACCATCATTTCATCGATCACTCGGATCGGCCCTGCAAAGCCGAGGAGACGATGTGAGCTCATGAGAGCGAGGTGCGTGTGTGGGTGGTGTGTCTGGGTGCGCGTGTCTGTCTTCTGTCTGTGTTTGTCTTGTTGTGACTCGGTGTGTGCGGAGCGGCGGAGCAATGGTTAGCGCACTGAGCTCTGACCCCGGCGACCCGAGTTTTGACGATTATCTGAAACGGTCATGAGCCTCCACTACGTCGACTTCGCTTCAAATGACGACCTGCCGCGATGTGTAGACATCGCCAATGGGGAGACAAAGACGGTCGGGCGTGGTGTTGGCCACCCACCCATTCGTTTGCCTAGTAATCTGTTAAGGCTGTACGGGGCATCTTTGTGTGATCCCTGACCGCACGTGACCCGCGTGCGATGGTTCTCAAACGATAGCCGCTAAACCGGGTTCGAAAGTGAGGAACCAGGAGTATTCGTTCCCAGTGGAACATTGGGAGTGAATGCCATCATCGTTGGCACGCGTTGACCTACAAACGGCACGGCGCCCCAATTCATCGCTTAGTACATTCGCCTTCGTTTTCTCAGTGGAAAACTAAACGTGTGTTGCTACACATTTATTTGTGCGTAAAACAGGTAACCGGTCCGTTTTTGCAGCTGTAAAAGGTTCTTGCGATGCATGTAACAATAACAGGCCCAGTCCCCGTGTCTCTGCGTGGAGGTCGCGCCGGTGATGACGGGGAGGTCGGAGGCCCTGACAGCCGGGCTGGCGCGCCTGGTGGGGCTCACCACGGGGCTCCCAGACTCCAGCCCGGCCTTGCCGCGCCTCCTGTGCAAAGTCCAGGCCCGACTCGGGTAAGGGGACCAAGGACCCTGGGTCAGGGTCAAGAGGTCATCACGGTCGCACATCGCCACCGCTGCAGTTCATTCAGCCAGGTTGTGAAGTCATGGATCCCGTGAATTTCACTCGTTCATTCCTTCCCCCATGTGGACGACTACTGGACTGCATGACGAGTTTGTCTCACCGACACTGTGTTCAACCACCTGGCACACCACTATGCCTCGTGCTCTGGCTGTGTGGCTTTGCAGTGGGGAGCTGGAGCTGGACCCAGACGAGCGACGACTGCAGGCCGCTGTGGACAGGTGAGCGCCGCTGCTGCATTCGACTGGGCCCAGCAAGGCCAACCCTTTCACACAGACGGGGGTTGTGACGCGGCCCAGCGCTGCGGAGGTTCGCAGTTACAATCCGGCGGGCTGCCCTGGCTATTACTGCGGGTGGGTGTATCATGTGCGTGTATATGTGGGAATATTAACCTGATAAAACTCCATGTGCGATTCAGAGTGAACGCGATAGATCCTGCGACGTCAGTCGAAGAAGAGTCCATTATGTGCTGGCTTCACGCTCCATGATTGCCGAATTCTCAAGCTTGCTCTGCAAATCACTTAATTGGAAAACACAGCAACATCGCCCCCTACTGCAAGAACTTGGCAGCACGCTTAACAAATATTGTGAGGCTTTCCTTGGTAAATAAGTGTAATAGATCAGATGTTCCACACCGGTGAGGTTAGTGCATCACAACAGTAATTATCTGGGTTCGATTCCCAACTTTGTCACCTGTGTGGCATTTGTATGTTCTCCCCTATTCTGTCGAGTGAGTGTTGTGGGAGTGTGTGTATCAGTGTATGAGTGGAATTTGTATGTTCTCCCCTTTTGCATGGGTTTCCTCCGGGTTCTTCAGTTTCCTGCCATGGCTAAAAGCATACGTCGTTGATGTTGGCCAAACATCCTAACGCCAGACGCCCTGAAGACAAGTCTTGAGACTCGGTGTGACTCTCCTGGGTGAATGGGCGATGATTGATCTCACGGAGCGCTAATCACGCTGGCCCTGCCCTGCAGAGTGCACGAGGCATTCGTCACTCTCTCGGAGCCGGACAAAGCTGCCGCCTGGAGATCCCAGATTGCGAGAATCTGCCAGGACACCGTCCCCACGTTTCCCAGGGCAAGATACGCCGCTGAGCACACATGCGCGAACACACACGCCACAAACCAATTATCACACTTCACACGTAGGTTTGAACAGCCATAGGAGGAGTCATAATTTACTTTTGGGGGAGGCAACATGATAGTAATCTGGCCATTTTTTTTTTTATCTCGAAACTCTCCACTACCCAGCAGAGCCTAAAAATTGTCATGCTTACCAGCGTTTAGTGATTCCTCAGTTGTTATTGTTTCAGCATTGAGTTGCAGAATTCTCACAGCCACAAATTACATGTGAAATGTTTTGTTTGAAACTGCGTCAGACATCCTCAGGTTTAATAGTAACCAATAAATGGGTACTATAGTAATTTTCACAATCAATTGATGATTATGAAAGCCAGGGACTGGTAATTTATTCCAGAGGGATTTTTGTAATAAATTTACTGATTGGCACGTGAAAACGTTCAAACAGCATGGCAGCAGGCAGGCCTAAGTCACTGCTTGCTACATTTGATCTGGTTTCTCAGGTCATGTCCTGTTGCCGTGATCTTGCTGGGACCACAGGGTCGGTTGTTAAACTTAGCAGCTTGTTACTCTGCATTGTGTTCTGCTCACACTCGCCCCCCACACAGCACACAAAGATCCAGGAGCCAGCCTTTGAAATGCAGTGACTCCCTTTTGCCTACGACCCCATTTGACGAGAGACGGCACGCCTCGCTCAGCTCCCTAACAGAAGCAGGGGCACAAATTTCGCAAATAGATGCTAATTCAACTTTACTAAATTCAGGTTATAACGAAGGATCACTTTGATTGAAATTTGAATCTCGGAGCTCCGCATGAGCATGCCTCGGCACTCGGCGCCCCACGTGGCTCTGAGCCGGAGGTCTTGCCCGCGTGGGCGTGTCCACCCGAAGTGGCAGGGCCTCACAGGCAGTACACACGCACAGCTGTCGCACGCACACCCTCGACTCACTCTCCCCTGTGCTGCTCGCCGCAGGTGGAAGTACGCTGTGCGATGGTGTCGCTGCTCGTTGCCCTGGCTGCTCCCGCAGGCTGTCCCAGTCACCTCCTGCCTGCGTCCGCCCTGCCTGCCTCCACTTCGCTCCTAGGTACCATAAAACCCTGGCTTGCCATTCTAATAGGGCAGGGGGAAATCCCTCAAAGTATAACGAGCTGGCTTCTAATGAGCACCAATGAAGCCTTACTCAAGTGAATTACCTAAAAAATTTGATTTATAAATTGAACATGAATACACCCAGCTGGTGGGCAAGCGGCAGAGTGAGCAACTAGCAATCGGAAGGTTGTTAGTTCATATCCGGTTTAGGGGGATGACTTGGCTCATCATTCTTCCCTCCGGGGTCAATAAAAGAAGTACAACTTTGTGTAGAAATCATCAGTAGTCCTATGAGAAAGACTCACCTCTGACGTCGGAATGTTGGAATTTACACCACTAGCTCCGCAGGGCTGTCAAAAGGAGATGGATACCAATGCATCTGCTCATTTGAGCAGCACGAAATCACTTTATAATGAACGACTATGTGCTGCTTTATTTCGAGACCATCTGGTTGTGTATGCTCCTTCGCTTGCAGCAGCAAATCAAGCTGAGGGTTGCCACCTCTTCCACAGAGCAAAACAGACATTTCTAGTCAGCCAAGGTCTATTAAAACTTGCAGTAAACTGTCATAAAGTTCCACATAATACCACGAGATGTTAAACCTTTTTAAACCTATTTTATTTAGCAGGTAAAGCCCACTGAGCTATGAGCTCTTTTGCAGTGGCGTCTTGGCCACACATGACAGCTGATTGAATGGGCTGATACCGTCACATGGGAATTTATAGTAGCACCTAAATAATCTAATAGAAAATCCGTGTGACCACCATGGGGAGAGAGATTACGCGGACTCCAAATATACAACTGGCATCATCAGGGTCTGGGATCGAACCTACGAGCTGCGTACCGGGCGAGGGAGATAACATCTCCTCGCCACGGCAGATGTTGATTAAAAAAACAATTCCTACAGCAGGAACACAAATGCTAATTCCTCAGAATGTCCAATTATTAATCCCATCAGCCATACAGCCTTATGGGAGTGCATAATTTCAGCACCACTGGCACCATCGGCACACCCAAACTCAGTGTCTCATCAGCATAATCAGGCTCGCTGGTAGACTGCGAGATGTGTTTATTTATCTGCAAGGGTCCTCTCTGTTAGACAGGGGTCCTAGCCAAACATTGACAGGAGGCTACGCTAGTGGAGCTGCATGACATCTCGCCCACACGCGCGTGCTTACCGTTGTCTCGCTGCTTCCTCCTCCTCCTTTCCCTCTTGCTCTCTCAACGGCGCCACTTGGCTTTCCACTCTCTCTCTGGCTGGCTGGTAAGCTGATGCCGCTGTCTGTGGGGTGGGGAGTCGGTGGCCTGCGAAGGAAACGACTTCCATCCCTACCGGCCATGGTTCCGTACGTCACTACAGCCAGCACAGCTTGTCTCTGTTCTCCTGCCTACCTTGATTGTTCACCCTGCGGCACAACACGTGTTTATCTTAACGTCTCCCAACTGCCTATGTCACTGTTTCAACTTTATCAGTTTATACAGTTTTCTCCTTTACCTCCAATTGCCTAAAAAGTAATATATTTTTAAGTAAAACATCCTACACATAATTGTAACCGGTATTGGCCACACATCCGCAATGCTGAGAAATGACATGCAATTTACTCAGTTTCGATTACAGACAGCAGCGGTCATTGCACACGACTGCAAACAACTTGGCAGGACCCTTCTAAAAGAGAGTTGAGACTCCGTGAGGCATTCCTGGTAAACTGTTGTCATGGGTAATCCCAATTGAGCAACCTGCAGGCAACTTTCAGCATTGAAATGTCTGGTCAATACCAGTTCCGCTTTGTGTGTGTGTGTTTAGATATGGGAGGAAACCTGAGACCCCAGGGAAAACCCATGCAGAACAGGGGGAGAATGTACAAACACAAAAAGGCACCTGAGTTGAGAATTGAACCCAGGTGCTTCTTGCTGTGGGACATAAGTACTATCACAATGCCACCCTGGTTTCCAGGTCCGTAGGTGTTTATATTCGTGTTGTGTGTGCGCATGTACGTCCAGGACTTCTCAGAAAGTGAGGACTTCTGCCCAGATGAAGGAAAGGAGTTGCATTTGCAGCCATTCAGCAGAGAGGACTCAGGCATTCAAGTGGATGTCACACCCTCAGAGGAGGCTCCCTCGCAGCCAAGGCTTCAGAGTGTGCAGTGGATTGGTGAGTGGTTGGTTCATGAGTGGGTGGTGGGTGAGTTGATGGGTGGATGCAGTGGTTTTTGTGACCGTGCACTGTGTGTGCGCTGCGCAGCAACTCTATCCGAGGACCGGCGGTGGCTGGAGAAGAGCGTTGTGCAGCAGTACTGGACGGCGCCCAGGAGAAGTGCCCAGCACAGCTGTCACCCCAACGCCAGCCTGGCCTCCACATGGTGGCAACCACCCTCACACGCATGGGCACGGGGGGTTGTGTGTGTGACGTCACTCGTGTTTGTGTGTGAGGTTACCTGTGTGTGTGTGTGAGGTCACCCTTGTGTGTGTGGTGGTGAGGATCACTTGTGTGTGTGTGGTGGTGAGGGACACCTGTGTGTCTGAAGTCACCTGTGTGTGTGTGGTGGTGAGGGACATGTGTGTGTGAGATCACCTGTATGTGTGATGGCGAGGGTCACCTGTGTGTGTGGGGACACCTGTGTGGGTGTGTGTGGTGGCGGTGGTGGTCCTCACTGGGGTGCACTTGAGTGTGTGGTGGAGGGCACCTGTCTCGTTGGACATCATCCGTGCTGCTGGGGGTGGCCTCTGGCAGTGAGGTGGACGTGTGATTGTCAAAGTCATCTGCGTGTACCGACTGTCACCTGTCGGTCATGCAGGAACCGGCACCTGCTCGCCACGGAGCCCCTGGCTGCCCCGCGTGACCACCTGGTGCTCACCGAGGCTCAAGTTGTCCGGGAAACGCTGTGGTGAGAGGCTGCTCATTAACAATACCGGTTTTGACATTTACTGTCTCATCAGCACAGTCATGCTTGCTCAAACCAATGCTGGTGAACTCCTAAATGTGTATAAGCAAGGGCCCTTTCAGTTAGATTAGCTCCCAGAAGGCCGTGGGTCTGATGGGATGTGTACAACACACTTATTTTATATGTGGAAGAACAGATTTGTGAAGCAGGCAGAGTGTCTGTTTCTCTGGTATGTTGATTTAATGAGACTATACTGAACAATTCGAGTGCTTTTAAACAACATTATTCAAACTATAAAACTAAAGATTAAACACGGTAAGTATTTGGTTTATTTTGGTGCTTAACAAATCAAGACAAACGTTGGGGTGTGTGCAATTGTTTGGGTGCGTTTATGGTGCACATCTGTGTGTGTGTATTGGTAATAGAGCAGTTGTGGAGAGAGTGGAGAGTTTCCCATACCTGGGTAGTGTGCTTATGACCAGCACCAGTTTGACAGTAGAGGTCTCACTCCGAAACAGTCAGGCGGCGTTATCTTTTCATCGGCTGCGCAATGCTGTGTGGAAGCTACCTGGTCTGCCGCTCCGCACGAAGCTTCGGGTCTTCTCGGCCACAGTCATTCCCTCCCTTCTCTATGCTTCTGAAACGTGGACCCCTCTAATGGAACATCTGTGCCGGTTAGACACATTCAGGCTGGCATGCCTATGATCCATCCTGGGTTTAACCAAGCTGGATTGTGTGAAGAGCTCACAAATCCTTGAAAGATCTGGACACATTCCCATCAGTGAGGTCCTCCGGCAGGCAAGTCTGCATTGGCTGGGTCATGTAGCCCGCATTCCCAGCCACCGCATGCCCAAGCAGCTTCTGTTTGGCTGCATAGAGGGGCTAAACGGGCACAACATGGGCTGGAGAAGAGATGGACTGATGCGGTACGGGAGGATGTGGAACTGAGTGGACTTGCCGACGACTGGTACCAGCGGTGTCAATATCGGCCTCTATGGGGGAGGCTCGTGAAGGACACTACTGGGCAGTTGGAGGCATTAGCCCTCCAGCAACAACGGAGGGCATAGGAGCGACACTCACAACAACGAGCGGTGCGCTGGGCGGCTAAAATACAGCAAATTGGCACAGTAGGGGGTACAGCTGTTGCATCTACCGGTCATCTCAGTCAGCCAACCCATGGCACCTGGGTCTGTCCAGAGACCTGTCAGCGAACCTTTCCACCCTTAATGTGGCCTCAAAGTTCACCTGGCCTCGCACAGGCGCGGGTACTGGCATTGGGTGTATTTATCCTGCCACCTGTCACCTGCTGCATGGCGGCTGCTGCATGACGGCTGCTGCCTGCTTCCTGCCACCTGCTGCCTGCTTGCTGCTACTTGCTGCTTGCTGCCTGCTACCTGCTGCCTGCTGCCTACTGCCTGCCTGCTACCTGCTGCATACTACCTGCTGAATTTGTTCACCTGAGCTGCCTTTTAAATGTGAGGTGCTCCACCCAAGCCTTTGTCTAAGCTCTGGCCAGGGCTGAGCTGAAACCGACTCCAGCTGCCTTGAGTCACACAGGCTGTAGCTCCAGCAGAGTAGACCCCTATTCCCACTCAATGTTGTCACTGCAGGTCGGTGCTGTTAGGTCACTTTACACAATATGTTTAAAGTCTGCATGTGTTGGTATGTGTTAGGGTGTATTTATGGTGAGTGTGTGATTGTTGGTGTGTCTGGGTGTTGGTGTGCGTGCGTGTAGGCTGCTGTCGGGTGTTCGATGTCTCTTTGTCTATCAGCTCTGCGAGGGGAAGGTGTTGGTGAGACCAGGAATCACTGTCTCGCATCTCACACCGGTGAGAATATATCTTTTGCCATCAGCATCTAATCGCCTGCTCCTCCTGCTGGCCACCACTGTCTTTAGGGCTGTAAGCAGGAGATGAGCACCAATGTCTCAGTGCTTACCTGAGCAGCTAATCACTTTGAATGTGTTAATACCAAATGTTTTGTGAACGCTTCACCAGCTCACATAGCCAAACAAATTAAATTGTCACATGTACAAGCATTTAGTTGTTCCAGCCCGTGCACCGGTAATTCGAAGAGCAATTCTCACGGCCGAATTTAGCTGCAATTAGATATATTTCTTCAGATCATCAACTAGGATGGTATTTTTTACTTCCTTCAACTCACTAGTGAGCTGAACCATATCATTTGGCGTGTTGTTAAACACTTCTACACCATGCAACATTTTTTTTTTTGGCTATGTCAGGTGGTGGAGGGCTTGGGCAGATCACTCCGTGGCCTTACCCAAGATAAATTATGACTCGTAATATTATGGAATCGTAATAGTTACAGTAATATTTATGTGCCACACAGCAATACATTCCTGGGTTCGAATCCCAATAGGGTGCCTTTCTACGTGCAGTTTGTACGTTCTGCCCCTTTTCTGCGTGTGTTACCTCTGCGTTTCCTCCCGTAGATAAACCCACACACAAAGTGGAACTGGTATTGGCCAAACATTCCCAATACGCATTAATTACCTGCGAATTACTCAATTGGGTTGGCACAGAGCAGAAACATTGCCGCTCCTGCCAAAACCTTTGCAGGACCTTCATGAAAAAGAGTTGACACTCGGTGAGGCTTTGCTGGGAAATAAGCGGAACAATAACTGCGAACGTCTGTGGGTGATTTGTCTGTCGTTTCGGCAGAGCTGTCTACGAGCTGTCTGCGAGCAATTCGCCTCCTTCGGGCAACTTGTCTTGCGGCTGCAGAAGTTTGTGGAGAGCGTGAGCCGCCCGCTGGGCCCCCGGGCAGGCCCCTGGGTGGGTCCCTGGGTGGGCGCTCACCTCCAAGGCCCCCTCACCCCGGGCCCCCACGGTCCTGGAGGGCCCCTCGGCTGGGAACGTCCCGCGGAGGACTCCGCACCCTGCCGCACCTACCAGGCCCTGGCCTGGGCCCTGGCTCGATATCTGCAGGGGTTCAAGCGGCAGCTGGCCGACGTCGAGCGCAGGGCCATCTGTCAGGGTGAGGCGCATGCCCCGCTCGGACTATCCCACGACAGCCAGCATCGGTCACGGTCGCATCAGCAGGACCGTGATGCGGCCCAGCGACAGCGCGTTCAACGCTTGTCGCGGGGTTCGTAGTTTGGATCTGGCAGGCCACCCTGTTTATTACTGCGCTCTCGTATTAACCGTGAAATACTCCGCGTTGTATGCTTCACGGTGGACGTTAAAGATCCCATGACATCATCCGCAAGAGTTACCCGTTGTGTGTGGTGGTATCCAAATTTGGCAAATTTCAGAATTTGCCCCCAAATTATCCAATTTCAATTACACATGGTGACTTCTCCCTCTCCTCGCAGATGATATACAGAACCAGCCTTCATGATAGGCTCGTGCTTAGGAATGGCATGGACACCAAATGTCTTGTGTAACTACTATTATTAATTTATATCTTAAAGATCTCCCCACTTTGCAGAGCATCTGTCCTCTACCCCAGTAGCTGTGAACATCAACTCTGCAGCGATGTTCCAGGCGAGTCCACGGACCCCATGGTGTCACCGCTTGTGCAGTGTGGCTGTATGAATCCTTCCACTCTCATGCTCTCGTTAGTTAAAATGTGCATCTTTCATTACTTTATTCAACTTGAATACAAAGCAATCGTTTAATTTTGTTCACCAGCATCAGTTCAACCGAGCCTGACTGGTGCTAAGGAGACACTGAATTTCGAAATTGCTCCCGAGTTTTGCTC
The DNA here is from genome assembly GCF_015708825.2 of Lethenteron reissneri. NCBI lineage: Eukaryota > Metazoa > Chordata > Hyperoartia > Petromyzontiformes > Petromyzontidae > Lethenteron > Lethenteron reissneri. The sequence goes on from NC_083794.1 coordinate 15,608,619, forward strand.
ATGTTGAACCAATGCTGCTGAAATGATGTTCTCCCAGAATGCCGTGTAGCTGATAGGATGTGTAAAAATTATTTTGATTTGTTTTGTGGAGAGACGGATAATAGGACCTAAGTAGGCGAAGGTCGTACATGATGAACAAACGGCGACGTCGCCTCGCATCGCCTTGCGCTGCCGCGTTGTCGCCGGTCCCCTCTGATGGACCACCCCGCCGTTTTTTTCAGAGCGGGCGGTGACGCTGGCGATGCTTCAGGCTGAACTCGCTGGACGCTTCGCCGAGCTGCGCGCGCTGCGACGCGCATTCGCCGTCGGCGTCCGCGAGGTGCCACCCGACGTACCGCACGTCGTCAAGGCCTCGCACCTCCTCAACACGCTGCTGCACGCCGTGCTGGCCGGTGACGCGCTCGGAGAGGCGGCTGACCCCTCCGTGAGCCCGCCCGCTCCCTTGCGCATCCTCGCTTTGCACTGCCATACTTGGGGATTCCCCCCCCCCATCGATAGTCTCTCGTCCGAGGGCTTATTCTTCTATCATCATTACTACACTTGCTTACCCAGAAGGGCCTCACTGAGTCTCAAGACTCTTTTTCTGGAGGGTCCTGCTGAGTGTTTGTAGTAGCGGGTGACGTTGCTGCAGTGCGTCATCCAAATTCAGTAATTTACAGGTAATTTTGCAGCATTGGAATGTTGGTTGGCCAATACCAGTTATGTTGTTTGGGTTTTTTTTACCTCGAGATTGAAGCTAGAGAACCTGGAGGAAACCCATGCAGAGCAGATGGAGAACATACAAACTCTACACAAAAAGGCACCCGAGTCAGAAATCGAACTAAGGCCCTTTGCTGTGAGGCTGCAACCCTGCTTTTCCTATCCATCATGAATCTGTGCATCTACTTTGCACAACCGGTTCATTTCAGCTGTTCTGGAACGTTACTCATCTGTCTTAGGAGAAAATTAATATGTTCGGCTTCTCTATTCTGTGCCACAGCCTCTAATGCCGAAAACTCACCGATTCACGATAGTTACTTACTCAACAGAGGTCAGTTACTCCTTTGTCACTCTTATATTGCTACTGCCATGGGCACGGTTCCCTGAACTAAACTCGTTGATTGTGAGTTGAGGACTCGGTCAACCAAAAACTGTCAACTCATCCACACAGTGTTCAACCGCCACACTGCAGGTCACAAGAATTCACTCACGTACTCATTCACCGACTCATTCACACACTCATCCACTTACTCACCTACTCCATGCAATGGAAAACTCACGCTTTGCTGCGCTGGCTTGGCACAGCCCCAGCACAGGTTAGATATGTCAGTGGAAAAGGATTAAAGGCCCTGTGTGTGTGCGTGCATGTGGCAGGGGCAGCTGCTGCTGTGGCTGTGGTTGCAAACCGTGCGTCCATACATTGAAATCATCGACGACTGGATCACGCTGGGACGACTTCACGATCCGTCACGCGAGTTCATCATTCAGAGGTGCCTCTGTCACTTGTGTGTAAGGCACAATGAGCAGCATGGGTGGTGCACCTGCCAATTATCTCAGGCAGTTCATCCATAGCACCTGGGTCTGACCTGCCAGCAACAAGCCTTGATGATGCCCTCTGAGTGCACCTAGCCTGGCACAAGTGCCGTTCGGACATCACTGCCACTTAGTGGAAAACGGCAGCTGTTCTTGTGGTTAGTGCATGCTCCACAAACCCAGCAACCCGAGTTTGATTCCCACTCATAACCAGCATCAGTGAAAAACATCTGGACCTATCCTGGGGCTCCCCTAGGTCTGATTCAGCCTTAAATGAGTACCCGGTGTGGTGTGTAAACATCAGCACTTGGGGGATAAAAGTGGTCGGGCGTGGTGCTGGCTACATCGCCCCCCATAGGTAAGGCCCTTCTGTTAGATATGGGTTCTAGGTCGACACAAAACAATCTCATAGAATAAAAACATTGAAAAGAACGACTGATGCTGTAGAAAATACAGCATTGTTCTCGTGATTTTTAATAGCAGACCAGCTTGTGATAGCATCATCCAAACTTGCAATGTATGTATTTTGAACTTCTTTTGCACCATACATAGCCAACTGTGCTAATCAGAGGTGTAATGTTTGAAAAACGACACCACGACAAACACGACAAATACAGTTGTCGCCCCTGCTGCGAAAGCCTCGCAGGACCCTCCTGAGACTGAGTCTTGAGACCAAGGCTTCATGGGTAAATGCACGTAAACAAAATAATCACCTTCATATGACTGATGTTCACGTAGAGCAGCAACTGTAATTTTACAAGGAAGTTATTGAGACAGATGATTGCATCAGGAGTCGTGGAATGCATCGCTGTGATGCCTCCTTCGCATTTGTGAACTGGGCAGTGAGTCGTTCTATGCTTCACTGTTTGTTCTGGGTGACCTCAGTCACTGCACACTGCCAGAAGGTTTTTAATTTTCTATTTGTTGATTGCATTAGTCGTGATTTCTCAATAAGCATGGTGGGCCACGTGTAAGCTGCTATCTTCTACTCCACGATGATAATGATGATGACGTTGATGACGACGACGACGAGAGTCAGGCGAGGAGGGAGCGCTGTGCCGGGCAGCGTCGTGATTCCGCGCTCGCCCTCTGGCTGCAGGAACGACGCGGAGCGCGTTGCCCGTCGCGACTTCTGGTTCTCCACCTACACGCTCTACTGCGTGTGCGAGAGGAACGGCGCTGCTGGGGGTGCCCGAGGGACTCCCACGGGGGGCCCAGAGGCCCCTGACGAGCCCACGATGGCAGCGTTTCTGAGACCCGTGCTCAAGCAGCTGATCCTGGCCGGGAAGTCAACGCAGCTTCTGCACGGCCCGGGGTTGGGGGGTCCGACTCGGCCCCCACACGGTACGACAGCGCTTCCCACCGCGTCCCCCGCGTCCTGCACGTCCGTCACGTCGCGGCACTGGGGCGGGCCTCTCTTCTCACACGAATAAAAAATTAGAGGTGGTGTTTGTGTGACCAGGTTGAGAACTCGAGAGGAGTCTCATTTGCAAGAGTGATAACCTGGGTTACCACAAAGACACAAGCAATCGCGTAGAAACAGCAACGAAGCAAATAGAAATCAGCGTAAAAACAAGCACTTGGTCCACGTTGATTTATCATTCATCTCTCGGCTGTTGTCCCCCACCTTGAATTCAACGTGTTTCTGCTTGCATCGCTTCACAGTTCGAATTCGGCAGGCTTCCCTGGGTACTACTTAAGAGGGTGTATTAACTGTAAAATATTCCGTGCCATCTACTTCACTCACAAACGGACGTTAAAGATCCCGTGATGTCATTCGAAACAAGCAGGCCGTTGTGTGATGGCGTCACAATCCAAGTGTGCCAAATTCCCAAAATTATGTTGCAAATTACACAATTTGGATTGCACACAGCAGCAATCATCGTCTCCTACTGGCAGATGAATGCCCACTTGCCGGCCAGTTGCTGAGTCACCTTGTGCCATCTTGTGCCGCTCAGGGACCGTTGCCTCTCAGGGTGCCCTTCGATCTTTGCGCACTGCCCTACTAACCCCGACATTTTATGTTGATTTCTGGCCACGGTCTGGGCCACTTCTCGGTTGACTCACTTTGAAAGATGTACCTGGTGAGACAAAGGGGGCCAGGTGTGGTGCTGGCTCTACCACCCCCTTGCGTGCCTTGCCGGCCTTAATGTCACTTAATTTGACTGGTTTTTAAATGTCAGTTGTCCAAATCAACTCTTGACTGTAAATATGTTGGATTTAATATTTATGGTGTTTGTGCATTATTTTAGATTTCTTCTGTAACGCGGTTGTTTACGCCCCGTTTTATTTTTGCTTTATGTGCTGTGCTTGTTTCTAAGTTTTTCCTTTTGTCATTGTGGTGACCCAGGTTCCTCTTGCACACAAGGCTCTATTTTTCGATTTTGAATTCTCATCCTGCGTGTGCGTCTGCACGGGGGACCTGTGTGTGTGCGTGCGTTCAGGCTGGGACAGGGGCAGCCTCTACACACAGTTCTGCGAGGGCCTGGATCCTCACCTGAGCCCCCCCGGGCGTCACGGCTGCTGCACCCCGTGCGGCACGGAGCCGGCGAGTGGTGGCACGGGGCCGGGGGATGGGGAGGAGGTCCCCGGGGCCCTCCGAGCGCACATGCAGGAGGAGCACCGGGACCCCCTCCTCGAGATCAACTTTTCCAGGTGCCCCCCAAGCTCTTACTACAATATCTTCCCTCGAGTCAAGAAAAGCGTGACATTTTTTATCGATCGCAAATCTGACGGAGCTGTTTGGTGCTGGCTGCTTCACGTTTTGGCATTTGGACCTTTCCTTAGCAGCTGTTTAAAAATTAAAAACAGTAAATATTCCCAGTGAGTGGCCGAGCCGAGTGCGTGAGTGTTGAGCCCGAGCTGCGGTTGAGCAGTTGCTCTGTGTTACCCAGGTCACATCTGCAAATGAGACTCCTCCTGGTCTCGTGAGTTCTCTCACCTGGTTCAACAAAATCAACTTGAAGTCGAACAAAGTCAAACAAATGAAATTATCACGCATACAAACATTTAACTCACCGATTGTTATTTTTTCAACTCACTCTGGTGAACTGAATCGTGACGTGGGCTGCGAAGACCCCCGTGTGATAAATCGTGACCGCGGTGTCTCCCGCAGGATGTTCCTGGTAGAGCGCAGCTCCTCGGCGGCGTGGGACGAATGCAACGGGAACACGGCGCGCGGTGGCGCCGAGGGGGCTGACGAGCCGCCCCGCCTCCGTTGCCCTCTCCTGCAGGCGCTGCAGCGCAGCCTGTACGGCCACGTGGAGCAGCGCTACCGTGCCTGCTGCGGGCAGCTCATGGCCACTCTCAAGTCGCACTGCAGGTCGTGCGCTCACGGCGGCGACACTCGTGCTTCGCCTGGGTTTGATTCTCGACTCGGGCACCTCTCTGAGTATTTATGTTCTCCCCCTGTTCTGCATGGATTTCTTCTGACTTTTACAGTTTCCTCCTATAGCTAAAACCATGCGATGTAACTGGTAGTGGCCAAAACATCCCAATGCTGAAACATTACTTGTAAGTGACTCAATTGTGATTACACAGCAGCAACATCACCCCTACTGTAAAAAGTTGGCAGGGCCCTCCTACAAAAGTGTCTTGAGACTCGGCGAAGCTTTCCTTGGTGAAAAAAGTTAAATAATAAAAACAAACACAGCAACGGTGTGGTCGGTGGCATCGACAGGGAAGCTGCCCTGCCAAATTTGGACCATGCTGCTCACACACAATGTATTACTCTTCTTTGAATGGTATCATGGGATCTTGAACATCCACTGTAAAAGAAGCAGATGGCAAAAAGTATTTAATGGCCGCTTGACGTTTTGGGCCTTTGGTTTCTGTGGTCAATGACTGTTTAAAGAAACAATTGTGGTTCGTAATTTATATTTGGGTTAGACCATGGAGCGATCTGGCCACATTTTTGTCCCTCCACCACCTGACCCTTCACCACGTGACGCAGCCAAACAAATTAAATCATCATGCGTATGAGCGTTTAACGTCGCGTACGAGGATTTAACGACACGCCAGTTGTTGTTTAAGCTCGTTGGTGATGATTGTGCCCCCAGGCTGCTGTCGCACGTGAAGGCCATGCGCAGCTACTTCCTCATGGAGGCCGGCGACACAATGCATGCTTTCTGCACGGCGCTCTTCTGCTGCGACGCCACGTCGTGGACACAGCCTGACGTGCTCGTCGCACAGCTGCAGCACGCACTCGCCACGCACCGCACGTGCCATGCGAGCAGGCACGAGATGCGCACCGCACACGCCACGCAGCCTATATGGGTGATCTTTGTGTGGAGTTGTGTGGAGCAAAGCTAGGAGGGGCGGTACTGTTAGCGAACAGCACCTATGAAGACCGGCACAGCATACGAGTGGGTGGATGGGTGGCCAGCACCTTGCCTGGCCACCTTTGTCTCTCTAGTGGTGATGTTTACACATTGCACCAGGTACTCATTTGATTCTGAGCCAACCTAGGGGAGGCCCAGTTTAGATAATCATCACTGGTATTGGCCCAGTTTAGATAATCATCACTGGTCGCCGGGTTTGTAGTGCAATGTTAGCCATGGTGCCACCGCTCCCCAACTCGGTCGCGTGCATGTAGAAGCTGGGAGTGTGCGTGTGACCCTGTGTGACCCTGTGACCCTGGTGGTGGTGTGGCCCTGCAGGCTAAGCGTGAGCGTCAGAAAGCAGAGCCGCTTCCAGAAACGAAGCCTCGTGCACGCGCTCGATGGGCTGCGGCTACACTACAAGGTTCACGTCCACGCGGCGCTGCGTGTTGCACCGCACGCTGCACACAGATGATAAACGTTATTTTGTATCTAGCAGCATTCATACAAACTGCAGCAGAGCAAGAAGCTTCTGCCGAGCTTGTGATGCTGCATGGAGTTCGTACAGAGTCTGCACAGTGGCCTCCACTGGAATCCGCAGATAAGCGCTTGGGAAGGCGGTCAGAACCAGTGCCAATAATTGCCCGTGCTGTGTGTTCCTACATTGGGATGTTGGGCCAACTCCATTCATGAGTGTTTATACGCATTGGAGGAAAACTGAAGTACCTGGATAAAACCCACGTGTGTGGGGGGGGATAACGCTCGATCCCCATATAGATGGAATACAGTTGGGAATTAAGTGGTACCCTGGTCATAAGCCAGGAGTGAAATTTACATCTGCGGGCAGTGGTAATGCATGCCTGTGGAGGTAACAAGGGTTAGTGTATTGTACAAATATCGTGAATCTCTTTCTCAAGCGTGTCGAAGAGCCATACCCAGGCTCACCAACAGAAAGTGGTCCTGCAAGTGTGGACTGACAGCGTGTCGCACCCCAGCATACGTGGGTCTTCTCCTGGTGCTTCAGTTTCCTCCCACTTGTATAACCACTCGTTAATTGGATAAAAAAACATCTTACTATATAGAGGGTTGCAGAGTTTGGGCCATTGTCGATAGGGCCGGTTCCTCACCGCCGTCCCGTTTGTCTGTGGTTCCTCCTCGCATCTCTCAGCATAACAAACGGCAAAGTGTCATTAGATGTAATCTCATGGAGAGCACACTCGAGCCGTGACATCTACAGATGTTGTGCGAGTGAGTGGTAATTCAGATTTATCAAGCTCAGACTGGCGCCATGTGTTAATGTCTCTGAAATAGTATTTTGTATTGAAGCAGCTCTGTGTCTTGCACGAGAATATGCCTGTTTGGGTCTTTACTCTTGATAATGTTATCATTGTTGAGTTTATTTGTGTATGGCAATATGTTCAGGAGCTGAATGCCAATGTCAAGGTCTACGAGAGGGCTTCAGGAGATAGTTCCTTGAGTTTTCCATAATACAATAGATAAGTGTGTCGTTAAACCTGCCACCACCCGACACAGCCAACTAGTAAGGGTTGTCACATTAACAGAAAATGCCAATTCGTCACTAGTACAGCACACCGGTGTGTTTGAGAGCCAAGCCACAACATTTACAATCTGAGTACAACGTTTTGCCAGTAATTACAACTAGCTTCATCAGGCGACAGCCAGCTTTGTGGAGAAGTCCACCTGTTTCGTTCCTTAAATAGAGGCGTAGACGTGATGACAACTCTTGTGCGCTCTTCTCGCGAGAAGTGGTGGGGGGGATGAATGAAGCAACGCGCATTATGCAAGCCCATTGTTCTTGTACTTCCTGCCGATTGTGTGGAAACTAAAATAGCCGTACCAACAGTATTGAAGTATGGTGGCCTGTATATACATGAATTTACACAATGTATTATTTAATGATTCGCTTCCAAGCAGCACTAAGTCTGGAGCTATCCGAATCATTTAAATTATTTGTATTTCTCTCAGTTTCGATAAATTATCTAATTAGTCTTGGCCAGTAGTAATTAGTTTTGCACAGAACTTCAACATTATCAAAATCAATTAAGTGTCCTTGTTGGCACACGTGTTCTGTATTTGGGAGTATTTAATATTTCGTTGATGTTATTGTAGTCTCGTGCTGGTCATTCGTCCTATTTGCCCAACATAGCATTTGCCATAAGTGCAATTAATAGTTTCGTTTTGCTGTTCCTCCCCCGTTGAAGGAGCGCGGACTGCAGTGGTTTATTTAGAAATGATTATCGAGGGTGAGGGAGGCCGGGAAGCAACTGAGCGACCGTGTGCTCTGTCAGGTCCCGTGGCCTCTGGACATTGTGATTAGCAATGAGGACCAAGCGCTCTACAACGACATCTTCCTCTTCCTACTCAAAGTCAAGTGGGCCAAGTGCAGCTTGGAGCAGCTGCGCTTCAAAGGCACGTGGCGAGGAGGGAGCAGGGAGTGTGCTTTCTGATCCACGTGCTCCCCCTTATGTCTCTGTAATTTCCACCGCATGTCTTTTCATGGCTTAGTGATTATCATCACTGTCATTGTGCTCGTTTACCCAGGAACACCTCGCCAAGTCTCAAGACTTTTTTTAGGAGGGTCCTGCCAAGTTTTTGCAGTAGGGGGCGATTTTGCTGTTGAGTCATCCAAATTGAGTAATTTACAGGTGATATTTACCAAGTATTGGCGAACATTCCATTACTGAATGTTATTGTAACATAATAAAACACCATTACTATTAATTGTAGGACCATTTGTTCAGTATCAAGACATTAAACACGAACATGCGGCTTCACCCTCTTTGTTTGGCATATATGTTCGGTGTGCTGATGTTCCATCATTGAACATCCATTGCAAGGCGTCGTACTTGCGTAGCCATGTTCATGGAGAAAAACGCAAGTATCGCTTTGAACATCAGAACACGTTACACCTCCGATTAGCACGGTTGGCAACGTACGGTGCGAAAGAAGTTCACCATGCATCCACGTCTATGCCAGTTGAAGTCAGTAAATCCATGTGTTCGTATTTAACACAATTTGTATTGTATTTTGTGCTGCATTAACAGATCTGCAGGAAACCAAGTGTAAGCAACAGCTGCAGCAGGCTTCTCATGAGCGTGTGGTGACGGAGAAGGGCGGTGGTAGCGGCAGTTGTGGTGGTGGCGTCGTGCCAGCGAGGGTGCAGGGAGGCACCTGGAGGCTGCGGGACGCCGGGTCGCAGTGTCGTTTGGCGCCGTCGCCGTCCAGGATCACGAGTTCCGGACGCGACCAGAGTCTGGCTCCTCACCGCATGTATCTGCTCCGCATCCGCATCCTCCACTTTGTCAACTCCCTGCACGGCTACCTCCTGCACAAGGTGCGTCCTCGCACCGCACAAGTCTCTAGTCTGCACCGAGCACCTCTTTTCCACTTCCACATCCGAGACCGTGCTGGGACCGTGCCGAACCGGCGCGGGTCAGGAAGGACAGGTTGCTTTTCCACGGCACAAACCGAGTCGCGCCGCCAACTTCGCATGTCCCGGCTAGATGGCGCGGTGACGCGGGGCAAGTTGAGAGGTCTGACGTCGCACGCAACGCACCCGTCATTGCCCCTGCGCCTGGCCCTGCTTGGCCCTGTGCCAGATTTAAATGCCTTGTGAGGCCAGTGCAGCACAGCGTGTTTCCAGCTCGGCTCGGTAGAATGCCGGTGGAAAATCACGCGCGCTGCTGGTGGTGCGGTGAGAGCGGCAGTGAGAGCGGCGGTATCGGTCCGCAGGTGCTGCATGGGACGTGGCGCGAGTTTGAGAGCGAGCTGGGCGCCGCCGCCGACCTGGACCAGCTGATCCACGTGCACGCACGCTACCTGGCGGCGCTCTCCAGCTGCTGCCTGCTCACCCAGGGAGTGAGGGCTCGCCCGCGCGCTCACCCACGTGCTCACCCAAGTGCTCACTTGCGTGCTCACCCGCGTGCTCACCCACACGCTCACCCACCGACACTCCACATGCACACTCCAGATTTGAAGCTTTCGTGACTGCAAGGATTCATACTCTTAGGTTTTTTCGGTAAAGTGATCATGGACACCATGGGCCGTAGTGGGGTGCCTTCTTTATGGATCTTGGGAAGACCATAGAATCTGGGAGGTCTTGCAGCCGAGGGTTTTAGGGAGGGACGTTTGGTTGGTTCGATTAGGGAAGTCGAACTCGTGATGATCTTGTTGGTTTTTGTCGTTAGGCTGTTAGTAGGATCGCTTTTAATTTTGGAGTAACTCCCATCATTGAGTAGGTCCAGGATTTTGTTGTTGTATTGAGCCTAAAAAAAGATTTAACTACGCATATTTGTACCATCTTATTTGACAGGTACCATTCTACTTTACCGAGTGTTGACGTCCCCAGCGTTTAACAGTACTGCATTCTTGTATTTGGATTGTCATCCAACACCGGTTACAACCCCCCGAGTCGAGGTGCACCGATTGTTCTCTTTTAGCCCAGCCCACCCCCTCCTAACACGTTCCATTCCCTGGCTACCACATTCAGATTAGCCCCCCCCCTCCCCCTTAACTTGTATTTAAGAACTTGTATCTTGGAATTTTGCTTCACTTGATACAGTAAATTTAGCTGTGACGGTCACACCTGATGACGGAGACTTGTGTTGCCTCCGAAACGTCGTGATTTATTATTTTATTTCTATTATTATTTCTATTATTTTTATTTTTACCTACGTGACTTTACAGAAAAAACCTAAGAGTATGCACACTCCACTCAACACACATCCCACATGCACACTTCTGCTCTATATGACATCATTACAACAATCTGGACCATAGGACAGGTTGCACAGAATTCGAAGGATGCCCTGGTAGTTCCCCACCTCCAATTAGCACAGTTGACTATATATGGTGCGAAAGAAGTTCAACATACATACATTTAAGAAGGGGAAACGCACGAATTGTAACAACTACTAGGGCATCCCCCTCCTCAGTGTGCTAGGAAAGGTCTTGGAAATGATTATTCAATTTCACCTTACCGGGCACGCTAAGTAGAGGCTTGCAGAACCCCAATGGGGTTTCAGGCCAGGGTGGTCCTGCACGAATGCCATATTCTCTGTCCGTCTGCTACAGCAGGGGTGTAGGGAATTTGAACCAAACCTATTATACCATGAATAGGCCATAGAGATCTGGGTTATTTTCTCTGCTTTTGAGGTTCGTAATCCTCTACTCACAATCAGTAAGGACCTTCATGATGGTGGGCAGGCCTAGGTAAAGGTGCATGGCTGGGAGTCAGAGTGATTCCATGTTCACCTTGTGGTGTGACAGGGATGCCTTCTGCCTGCTACATTATTTAACATTTCTATGACCAAGGAGTTCGAAAACATTTTCATGACTGTACTGTAGGAATTTCCATTTGGTACAGATACAACAGAAGGCTGATTGATACCCAGGTGTGATGAAGGGATGGCTTCCTATTGGTCAACCGTGTGATGTATGCTGATGATCTGGTAATTCTTGCTCATGCACAACTCAGAAGTCGGGCCTTACCAACGGTCCTACCAAAACTATGCACCTGCACACTCCACCTTCTTAACTCCCCTAAAGTGACGGGGCAGTTGTGGAGAGGGTGGAGAAGTTTCCGTACCTGGGTAGTGTGCTTATGACCAGCTCCGGTTTGCCAGAGGTCTCACTCCGAATCAGTTAAGTGGCATTATCTTTTCATCAGCTGTGTAATACTGTGTGGTAGCTACCTGGCCTGTTGCTCCACACAAAGCTTCGAATCTTCTCGGCCACAGTTATGCCCTCCCTTTTATATTTTTGCAAAACGTGAACCTCTCTGAAGGAACATCTGCGCCAGTTTGAAAGATCGAGGCTAGCCTGCCTACAATCCATCCAGGTTTTAACCAGGCTGAATTGTGTGAGGAGCTCATAGATTCTTGAAAGATCTGGACACCGTCCCATCATTGAGCACCTCCAACAGGCGAGGCTGCGTTGGTTGGGTGATGTATCTCGTATGCCAATTCTATGTGTCTGCTCGCATGTCCGTGTGTGGCCGCTGTATGCAGTTGGAGGTGCTGAGGGAGGCGCTGTTCCGCGTGCTGGATGTTGGGCTGCAGTTCGCTGCGTGCTGGAAGGGTGGCCCCAACACTCCCAGGTGGGGCGATTCTGCTGGATGGCTCAGCGAGCGGTAGAAAGAACGGCTTACAATCACAAAGTTGCGAGTTCACATCCTGGTTGGGTAGGTTGCCTCAACCCACCATCAGTCCATTGGAAGTCAACAGTGGTTGTCCTATGGATAGACCTGCCCCCTCCATAGGATAGTGGAATTTCCACCACCTGCTCAGGGTTGTAAGCAGAAGACGAGCACCAATGCCTCATGCTCATTTGAGCAGGAATCACTGACTTGACTTCCCCAATACTTGAATCATAACAAATTGTTACATCTTGCTACGCTGCACTCTGCAGTGGGCGTTAAAAGATCCCGTAATGTCATTTGCAATCTGAGGCCATTGTGTGCCAGCATCATTATCCAAATATGAAAACTTACCAAGAATAACTCAATTGGAATTCATATTCTTTGCTTCTTTCGGTAGAGTCACGTCGGTAGAAAAATAATAATAAAATGAGTAAAAAAATAAAAAAATAAAAAAACACGAGGTTTCGATTGCAACACAAGCGGTCGTCATCAGGAAAAGGGGGGTTAGCCTCTAAAGGCAAACTGTTTATAAAGGTTTAAAATGGGCGTAGCCCAAGTGTCAGCAGCATGGGCGGGGCAGCTAATGTTAATGTAAGTGATGGGCAACGACGGTGCTGGTGGTGGGTTTCCACCAATTAAAGGGCTGCCAGGTAATCATTGCACCTCGCTTTACAAACTCACTGTTGACGGTGGAGGTTGACGGTGGAGGTTTCTGCTAGATGTTGTTGCCCACTCCGATTATCACTTACATTAACATTAGCTGCCCCGCCCATGCTGCTGACACTTGGGCTACGCCCATTTTAAACCTTTATAAACAGTTTGCCTTTAGAGGCTAACCCCCTTTTCCTGATGACGACCGCTTGTGTTGCGATCAAAACGTTGTGGTTTGTTATTTGTATGATTGTTCTTTCTATCTACTTGACGTTACAGAATGAATTCCTGCAGTCACGAAAGTTAAGTCAAAATTTTACTCAATTGGATTATGCTTTTCAATCATTGCCCCCTTCTGCAAAATCTTGCCGGAACCTTCCTGATACAGAATCATGAGACTTAGTGAGGTTTTCCTTGGTAATGTAGTGGGCGTAAGTAGCGCAGGAGATGTCGATGGAGGCAACACTTGTTTATTAACAAGAGCTACGATACAGCACGTAGCGAACCCTAACACTTGAAGGGGTAACGGCCCCTTCACCCGATTCTAATAGAGGATGTTTCCTCAGCTAACGTTCCCATTAGCTCCTACTACACCCCTCTATCTCAGACCATCCTAGTGGAGGCTAACTGACCTGGCCCAGCTTCGGCTCAGGTCCGACCCTCAGCCACTCGAGTCTGGCCCTCACAGGGACCCAGACCTCGCTCTCTGAGGTCGCCCCTGGCTTGCCCTGCTCGGCTCTTATAAGAACTGCGAGACAGGGTAGTCCCAGGGCTAGGCTAGTCGCTCTTCAATCTTCACTGGCTCTTCATTGTCTTCTGACTCCGATGACTGCCTCGAGCTCTCTCTCTCACCGCCTTATATACCCAACCCCCCCCGAGGGGTGGGGCTGTGTGGGATCCCAGCCACAGCCTCCCACACAGCCCCCCAGGGTGGTGACCGTTTGCGGACGTTGATGTAGACACCCCCAACGTAACAGCTCGCCACACCCCGTTACGTAATACCTCTGCAGTAAAGAGGTGAAGTAATAATACACTCGGTATTAACCAGGGCAGCTTGCGGGAATCTGCACCACAAGTCTTTACTGAAATGTGTGTCTCAGCATTTCTTCACCTGTCTCTACGGCCTCTCATGTTTCCTCGTGTCTCTCCACATCTCCCCACATCTCCCCACGTGTCCCAGCGTTCACAGGCTTGGCTGCGTCTTACAGCTGGAGTCCGGATTCAACTGCAGCCGTTCCACGTTCCTCAACACTCTCAACCAGGCCGTGTGCCAGGGGAGGCACCCACTGCGTAAGGATCTATCGTTGTGCCCGTCTGACTTTCGGATGCATTGTCGGCATCACGATTGTTATTTAGTTGGCTGGGTCGTTCGTGCATGTACAACGGGAAGGAGTGGTGCGAGTAAGAGCTCTCACCTGTGACAACACTTAGTAGGGGTGAAACGTTGCCTTTATTTTGTAGCCAGGACGCCACAACGGTTCAACAGGGGAGTGGTTTCATACAGAACAAAAAAGTGGAATTAATCCAAAAAATTCACGAGAAATGACAACCAAGCACGCACACCCATGCCGATACCCTAGCGCACCATCTCCCAGGCACTGAAACATACCACTCGTACCAACCAATTGCAATCTTCAATTAAACTATACTCGCACTACATCTGTAAGCAATTGCAGGACTGGAGGTTTACCTTTTATAACTACACGATTACTTTTCAGCCACGCTGAGAGCTCCCAAGGTGTGACACTTACTGCAGTGTATGCTGTGTGTGTGTGGTGTGCAGTGGAGTCAATGGCTCAGGCCGTGTGTGGTTGACGCCATCGCCACCTCCCTGCCAACCGCACAAGGAACCCACAAGTGGCGGCCACCACTGCAATCCCCCACCACCCCATCATACCAACAGCAAGCGGGCGGTGTCGCGGTAACCATGGCTCAGTTGTTACTGACAACTACAGCCACAAGCACCATAGTGTATAGGCCACACGTGCACGGAACATTGTGACATTTAGATGTTTTACATTTAACACGCAGGTTGTAGATCCACGATAGATTTTAAGGGTAAACCACGTAACAATTTCTCCATATTTGTGTCATAAGACCTTCCACCGCCTGACACAGCAAAATAAATTAAATTGCCGAGCAATATACGAGTGTTTAACGTGCCAATTGTTAGTGTTAGCTCACCCAGATGTAGCTATAATTAGATATGCGACATTTCACTTGAATCTCAGAATCCTGGATTTTATTTACTTCCTGAACCTTGTTCTGAAGATGCTCGTCGTAGTTTCAAGTAAAACATCATAAATCTAATTGCTACATTTGGCTGTAAGCATTGTTTCAACTTACCCATGTGCCAAAATATACAAATTGACCTGTTAAACAATCGTACGCATGACACTTTAATTTGTTTCACTGTGTCAAGTGGCATGCATGACCACACCAGCAGCAGGTGTAATGTACAGCAGCAGCAGTAAATTGTATTTGACGTTGGTTGGGATAAGAGACAAGCAGACAGAACACAGAGGTCGGTGCTACTGACAAAATATTTTAAAATAGCGAATGTGCAAAATTATAACTCTGGGCATTTTATTGAGCGGTCAACAACTTGTATTTACATTTTAAAAACAACTCAAGTCTGCTCCCGCGTGAGTGAGAACATCGTGACGGTGCCATCTACGCGCAATGATGGACGCCAAGTCAATAAATATTTATTGTGTAAAAAGCCGTGCGTCGCTCGAGAACTCTTGCTCGCACGGCCGCATCGCTCTTCCAGTGTCACGCTCCGTGCGGTTGGGGGGGGGGGTTGCGCGCGGTGCCTAATACACCAGATCACACGTGCGTCCTGACATTCCTCACTTCGGTAATCGTCGTTCACAAACACAGCGCCATAATTACAACTGAAGTATACACAACTTGAATAACAAACAAAAAATAATCCTAATTTTTTTTCCCTCGAGTCAAACTTTAGTGCCTCGCAGAGGGGCCTTCACCAGCGGCACATTGGCAGGGCTGCCGTCCTGTTGATGAACCGGCGATGACTGAAGCTCGTGCAGCATTCGGCCTCCAGGAGGCATCGTCGATTCTCATGCAACTTTGAGATATCTCTATGCAAAAGCTGCCTTCTCATAGAATCAATTGTAATGAACTCCCATACTGTCCACAAGGCACAAGAGTTGCTTTCAATGGAAAACTAACTCTAAAGTGGAACCACCGTACAATTTAGCACTAAATGATGACCACAATACTGGTGACTATACTGGTAGCAGCTACACACAACAAGAATAACATAATTTGTAGAGATAAACTTTATTATTCTCTTTCAAGAATAAGTAAAAAAGAACAGGATTTAAACATTTCTTAGGCACCTTGTTTGGAATCCTGACTTCAGCATCATTATCGTCAGCCATGATCAATCCACTACTGGATGAGACCTCCCCAAGGTGCCGCCACCTCTCATGATCCCACCGTGCAACAATCCACCCAGCACCTGTGCAAAAGCAGACTTCAATGCTCCATCTCCCGACTCGATAAACCCGTCCAATCCACGGCCTGCCGTCGGTCACATGCACCACGTCGCCCTGTTCCTGGCGGGGACCGCCAGTCGTCACGCCACCGAGGCCACAGCCTGTTCGGCCAGAGGCCTCGCTGGCACGGCCCGCGTGGTCCCGTGCTGGCCCAGCAGATCGCCAAGCCGCGCCGGAACTTCCACTCGCGTGACAGGAATGCCGACGGTGTCGGGCTCGGCGTGGCCTTCGTGTGAACCCATGAGCGATCCTATCGGCACTGGCCGCGGCAGCGTGGTTCCAACCACGTCGTGGAACTCCATGAGGATGGGCCAGCAGTCGTCGATGGCGCTGGGGTAGGAGCTGGCAGCCCGAGTCTCCGGAAACCCCCCGGCGGACTGGCTGACGAACAGCTGGTAAGTGTCGCACGGAATTGACGCGCCACCATTTACCTGCACAAAGACAAATATCCCACTTGTAACTTTGACAGACTGTGGAGGCTAGTGCTGTTAGGGAGCACCTATGAAGGACAACATGGCGTACAGTGGGTTGTGTGGCTAGCACCACGGCCCACTGCCTTTGTCTCTCCAATGTTATTGTTTACACGCCACACCGCATACTCATGTAAGGGCAAGTTGATTTAGGGGAGGTTCATATATTCGTCACCAATGTTGGCCGTGAGCAGGAATCAAATTTCAGTTGCCAGTTTCGTAACGCAGTACTCTAACCATTGCACTGTGTGTAGGTAATTCTTAAGTCATGTAAGGATTACATGCATGTCCACACACGCAAATATACGTTTTTTACAACATTGTAAATGTTGTGAAACAAGTTAACACGCAGGTTTAGCAATCGGATTCGTAATAGATTTTTGGGTTAGACCACGTAATGATCTGAATAGATTTATTTTGTGAAACCCTTCAGCACCAAATATTGCCCAATAGAGCCTACATACAGAACACAGTAAAAGTCAGGATTACATTGAATGCGCCAATTCTAATGTCTGACTTTCTGGACCTTGCCCGGAAAATGCTGGTTTGCAGTGTCAAGCGTAACAATAATAGCCGATTAACAAACGAGCTGTTCTTCAACTCACAGGTAAGCGAGTCGAAACAAATAATTGGCACGTTAATTGCTTGCACACATGACGATTTGTTTCGATATGTTGGGTGGTGGAGGATCTCACGACACAGATTTGTGTCGACCACCTAACCCTGTCGTGAGTCAATGGGAGCTGTGGCTGCGGGGGAAACGTACATATCCCATGCAGGGCGGCTCCACGGGCCTCTCCTCCCGGCGGCTGTCGTCGTCACGATGCCCATACGCGAAGCCCAGGCTTCCGTCTAGCGTTGGGAGCGGGGTCTCCGTGCGGGCTGGGCCGCCGGACGGTTGGCGCAGTGACCCGAGGCGCGTGGCCTCGTCGGGCAGGTGGTGGAAGGCGTGCAGGATGAAGATGGCGACGATGACGGTGAGGAAGCCGGCGAGCAACCCCGCGGCGTCATGCCCACTCATGCCCTCCCACTCGTGGAAGAGCACGGCCGAGCAGAGCAGCACGGCGCTGGTGAAGCACACGTAGTAGACGGGCGTGACGAGCGCCGTGCTGAACACGTCGAGCGAGCGGTTCAGGTAGTTGAGCTGCACCACGAGGCAGCCGACCATGCCGAAGAGCAGCACGTACGCCAGGGGGTCGGTCAGCACGGTCCTCCAGCGGCCCGCCACTAGCTCGCGCACCGCGATGCCCAGGCCCTTGACGCAGGCCACGGTGAGGGCGCCCACCACCGAGCAGATGCCCACGTACACCAGCACGTTTGAGTCGCCCCAGCGCGGCACAAACACCACAACGAGCACCAGCGATGCCGCTACGGCCACGACGGCGAACGCCACAAACCCTGCAGTCCGAGTAGAAACACAGACCTACGTTTGTAAACAATAATTGAGCCACGCGTAATAATTTTGGTCACCAACAGCCATCGAACTGTGCCACTCCTGTTATGAGGTTGTGTGTTGATTAGAATTACTTGGAGCCGTCTTAAACACATACAAGTGGTAGATCTGAACTCGACAAAACCCTTTCATATGTACATGAGCGTGTGAGTGAGTGAGCGACCTTGTTGTTGTGACCTGCAGTGTGGTGGTTAAACAGTGATGGATGAGATGAAACAGCCAGTCTGGTAAACCGAGTCCTCCACACGGGTGGAGGACTTGACGAGTGTAGCTCACTAGAACAGTAACCGCGGTAGTAGTCATCGTAATCGCGGTAGAAGAGTGATACGGAGGTGACCGACTACCAATGAGCAAGTGAGTGGCTGGAGTGAATTCAGCGAGTGCCGGATCTTCAATCGAGCTGAACCTAAATTGAACTGCATCAAGCGCAGCGAGATAGAAACTGGCAAATGAACGAACCTGGCTCCTGCACACGCCGAGCCATCTCGTAGAGCGAAGACACCTCCTGGGCCTCCGGGGCGTGAATGACCATGATAGTGGAGCCCAGGAGGCAGAGGGCACAGCCCACCTTCCCCAGGAGATTGAGACGCTCACCCAGGAAGCACGAGGACAGCGTCGAACTGGGCAACACACGGTCAACACGACGCACAAAATCAACACGGGCGCACGCGGTCATCCCTCCCGCAGCATCAGTGGCACGCCGAGAACCGGTAGCGTGTTGGATTTGATTACAGTTTGCTGCAGTGTTGATATACCTAGGGCGGCTGAAAATAGTGTCCAGGTTTGGTATGCTCACTCGTTCACTTGGCAAGTCAGTCAGTAGCTCACCCACCCACGCACTCACACATTCACCCACGTATTCATGAATTAATTAATCACCCACGCATTCACCCACTCTAGTTATGCCACCTGTGCGGGTCTGCTCTGTGGAAATGGTGGCTCCGTCGTCTCACCTGATGATGACGCTGAGCGCTCCGAGTGGGGTCACCAGCGCCGCCGGGGCAAATGCGTAGGCTGCAAAGTTCGCCCCCTCGCCCAGCGCCACTGCAGAACAGGACGGGGGCCGCTATGAAGGTGAACGTTCTCACACGTCTACAGGCTACAGCTCAACATTCTACACGTCCAATTTTCAGCATTGGTTCAATACAAACAAACACTGGACTGGTTTCAACATGAAGTGTCACCAACAGAATTAGGCTCGCTTGAACCAATGCTAGTAAACTGCCAGATGTTTACCGTTAAGGACCCTCTCTGCTAGACGTGGGTCTTGGTTCAACGCGAAACTATACATCATGCAAAACAGTCATGAGCGTCGTGGAGAATATTAGTAACAGAACAGTCGATGACCGTAGCGATAGAAGAGTGAAAGGAGGCGACTGCCCTAGCATTGCCACTCCACTGGTGGGTTCCAGTTAAACATCTTAGCACACACGCGACAGCACAGATGAACAGAACATCGGATGTTTCTGACCCGATGTAATCTGTAAAATCGCGAGTACTCACTTGATATGAGGCCTGCCCACCAAATCCACTCTTTGAGATAGGCATGGCTGCCTTCACCTGGTAAACAAAAGAGATCGCGTTCATTGTTTTGTCACAACGCTCGTGTACCCAGGAAAGCCTCAGGGGGTCTCTTTAGGAGGGTCCTTACAAGTGTTCTGCAGTCGGGGCGATGTTGTTCCTGTAATCCCGATTAAGCAATTTTCAGGTTATTTTTCAGTATTTGGGATGTTTGGCCATTACCAATCACATTGTATAGTTTCTAGATTTGGGAGGAAACTTAAGAAGCCAGCTGAAACCCATTCAGAAAAGGAAACATTCACACTCCACACAGGAAGGCACCTGATCAGGAATCGAACCCAGGGCCTTCTTGCTATGATGCATGAGTGTTACTACGCTACATTCACCCCGCCGGCATTGGTTCAAATACAAGCAAAATTCTGAACCGGTTTCAGTATTCAGTCTTATCACATCGACCTGGCCCAATGCACGTGAACCACCAGATGTTTATAGTTAAGAACCCTGTTAGATATGCATACTCGTTCAATACAAACTATCATACTCGACACACATGAATCGTATCAGAATCTTTATTTAGACTGGAGGAATCCGATGACCCATGAAGCTTTTTTTCACAGATGTCCAGTAGAGGCGGGTTGAGTGGCATTCTGGGGAATGTTAGTAATTTGCATCTATAGAGATGATGAAACGTGAATTATCCAGCCTTTTCAATCTGCACACACCATATCCAAGAGCGAGTGTCCTCGCCTGCAAACATCTGGCAGGTCACCAGCATTGGTTCAAGCGAGCCTGACTGCTGATTTGACACTGAATGTTAAAACCGGTCCAGTGTTTGTATTTAAGCAATGCTGATTAAATCACTGCACTGCCAGAAGGTTGTGTGGCTGATAGGATGTGTAAAAAAAAAACCTTATTTTTACGTGTTGAGACAAAGGAGGAGGGAGGGAGGGAGTCCTGGGGTCTGCTGACTGATAGAGGAGGGGCAGGCGAAGAGACGAAGGCGGCGAGGCGCCTATTGGGCAATCACCAGCTCGGGAGACTCCCTTGGCCTGCAGCTGCAGGAGGCCGCGCTTCTTGAGTATGAAGCTGCCCCCTATGAAGATGCTGGACGCCACGGCGAGGGCCAGGCCGATGTAAAAGTTGTAGGGGCTGTCTCCCGCAGCCGCCGTGGCCGCCGTGCCGTTGGTCACGTTCGCTGTGGCGCAGAGGTCGATGCGCCCCACAGCCGGACAGGACACGATCACAGCGGCACCTGTGGGATGCAAAGCACGGCCACCACCTTCAGTGTCCACTGACTCCACCACCATCTCATTCCACAGCCAGTGGCAAGATGAAAACAAACACGGTCGCTGAGCGCAGACCCAATGGCCCAAAATGGCAAGCGTCCAGCAACAAAATCAGAGTTGTGGATTGATTCCCTTACGTAAGCAGTGGCGTGAGCAGGAAATTTAAAAGCTGTGCCTTTACCGTTTAATTGTGACTGATTTGCAATCCATCACTCATCACATTGTTGTGCAATATAGAAAAACAGACTATTTGTTTCCTCGACAAATCTATCTCTCCACGTGAAAAAGATTACACAACCCACAAGCCGCACTGCCTTTGGAAGTGTAGGATTTCAGCGGCATCGTTTCAAGACAAGCACACATAACTGGTTTTGACAGTGTCTCATCGGCAGTTCGGCTTGCTAAATCAGTGCCTATGCTGAACTCGGTAGCCTAATTATTATCCGTGCGACTGATTGGATGTGCAAGAAAGTCCTCTTTTTATGTACACACAAATGTGGAGACGTTGCCTGCTTATTTTATTTTGTGACTTATATTGTCCACAACGATGCTGATGCTTATTTTTAGTATGGTACAGTTTGGGTCTCTATATGGGTGTACATGTCTCTACGTGAGTCTGTGAGCTCCAGGTGTGAGTTTGGGTCTTTTTCCGAGTATGTGGGTCTCTGTGCTGCGAGACTAGGTCTGTGTGGGAGTCGATGGGTCTTTATATGATTGTGTCTGTGTGAGTCTATCGGTCTCCGTGATTGTGGGTCTGTGTGAGTATGGGACTGTGTGAGTATGGGTCTTTATGTGATTCAGTGGGTCTGATTATAATTGTGACTGCGGTGAAGCTCAATCACACATCCATTGTGCAGATGGTACCAAATGTGTTCATCCGGTGACCTGCGATCACCATTCAATTATTTCTCCAAACCCAACCCCAGTTATAAACTCGCCCATTGTTTATCAAAGGTATCGGACACAAAGAGCATCAACAATCAACGCCCCCCACAAACATTCCTCTCAATCACAACAGCCACGTCACGCACACCAACCCCTCCTGCATCACCACCCGTACGTGGTTAACGATCCTGGCGGACTCGTCACTACCACCATGAATCACAGATGCCAGGCCAAGAACGCCGTGGTTGTTACGCACTGCGGCTCCGCAAGGGGGGGGGGTGGAGGTCTGCGCGGGAATGTGGCCGCACCAACTCTGGCCAGACCGGTTCCACCGGTCCGCGTGGCTGCTGCAGGGTGTGCGATGCGAGCAGTGACAACGCCGATGTAAATATGCAAAAGAACTACATGGCCGTGTCCGGGAAGAGACCCCGGGTCCCTTCCCCTGGTTCAGCATCAGGACAGGAGACATCAAGGATGCGGACCATATCGCTCCAGAGCCAATCCGTGAGAAATGAGAGGCCATTGGTACCAAGCAAGAGACGGTGACTCCTCCGTGATCCAGAGCTCCACCACGAGAGATTCTCTCAAACTCTCAAAATATCTGGGTCTCTACGAGCGGCGCAGTGGTAACGCTCGTGCCTCATCAAAAATGACCTGTCGAGGTTGTATGTTCTCCCCCTGTTCTGCGTGGCTTTCCTTCCACAGCTAAAACACGCACAAATGTTGCTGTTAATGACCAAACAGCCCACGACAGGACCCTCGTAAATAAAGGTCAGTGTGGCTTTCCTGGGTAAATTGATACTCGTGCGGATATTGCCGCTTGGCAGATCTCAGCCCAGGCACACGAAGCGTCGCCACTCGAGTCGTCTGCTGCTCCATGTCCTCCGGTCGTCTTTCGCAAGGCCCCACGAAGCCCTCGCGTTGCGTTGGTCACATCCCCACACACGACGACGACAACAACAACAA
Source organism: Lethenteron reissneri (assembly GCF_015708825.2). NCBI lineage: Eukaryota > Metazoa > Chordata > Hyperoartia > Petromyzontiformes > Petromyzontidae > Lethenteron > Lethenteron reissneri. Next base: position 15,631,366 of record NC_083794.1, read on the forward strand.
CAACGCTGCCCCGCGGAGTCCCGGCTGCCACGCTGAGCCGAGTGGGGCAGGTGCGCGCGGGGAGACACGGACTCACCTGGGCGGCAGCTGAGCGACACGGGGCCGCCGTTTACAGCAGACATGGCGCGTCTGTGCGGAGATCCGAGCGCCGTTGCTCGGCAGGTGATGATGATGATGAGTAGTGCGAGAGACACCTGAGCGCCAGCCCAGCCCCCCGCGTCGCTCCGCCCCCCACTCACCTGGGCGCTCGAAGCGCCCCGCGTCTCCCGCAGGCACCCGAACTCCACCCCTCACCTCACCCGCACCTCCCCCACGCACACAGCGGCTTCATTGCAGCCGGAACAATCCGCAATTGGCGCTCATTGTTATTGTCCTGTAGATGTTCATAGGATAAGAGGATCTTGATTTGAAGCTTTCGTGACTGCAGGAATCCATACTCTTTGGTTCTTTCGGTAAAGTCACGTAGGTAGACAAATATAATTAGAAGACTATCGGGGACAATAACGCAGCCCGTTACATCGTACTAGGCTCTAATGATGATAGCGCATTGTGCCGATAATCCCGACCCCAGGCCAGTCGGCCACACAAACAGCGTCCCGGAAAATATTGAGCGAGAAATGCAGCCCTGGGCACACCACGTTACGTACATCCCCTCGCCACCAGCAGACTCCGGACTCGATACCGACAAGCGGGACTCTGCGCTGGCCTCGCTGTAACATCGAGCCACAGGCTGCATCACTGGGACCTTCTGCCTGGCGGCCGCGGGGACCTGGGGCCCGTGGACGAGCACCACGTCCGTCGCCACTGCCGCGTGCTCGCCAATGAGCAGGCAATGCGTGGCCATGTCACTCCTGTAACATGCAAAGGCGTAGCCCTGCAATTACTCGCTCAAGCCACTGCTGGCGGGAGGGTCTTCACTCGAGAGAGGACAGTAAGTCCTCTATCCATAATACAGGTTTACTTTTTGGGTTAGATCGCGTAAATATAAATGTGCCACCACCCGACACAGCCAATTATTGAGGCTTGTCACGTCAACAGAACGTGCCAATTCGTTACTCGTGCAGCACACCGGTAGGTGTTGGAGAGTAAATCCACAACATTTACCATCTGAGTACTCTCCAACACACCGGTGTGCTGTACTAGTAACGCATTGGCATGTTCTGTTTACGTGGCAACCCTTACCAATTGGCTGTGTAGAGTGGTGGCGAGTTTAACGACGCATTTATATTTACGCGATCTAACCCAAGAACATATTTTACGGATGATCTGTTTACTATTTTGTTTATCTGCAATGCGCGAGGCTGTCCACACGAGGGCGCGGCGGCGAGGCCCCCGTGCGCCACCTGCTGTGAGGCCACGAATCGCACCCTGCGCGCGTGGGAGGCGCCAGGGGTGAGGGAGGAGTGAGTGGACGAGTGAGCGGTGGGTGATGAGCGATTGATGAGTGGGGGTTGAGTGAGGAATGGGTGCGTGAAAACCGAGCAGCGAGTTAGAAGTGGAACACTTCCGATATTAGGAAACCACTGGGAGCTTATACACTTTAAAATAATCGAGATTGAAAACGCATTTATTTACAACAGATGTTTGTGTTTAGTGTGTTGTCACCCGCATCTCCGATTGGCACGGTTGGCTACTTAGGGTGCGAAAGAAGTTTAACATACATCCAAGTGGGCGGTGAGTCGGTGGTGAGGGGAGCGTCGTGAGTGAATGAGGGATGAGTGAAGGGAGAGTGAAGGGAGTGTGAGGGGTGAGTGAGAAATGAGTAAGGGGAGAGTGAGGGATGAGTGAGGGATGAGTGAGGGATGAGTGAGGGATGAGTGAGGGGAGAGTGAGGGGTGAGTGAGGGGTGAGTGAGGGGAGAGTGAGGGGAGGGTGAGGGGAGAGTGAGGGAGAGTGAGGGGAGAGTGAGGGGAGAGTGAGGGGTGAGTGAGGGGTGAGTGAAGGGAGAGTGAGGGGAGAGTGAGGGGTGAGTGAGGGGAGAGTGAGGGAGAGTGAGGAGAGTGAGAGGAGAGTGAGGGGTGAGTGAGGGGAGAGTGAGGGGTGAGTGAGGGGAGAGTGAGGGGTGAGTGAGGGGTGAGTGAGGGGTGAGTGAGGGGTGAGTGAGGGGTGAGTGAGGGGTGAGTGATGGGTGAGTGAGGGGTGAGTGAAGGGTGAGTGAGGGGTGAGTGAGGGGTTAGTGAAGGGTGAGTGGGGGGAGAGTGAGGGATGAGTGAGGGGAGAGTGAGGGGTGAGTGAGAAATGAGTGAGGGGAACGTGAGGGGTGAGTGAGGGGTGAGTGAGGGGAGAGTGAGGGGAGAGTGAGGGGAGAGTGAGGGGAGAGAGAAGGGAGAGTGAGGGAGAGTGAGGGGAGAGTGAAGTGTGAGTGAAGGGTGAGTGAGGGGAGAGTGAGGGGAGAGTGAAGGGTGAGTGAGGGGTGAGTGAGGGGAGGGTGAGGGGAGAGTGAGGGGAGAGTGAAGGGTGAGTAAGGGGTGAGTGAGGGGTGAGTGAGGGGAGAGTGAAGGGTGAGAGAGGGGTGAGTGAGGAGGGAGTGAGGGGAGAGTGAGGGGAGAGTGAGGGGTGAGTGAAGGGAGGGTGAGGGGAGAGTGAGGGGAGAATGAGGGGAGAGTGAGGGGTGAGTGAGGGGAGAATGAAGGGTGATTGAGGGGTGAGTGAGGGGTGAGTGAAGGGTGAGTGGGGGGAGAGTGAGGGGAGAGTGGGGGGTGAGTGGGGGGTGAGTGAGGGGTGAGTGAGTGAGGGGAGAGTGAGGAGGGAGTGATGGGGTGAGTGAGGAGGGAGAGTGAGGGGAGAGTGAGGGGAGCGTGAAGTGTGAGTGAAGGGTGAGTGAGGGGTGAGTGAGGGGTGAGTGAGGGGTGAGTGAGGGGAGGGTGAGGGGAGAGTGAGGGGAGGGTGAAGGGTGAGTGAGGGGTGAGTGAGGGGTGAGTGAGGGGAGAGTGAAGGGTGAGTGAGGGGTGAGTGAGGAGGGAGTGAGGGCTGAGTGAGGAGGGAGTGAGGGCTGAGTGAGGGGAGAGTGAGGGCTGAGTGAGGGGAGAGTGAGGGGTGAGTGAGGGGAGAGTGAGGGGTGAGTGAGGGGAGAGTGAGGGGTGAGTGAAGGGAGAGTGCGGGAGAGTGAGAAATGAGTGAGGGGAGAGTGAGGGGTGAGTGAGGGGTGAGTGAAGGGAGAGTGAGGGGAGAGTGAGGGGTGAGTGAGGGGAGAGTGAGGGGAGAGTGAGAAGTGAGTGAGGGGTGAGTGAGGGGAGAGTGAGGGGAGAGTGAGGGGAGAGTGAGGGGAGAGTGAGGGGAGAGTGAGGGGAGAGTGAGGGGAGAGTGAGGGGAGAGTGAGGGGAGAGTGAGGGGAGAGTGAGGAGAGAGTGAGGGGAGAGTGAGGGGAGAGTGAGGGGAGAGTGAGAGGAGAGTGAGGGGTGAGTGAGGGGTGAGTGAGGGGTGAGTTAGGGGAGAGGGAAGGGTGAGTGAGGGGTGAGTGAGGGGTTAGTGAAGGGTGAGTGGGGGAGAGTAAGGGGTGAGTGGGGGGTGAGTGGGGGGTGAGTGAGGGGTGAGTGAGTGAGGGGAGAGTGAGGAGGGAGTGATGGGGTGAGTGAGGAGGGAGAGTGAGGCGAGAGTGAGGGGAGAGTGAAGTGTGAGTGAAGGGTGAGTGAGGGTGTGAGTGAGGGGAGGGTGAGGGGAGAGTGAGGGGAGAGTGAGGGGGAGAGTGAAGGGTGAGTAAGGGGTGAGTGAGGGGTGAGTGAGGGGAGAGTGAAGGGTGAGTGAGGGGTGAGTGAGGAGGGAGTGAGGGGTGAGTGAGGGGAGAGTGAGGGGTGAGTGAGGGGAGAGTGAGGGGAGAGTGAGGGGTGAGTGAGGGGAGAGTGAGGGGTGAGTGAGGGGTGAGAGAGAGGAGAGTGAGGGGTGAGTGAGGGGTGAGTGGGGGGTGAGTGAGGGGTGAGTGAGGGGAGAGTGAGCGGTGAGTGAAGGGTGAGTGAGGGGAGAGTGAAGGGTGAGTGAGGGGTGAGTGAGGGGTGAGTGAGAGGTGAGTGAGGGGTGAGTGAGGGGTGAGAGAGAGGTGAGTGAGGGGTGAGTGAGGGGTGAGTGGGGGGTGAGTGGGGGGTGAGTGAGGGGTGAGTGAGGGGTGAGTGAGGGGTGAGTGAAGGGTGAGTGGGGGGAGAGTGAGGGGTGAGTGAGGGGTGAGTGAGGGGAGAGTGAAGGGTGAGTGAAGGGTGAGTGGGGGGAGAGTGAGGGGTGAGTGAAGGGTGAGTGAGGGGTGAGTGAAGGGTGAGTGAGGGGTGAGTGAGGGGAGAGTGAGGGGTGAGTGAGGGGTGAGTGAGGGGTGAGCGAGGGGAGAGTGAGGGGTGAGTGAGGGGTGAGTGAGGGGTGAGTGAAGGGTGAGTGAGGGGAGAGTGAGGGGTGATTGAGGGGTGAGTGAAGGGTGAGTGAGGGGTGAGTGAGGGGAGAGTGAGGGGTGAGTGAAGGGTGAGTGAGGGGAGAGTGAAGGGTGAGTGAGGGGTGAGTGAGGGGTGAGTGAGAAATGAGTGAAGGGTGAGTGAGGGGTGAGTGAGGGGTGAGTGAGGGGAGAGTGAGAAATGAGTGAGGGTTGAGTGAGGGGTGAGTGGAGGGTGAGTGAAGGGTGAGTGGAGGGAGAGTGAGGAGTAAGTAATAATTGAATGGTGAGTGCTGATTCATGCTCCTGCATCTCGCACGCACATGGATCCGGGTTGCGTGAGATGGAGTTGATCGCCATGGCGACGTGTCACGTGATCTATTGAGAGGCGAGCGAGGCCGGGGAGCTGAGCAGGGCGTTGTCATGGCGACCCCCCCCCCCCCACCCGCAAGTGGTTACCATAGAAACCTGCCAGGGGTGGTTACCAAGGCGACGGTAGATGGGGTTCTCTGACGAACACTTTGGCCCACGTGCGCAATGTGCAAAATGTCCAGAGACGTGGGGGTAGTCCGTCACATTCGATGGGCTCTCCTGTGATGACGGCGCAGTGAGGGAGTGCAAGTAGTACTGTGGTTCTGTTAGGAGTGGTACTATAACGGAGTGGTTCTGTGTGGGAATGGTTCTGTGGGGAGTGGTTCTGTGGGGGAGTGATGATGTGGGGGAGTGGTACTATGACGGAGTGGTTCTTTGTGTGAATGGTTCTGTGGGGAGTGATTATGTGGGGGGAGTGGTTCTGTGGGGGAGTGGTTCTGTTCGGGAGTGGTTCTGTGTGTGAATGGTTCTGTGGGGAGTGGTACTATGACGGAGTGGTTCTGTGTGTGAATGGTTCTGTGGGGAGTGGTTCTGTGGGGGGAGTGGTTCTGTTCGGGAGTGGTACTATGACGGAGTGGTTCTGTGGGGAGTGGTTCTGTTCGGGAGTGGTTCTATTGGGGAGTGGTTCTTTGGGGGGTGGTCACCGCCCAGAACGGGCGCGTGCCCTGGCGGCCTGGGATGTGACCTTGTGCCGTCTTCTGGGTTGTGCCCTCCTCACAGCCGTGTGACTGCTGTGGAGGCTGTTGTGTCAGTCTGCTCACACATCTGCGCGTGCTATGCGGTGGACACGATGTCAACGATAATTTGTTCCATGCACTCGATTTGGCCACGGACCTCTGCTTTATCTCGAGTCTCGCAGCAAGCAGTAAGCAGTCTTAGTTGGAAGTTTCATTGTAGCTGGTCGTCACCAATTCTCGCATACGCTTGACAATGAGGAAAATCTTCCCCATGACCCTACAAAGGAAATGCTTTGTTGCTCGTCAGTGTGGAACCCGACTGCTGCTATCTGTCTCTCCCACGCCCATTGTTTACAAATGGGGTTCCAGACTTGACAGTGGTATTTGGTAGTGAAGGCGGCTCGATACCTGGTGCTGAACACAGCGCACCACCCGCGTGAATGGGCACTTCCAAAATTCAATTCAATAAACTTTATTACAACTATAATGAGCCAAGAATGTCTGTTTGTGTGTCCCGCGCGTGACGTCCCTCCACATGCCCCCACCTCCGTCATTAATATTCATGAGCGGGTAGATTTTTGCACTCACGCAGAAGGTCGAGCGGAAAATTTATTTTCGCAAATTCGCTTTAAGTTTCACGTTTCTTTATTGAAAATGAATCGAATAAATAATTATACGCAGCAACAAAGTGGATATGGTGTCTTTATTTATTTCTTTAGCACTTGAGACAAAAGGTAAGTCTAATTTATGCTTCTACATTATGGTAAAATAGACATTTCTCAGTGATTTGCCAGATATTGTATCGAATTCCGATTTATTTCAACCTCAGCGACCGAAAGAAGGGGAGAATAAAGTATCAGAGCAGTGAATTTGAACAAATTGAAACTCAGTAATATACAGTGCTGCAGTGATATGAAGTCAGGCGTTTAATGGCATAGTTTCGTACAAGAATCACTACCATTAAATTTACACAAGATACAATTATACTTTTAAAAAACGTGTAAATATTACAGCTTCCGTCCTAGGACAGGCAAAAGGCTAGATGTTTCTAACGCATTAACATAATTCCCTTTTCAAAGCACTTTACAGGGCTACAGAGCAAGGTACAACTAATACATATTAAACGAGTGTCATTTATAGTCTTTGGTTCTTTCGGTAAAGTTATGTAGATATAAAAAATAACGAATAAATCACGACATTTCGATAGCAACAGAAGCCATGGTCTTCAGGTGAAAAAATGATATACAGCAGGCGGACTGCTGAGGAGGAAATGTAGCGAGAGAGTTACTACAATCAGGGGTTATGTATGTGGGGTAAGTGAATGTAACCGCAGAGAGGGTCGGGGTGGGTGACCTCGGCTCATCCGAGGAGGGGGGAGCTGTCGCAACGGGCGGGACATTTACAGAGGGAAAAGGTGATAGAGAGAAAAAAAAAAATATCAAACTTAGCAAACTTAGAAGTGTAATGCAACTCAGAGAGTCTTTACATTTACTTGCAAATTCCATCCCTAGGTTGTACCCACCACAAACGTCGATAGCCCTTTGTTATAGCGCCTCTCTCGCTACATTTCCTCCTCAGCAGTCCGCCTGCTGTATATAATTGTTCGCCTGAAGACGATGGCTTGTGTTGCTATCGAAACGTCGTGATTTATTAGTATTTTTTATTTACGTGCTTTACCGAAATAATCAATGAGTATTAATTCCTGCAGTCACGAAAGCTTCAAATCAAGATTGAGTGTAATTTACACGCGATAAATGAACAACTTAACGCTACAGGTTTCACAAAGGCGAAGGGCTGGAGGTGATTTACATCATAGTGACAGTGATATCAGGGAGCTATAATTAAATGCACAAATCGTAACGACGATCACAATTTCCATCAGCACCCTGTGCGCTGTGGGACGGCTGTGAACAGGCGTCAGCTCCTGCTGATCGACACCACGGTGGGTCGTGTGATTTTGACAAAAGCCTTGGGAGCTCGCGGAACGCGTTAAGAACGGCTTGGTAGAGGCATGGCGTGCAAACGAAGCGGCCTCAAGCTCGTAGTTGGGCGCCGTGCCGAGGCAGCTCTGATCCAGCCTCACCTCCCCACTCTGCCCGGGGAGGGGGCACAGCTGCGGCGAGGCCTCCCTACCTCGTGGCTCAGTGAATCGTCCTCACCATGGCCACGAGATCATGCCACGCTTTATTGTGGATGTATTTTTTTGATGACCTTTCAGATCCCCCCCTCCCTTCCTCGCTGTGATGATATCGTCCAGTCCAGTTCATGAGCAGTGTGTTGTCGTCACGTTTACGTGTTTGGCTCTTTTGGGGGGAATGGACAATTAACACCGTTTGGCTGAACGTAGCGCTCGTGCAAATGTATTTCATTGGTTCGCCCCAGGGCACGCAGCTCGTGCGGCGCTGCTCTGGAAACGGCATCCGATCTATTTTAATCAAGCTCGCAGTGCGGCGCTTTGGTCCGCAGAAACACGGCCAATTATGAAAGCGCTTTATCCGTCCGTGGCCACATTATTCCCGTCGCTGCCGACCTTGAGTTATTTTCCTTGCGTGTAATTGGCTCCAGAGGGATGATGCATCCATTGCGCCTGGAATTCGCGCGTCTCCGCGCCTGTGCTCGGCACCGCGCAGGAGGACGGACGCGTCGAGGCGCACGATGCGGCCTCATTGCCCCTGGCGCCGTGCACTCGACGCTTGGGAAAGGCGTCACCGCTCAATGACTTCTATTGATACAACTAGGACGGTTAAAACCGGAGCTTTTTGCATACCTGGTAACTGCATGAAAATAAATGGTAAAATATGGTTTCCGGTTTGCTGCATTGACAGAAACGTAACAAACGGGAGAGTTCTACCATTTTAGCCGAGAGACGAGGGCAGCTGCCAGTGGAGTGACGCCGAGCAGCACACTGGGCTTGCCGTTTCGATTCCATCTCCCGATGCGGCAGTTGAAACAATTGGATTAATTTCCTGAATTGACAATGCTGACATTTTGTTCGAGAGCAACAATGGTCATAAACATTTTCTATTTTGTCCATGTTATTGTGAGATGCACCTGGCCAGCAGACGCAAATGTTTCAGGAACACGTACCTCTAACATGGAGCAGCTGCGTGCGGATGCTGCGAGAAGCAAGTTTGGTGGCAGGGTGGTTGAGCGGGCGTCGCTTGGCGCTTGTTGTGGTGAATAGGGATCTCATACAAGCTCTCGGGAATGGATAATAATTATTTCTCTTTTACTGCGCGCTGACGTGCCGCTCGCGTGAAATCAGACATTCGCGTGCGGACGGCAGCATCTATCCTGTGGCATGCAATGATGATGCTGACAATCAGTTCGTGCACAAAACGAGTTTGTATCAGCTAAAGTGAAGGCAAGAGGAGTTACTTAAACATTTGGTTTTATTTCGATTTAAAGCTTTCGTGACTGCAGGGATTCATCTTCTTGGTTCTTTCGGTAAAGTCACGTAGAAGGGAAGTAATAATGTTTTATTTTTATTATTTTATTACTTCCCTTCTACGTGACTTTACCGAAAGAACCAAGAAGATTTGGTTTTATTTTAAAACAGATTAACACCCATATTCTTTGGTTCTTTCAGTCACGTAGATAGAAAAATAATAGTAGACCCACTACCGGTGTCGTTGTCTCCCGCATTGGCATCAGCTGCCCCACCCACGCTACTGCTGGTGCTGCTGAGACACTTGGGCTACGCCCATCTCCAAACCTTTATAAACAGTTTGCCTTTAGAGGCTAACCCCCCCTTTTCCTGATGACGACCGCTTGTGTTGCGATCGCAACATCGTGGCTTTTTTCAGGCTACAGTCTACATTATAGACTGCCAGTACACTCACCGAGGTTAAGAACCAGGCTACAGTCTACATTATAAACTGCTAGTACGCTCACCGAGGTTGTCTACATTATAGACTGCCAGTACACTCACCCAGCTTAATAGCCATTGCTACAGTCTACATTATAGACTGCCAGTACACTCACTCCGATTAAGAACCAGGCTACAGTATTATTTTTGTATTCACTTTATTTTTATTTTTTCTATCTACATGACTTTACCGAAAGAACCAAAGAATATTCATTCCTGCAGTCACGAAAGTTTCAAGTCAAAAGATTAACACCCAGTTTAACAATTTCAAACACGTCTTGCAGATCCAGAGGAGGTAAAAGTAATGGTGATGAACAAATTCCTGCGGAGGGAGCGGGTAGGAACGTTGGGTTGCTCGGCTAGCCCCACCCCTCCCCACCCAGCCCCACCCTCCCCACCCAGCCCCTCCCCACCCTCCCCTCTCCACCCAGCCCCACCCCTCCCATTTTTGTATGCACGACGGACGGACACAATAATCCCCTGTGGGCTGGTGGAACCAGGTGGTTCCTACAAGTAAAAAATGTCCTCTCAGATGGCCGTGTGTTCAACGGAATATATAAGAAACAAAATAAAAACATTTTACGTGGAGAAACAAACATGGGAAGGCGGACTGTCTGCTAATTTCAAAACTGGACTGGCTATGGGTCCAAACGGGATTGTGAGGGGTCGCGTTAATGTGGTCAATGTTTCTCCACGTGGTCACAGAGGGCTTAGTGTGGGCTCTGCACTGACCTCGTCCCGACATCTCCTCCGCGCTCCTCGTTCGGCGTGAAGGAGCGGCACGACGACAGGAGGTTAAGGGTCATCTAAGAGGTTTAATGCAACACAGGACAATGTACATTTGATTCTGGCCTCACTGCAAAACATTTCATAGTGGACTTGGATTTCTTCCAGTGTGCTTTATCAATACAGTATTATACCTTTATTATAGTCATAGTTCACCTGTTACATGGGACATACGAGTACGGTAAATACACACGCGCGCACAAGGCGTGAACTCGTGACGACGTCGTCCACTGATACCCCCCCCCACCCCCCACAAAGCCACAGTGCCCCCTCCGCCCCTCACCACCCTCCTTCAGCAAGCCACTGCCTCCCTCGTCCACAGTTCCCTCTACCCGTGCTCCATGCTACGATGGTGGCGGGGGCGTCCGTTTGATCCGCTTTGTGTTTACAGCGCAAGCCAAGTCTACACACTTAAAAATATATAAAATACGAGAGGTTCGCTGGCCTCGGCTCGTGGGGCCAAAGGCGCGATGCCGGGAGATCGCGGTCCCTCTCGTGGCATGATTGGGGAGCAGCGAGCGCCGTGGCTGCCGACTCAATTGGTGGAGAGGATGAGTGCACAGAATCGGACGTGCGGGGAGTGTGCCCAACGCAGCGGTGCACGTTTCAAGTGCACGTGCACCTCGGCATTAAAGGGCTCCTCTCGTTCTGTCTCGAAAACGGAACGAGGCCAGATCGCAGAATGAACCAGAACCGCATCGAGAAACCTCCCAGGATGTGAGGGGATGGTCCTAAAACTTAAAGCTTTTAAAACAGGGCCCTGACCAAACATCCCAATGCTGAAACAGGCCCTGCAAATTACTCAACTGGGATTACACATTGCCATTTCGCCGTTTGGCTGAACGACTGCGAAAACCTGGCAGAACCCTCCTGAAAAAGAGTCTTGAGACTTGACCAAGCTTCCTGGGTAGATGAACATAATATGAATAAAAATTAATACTTTTTCGCTGGCAAATATCAATAAAATACCAATTTTTCAGATCTCAATGGGAGCGGAGTGGGGAGCGACTGACCCCATTGCCCCCCTTGTATCCACCACCAGAACGAACTGGGTGGACGATGCAAGAGGTCACTGCTCATGAGAGATGCTGCATCCCTTCCACGTCTCTCACCCTCGCCCATACATCTCCCAGCGTGTGCTCGGGCGTGTGGGATGTGTCCCATGATCCACGCCTGGGTCCGATTACTCGGAGCTCGCCACCCCCACTCCCATCGCTCCCCAGTCTCACACCCTGTCCAGCACGTCTCTCTAACGTTACAAAAACTTCAGACACGGTACAGCTTGCTCTACCGCATGGTTAAAAACACCTCATCGTTTCATTGAGCCGTCGATAATGCGGTAATATAATGGCTAATACGTTTACACCACAGTATTTGAAATTAAATGTAAAGTATCTTCTATGAGTTGTCTACATGGGTATGCGTTCATAGATTACACAGACTAGAGACAATTAAACACAGGACTGGGGGAAAAGCGGGGTTCATTTGAAGCCCAGATGGTTAACCCCCTTGTACTGCATCATATCAAACAGTGCATCTTACTCAGAAATAGCCCTAAAAAGTACATGGCACATAAATGCTTTAAAAAAACACCAATATTTGTGGTGAGAGGTGCTCCCCGAGTGATTACGATTCGAGTCACTTCCCACGGTTAAACAACGCCAGCTGTGTGCAACCACGGGCAGCCTGTGACAGCAGCGTTGGACCGAGCAGTGCGGCTGCTGCTGCTGCTGCCGCCGCCGGTGTTACCCTAGCAAATGCACGTGGCAGCCTCTAACACAGATTCAAAGCATTTCTTGCTGCACTGGGAAACAGCAATGTTTCGTGGTGACGGGGCTCTTTCTCGAGAAGAACTCGTCGTGGGGAACAACACTCGTCGCTGTGAGGTTGGTTTGTCCACCTGTACGAAAAACGTGTCGCCAGGGTTGAGTCAAAGAGCAGGAAAGTGTGTCTCAGACCCCGTGCGGAGCGGAGAGACAACGTTCCTGAATTTGTTTCTAAAAACGTTTAACATAAATGGCACGATACGGTGGTGTAGGGGCACGACATGGTAAATGGTGAATATTGTATAAGCAACCATAGATGCAGTATATACATTGTGTATTTTGTGGTTAAATGTCACCGTTTCCCATTGACGTTAAATCATATTCTGGAGTTAGAGCAGGATATTACCGTGTCATAACTAGTTTGCTTCTATGGAAAAACACTAGTATTTTCTGCTTGGGAGGTTTCCGTTTTCAAAGGGCTTTGTGTGAGTGGGACAGACATGCATGAGCAGACAGTACTCGCTGGCTCTCGCCGTGTCTCCAGGTGACTCGATGTATCCATGTGACTTGCCGCATGCTCTAACCATCTGCCAAAAAGGTATGCTCGGCTTGACAGACCTCGTCAGTGCAGCCAGCGGCAGCGCCGCGCGGCCTGACCGCCCGCCCCGTCACTGCACATAGTAGAGCCAGTAGACCGCGTTGAAGAACCCGAAGGTCACGGGGAAGATCACGCGCGACCACTTGTCGATGGCGTTGACGTTGCTCAGATCCGGAATCTTGATCTTGAGCTGCGAGGTGCGGCGCTGCAGCCTCGTCTTCTTGGCGCCACCCTGGCCACGCTGCAGCGTCCCGCGGCCCCGCTCGCCACGGGCCGCCCGCTCCAGCGTCTCGCCGCCCCCCTGCACCGGCTTGCGCAGCTGCACGCCGGGGTGGTGGTGGTGGTGGTCGAGGCCCAGGCCGGTCGCACGCGGGTCCCCGGGGAGGCCCGGGTGGCCGTAGCCAAGCGGGGAGCTGCGGGATTCCCCCACGAGCGCCGAGTGGCTGAGACCCAGCGGGGTGTTGCGCATGTCGCTCGGCAGGCCCGGGTAGCCCAGGCCCAGCCCCATGCCCCGCATGTCGCCCGCGAGGCCCGGGCGGTCCAGGGAGAGGCCGGCGGCTCGCACGTCGCACACGCCCTCCCCGCCTGGGCCGCCCATCTCGTTGCGGATCTCCAGACTCGTAAGCAGGATGTTACCGTGGGCATCCACCTGCGGCGAGCAACGGCCATCACGCCCAGCGAGCGATTTCAACTTTCACGTTTCTTTGGTTTAATTATTCGGTGAGAACTCACGAAGGCAGGATAGGCTCTCATTGCAACGGTGAGTTGAGTCATCACAACGAAAAAAGCAAAACAACTAACAGAGTTCAGCAATGAAGCAAATATAAATCAGAGCAGAGACGACAGAACAAATTTAAACTACTGCACAACCGGAACACGAATGTGAATAGACTTTCTGTCTTGAAAATTAACTCTGACAAATGCCTTGGAGCGTTGCGAGTGTGGATAGAAAATTCAGCTCCTGTGTTGCAGCGTGCACCAACTACAATGCAACTACAATGCACTAGCAACAACTACAAGTGGATGAAAACAAATAAGCAAACAATACACCTCCTTGGCTTTCGCGACCAATATTATTCATAATCAACTTTTTGGGTTTAGATCGCGTTATTTATAAATGTGTCGTAACCCTCCACCACCCGACACGGCCAATCAGTAAAAAAGTGTCACGTTGACACTGGATGCAATTACCAGTGAAACGTCGTACTCAAATTGTAAATGTTGTGGTTTCACACTTCAACACACCGGTGGGCTAAAGCAGTGAACTATTTGTCTTTTGTTCATAAGAAATGTGTCTGTCTAAACAGAGATGCTTTGATACACATTCCATGAGCCACGTGGGTTTCTAAGAGTGCAAGTGGTCAGCAGCATTGTTGAATGCAAGGAAACCCTTGACTGATTTGAACATTCAGCATCTCATCAACTTATGTATTTAATTGTTTATATTCCCCACGATGATGCCGGTTATTATTTTATTGTAAGTCGGGGATCTCAATCAAAATATGCGGCTACATATTGGCTATAATCAGGCAGAACTGGACGCACTGGGTGGGACACTCATTACACATAAAGTGTTTTCCACAAATGAACCGCAATACCTTGCTGATCTCGTCAAGGAGCATAATCTAACAAGCGAACTCCGGTCATCCTCGCAGCGGCTATTGGCTGGCCATTTAACAAAGGCAGTCACTGCATCGCACACTTTCAGATGCACTTCTGCGGCCTTCTGGAATGCTCTTCCTTCCATTATTCGGAAGCCACTGAAGCTATGCACTTTAAAATCATCTAGATTGAAAACTAATTTCTTTAAAACTGATTTTTATGTTTAGTTTGTTGTCATTCCCCGGCACCTTTGATTTGCACAATTGGCTACGTACAGTGCGAATGGAGGAGAGCCAGATGCCCAGATAGGCATTGGAGTGGTCACTACGAGTCCGGCAACCGAAGAGTAGATGGAGTTGGTATACTGTAAGGATAGATCTATGAGTCCGCGTAGCTGTCTGTGTGGATCTACTGGCCTCTGTAGGAGTCTATAGTTCTCTGTATGAGTCAATGGCGCTCTGTGTGGGTCTCTTGGTCTCTGGGTGAGTCTTTAGATCTCTGTGTGAATATATTTTCCTCTATGTGGGTCAAAGGGCAGATGGTGTGGGGAGACTGTCAGGGCAGATCTTGGAGGTCACTACTCACTTCCTGTGCAACAGCCGTGGGATCTGGCTCAGGGTGGAACACATCAGTAGCTCGGAGGCGTGGTGGCACCAACGACTTTGGCTAAGATGACATCTCGATTTTGAAATCCAAACTTTACTGAAATTCCCCGACCCGCGCGACATACCCAACTCGCGCCACCCTGGTGCTCGTAGCTGTCCCCGCGGCCCCTCACCTTGCTGGTGTCGGCGGCCCGCGGCTTCTCATTGTTGGCTCGAGCGATCCTCTCGGCCGCCTTCTTGGCGCGCTGAGGCCCGCGGCCGAAGAACAGGTAGTTTACGGCGGCGTACTCGAGCAGCGCCAGGAAGACGAAGCAGAAGCAGCCCATGAGGTAGATGTCGATGGCCTTGACGTACGGGATCTTGGGCAGCGTCTCGCGCAGGTGAGTCGAGATGGTGGTCATGGTGAGCACCGTGGTAACGCCTGCCAGGAGGGAGCGAGTTCAGCAGAATCATTTGTTGATCCGCCTCTTTGTCTAGGAGAGCTTCCTGTCTTTCCAGGAGGACCCTGCCAAGAATTTGCAGTCGAGGGTGACATTGCTGCCGTGTGTGATTCCAATTGAGTCATTTTGTGGATACTTTTTCAGCAATAAGATGTTAGGCCAAGATCAGTTACGTTGCATGTGTTTAGCTATGGAAAGAAACTGGAGGACCCAGAGAAAAGCCACGCAGAACAAGAGGAGAACATACAAACTATACAAAGAAAGGTGCCCAAGTCATAAATTGAACCCATTCACTTTTTGCTGTGACGTGCAAGTGTCATCACCGCGCAGCCCTGTGGGGCAGTTTGACAATGCATCTCAGAAATTATTTGGGAAATAAAGTATTTATCCTATTACAGAAACAAAAACGACGATGATGCGCCATGGCAGGCATGGGTGTGGTTCACACAGTGGCAGTGTTTCCACTGCATGCTAAGTCGCCAGCAACAAACTGCACTGTCAAAGTCTTGATTTCGACAATTGCTTGGGGAACATGACGATGCGAGGAGGGAATTACAAAGTGAAGCAGTGTGAGGGAAGATGCAGAAAGAAAAGTGCTGCGACCTGCAGTGTGGTGGGTGAGTGAATGTTGTTGTGATTCTGCAGTGTGGTGGTTTAATGCAACATGGATGAGACAAAATCATCCGTCTGGTAGACTTGGTCCTATCTACGTGACTTTACCAATAGACCCAAAGAGTATGGGTATAGTAATCAATGTGAGGTTCACGGGGACAGTGACCGCCATAGTAGCAAAATAAGGTGACTTCAGTGAGCGATTGTAGTAAATCAATGAGTGCTGGATCATGAATCACCCTGACTGCTGCTCTACTCTGAATTCTATCAGATGCAGCATTGCGGTAGGAACTGGGCTCCCCACCCTAGATGTGACAGCTGCAGCAGGATTCCATCTCAACAGGATTCAGCCACACGTGTGCTCTGTGCAGCAGCAGTGATCATTGTTGAGAGTTAAAGAGGAAAGTTTCGGCACAGAAAAGGAAGCTAAACAGAAAACGCTGACACAGACTCCTGTCCACGAGCACCTCGCATGCTGGGCAACAATCCACACGCAGCAGTGTCTGTGAGTTTTAAGCACTTATATAACAAACGCTTATTCATGCAGCAAAGCAACACTGAGTAGTCTGAATACCTTTTTTTGGAAGGTACTGCTACATAGGGATGTTTGGCCAATACCAATTATGTTGTGGGCGTGTTTAGCGATGGGAGGAAACTGGAGAGGCTGGAGGAAATCCGTGTAGAACAAGAGGAGAACGTAAAAATACACACTGAAAAGCGCCTGAGATCAGGAATTGACATTGGGCCATTCCTGCTGTGGGGCACGAGTGCTGCCCCTGCGACACCGCCGACGCCGCGCTGCCGCCCTGGCGTGCGGGTGACCGTGGCGGGACGGTGCTGTGCCACCATACCCAGAGCGACTCGTGCGGCGGACGCGTCGTAGTTGATCCAGAAGGAGACCCAGGAGAGGATAGTGATGAGGATCGTCGGCATGTACGTCTGCAGGATGAAGTAGCCAATGTTTCTCTTCAAGCGGAAACTCAGGGACAGCCGAGGGTAAGAGCCTGCGTCCAGCACAAGCACACGCCATCGCACGTTATCGCACATCATTCCACCAAACTTTGGCACAAAACTGTGCAATTGATACGAGTTGGCCGTACTAATTGTGCAGCCGATCCTCGTGCGAGTCATGAGCGGGCCTCACCGGTGGCGAACTGCACGTTGCGCGACACTTGGTTGTGCTTGACAATGGTGAACTGCGGCAGCTTAATCTCCCCCACGCCCGTGATGGCCGTGTCGCCTCCTCGCCAGTAGAATTTAATGTCTTCCGTGGTGTAGCCGTCTGGAGAACGTACGCACAGAAGTACACGTGTGTGCTATGCTAGAGTACACGTGCCGGGTACAAGAGTACGCGTGTCGGATGTTTACTGGACATGTCTCTATGTCAGGAAAAACCGGTTAGTATTTTTGTTTAATAAAGCAATTTGTCGTCTCACTCACAGCTCTCGATCTCCAAGGTACAGTTCTGTTCATCGAGGGGGTATCGCCGCAGATCCATCATGCAGGCCGCCGTGGTGGTGATTCTGAGATAGGGGTGTATTAGCGGTGCTGTGCTCACCCACGTATGCACGCGCTCACAGACACAGGCGCTGTCACACGCTCTTCTTAAATGCGCAGTGAGCGGTACCCAGTGGCTCACCAACAGAAGGTTGCAGGTTCAAGTCCTGATTTGGTCGACAAAATGAGCAAAAGTAGTTATCCTATGGATAGACTCACGGCCACGATAGGAATGAGGAATTTCCACCGCTGGATCTGCATACTCTAAACAGGAGATATACACTGACTCAAGGCTCATTTGAGCAGCAGGAAATCAGTTGGACATTTTAGTAGACTGGAAAAGACAGGTGACTGGTCACCACAGTCCTATAATGGATGTGGTGTGCCGGATGCGGGTATATTTTTTAGGTTTTAACGGGTTGAGATGAAAGTCGCTTGCAGCAGCCAGTGCAGCGGTGACGCGATGGACGCGAGCAACGCATGGCGCCGCTAGAGGAACACGCGCCGGGGGCCAATGCCCAAGAGGACATCTGGTGCCAGGCTATGCTGCTGTGCCACCCCAGGGACCCCCTTGCAATCGAGATGTCCCATCTCAAGAGATCATGCAGGTGGTAATACGTGACCTGGGGTCAGCTCCACACGGAGAGCCCTGCTCCCCTGCACACGCAGGCGCTGCATTCGTTTAGCTAATTAGTGGTACAATGGCGTGTCCGTTTGTCCTTGATGGGTGCTAATGCAAGGCTCCTGGGTTCAATGCGACACAGCGTCACAAGGGAGAATGCGCCAGTCAAGTGAACCACGTTGATGTTGCTGTTTATATTGAACTGTCAATCATTAAATATAACTGCATGTGTCCATATAAGATCATGCGTGATACGATCTAATTTCACGGGGTGTAGGGACTGGTAAGAGCTTTAAACCCTGTTAATGTAAATGTGCAGCGTGATGTCCTGCTGCTCGCCCTGAGCCATATCGAGGCATCGATGCTTATCTCCTGTTCACAGCCTTGGAGAGTCAGTGGTATAATTCCACATCCCTATGTCAGGGATGAGTCTCTGTGTAAGACAACCGATGTTGACTTCCACGCAAAGTAGTGCTCATTGTATGGACCCAGGGGGGATAATGGGCTGAGTCAACCCTCCCCCCCACAACTAGGATTGAACTCACAACCATCCGATTTGTAAGCTGTTAGCTCTACTGCTGAGCCACTCGATCATGCCACACTCATACACGGTCCAAAAACTAAACACATTCGTCAAAAACACTGTTGCCTTAAAATAAAACAATATACAGTATAATTGGTGACGTTTCATACAATGACCCTTCTTCATCACACCCAGAAGACAGAGTGAATAATACTGCAATGTACACCATGGGGCCCTGTTCAAAATAAAATTAAGGATTAGCATAGTGTACAGTGAGCTCACACTCGCCTCAACGCGAATAATACGTTTAGCCACTTCCTATGACAATTCCTCTTAATTAGTGTTGAGTGGTAACTGCACAGCAACATGAACATTCACAGGAAATGGATGTATCATTTCGGTTTAGAAGTGCATCACTCAAAAATGTCTTAAATTCCACTGAGACAGTTCTTGCCCCGACTCCCTGCGAACTCTCCACCCAGGTGCCCTGCTCACGCTCCACCACCGGTTACCCGGTTACCCGTGCACCGCTGCTGCGGGCACAGCTGGCTGACCGTCGTCGTCCCGGGCCCTGCCCCCGCGTCTCACCTGAGGCCGTAGAGTACCGTGCCGTCGGGGTGCAGGCGGATCATGCGGTTCTTCACTGTCACCACGTGCACAAACGACTTCTTGTCGTTTAGGAAATAGGTGTCGGGCACCCAGAGCTGGTCAGCCACGCGGTTATCGAGCGTGAGGTTGAGAGGAATGTCCGTGTAGGAGAGGCGCTTGTCCTGCCAGTACTGCTGGAAGTACATGGTGATGGTGTAGTCCTGGGGTGGAGAGAAGGGAGAATGGAGACGCGCATCGCTCTTGTTCCACGTGTGCCCACCCACTAAGGACATGCGTCACGCACAGAGGCGCACGCTACATTTTTATTTTAACACGGTTGCTGAACGCAGGCCCAAATACCCAAACGCGCCAATCAGCCAGGAACAAACAGCAACATCAAAGTTGTAATCGATAAATAATTTACACAGTTTTTTAATTGCACGAGCTTGTTGAATCAGAGCTTTGGGGACATGCGTCGATGGGAGAGAATTCCAAGATGGAGCAGTATGGGGGGGGGGGGATCAGAAAGGGAAGGGCTGTGACCTGCAGTGCGGTGGCGGCGGTGGTTGACTACAGAGTAGAGAGGTCGGGTTCACCGAGTCCTCAACAAGTGCAACGTGGAGGCGGCCGGCCTTCGGTGACCGAATACGCCTGGTGGGTCATCAATGACTCTGGGACGGAGGTAACGAAGGAAAGTCACTCACCATGTTCACCTCGGACACCATGTCAATGCTCGCGATGTCAATGTTCATTCCCACAGCCACAGGCGTCCCTAGACATGGGCAGCCGCACGAACAAAGACAGAGATACCCTCGTAGCCTTAGCAGACTGTTGAGGCAAGTGCTGTTAGCGAGCACACGTGAAAGCCGACACCATAAGAGGGGGTGGGTGACCAACACCCCGCCCGGCCGCCTTTGTCTCCCGAGTGGCGATGTTTACACATCTCACCAGGTACTCAATTGAGGCTGAGTCGACCTAGGGAAGGCCCAGAACCGCGCACGAACATACACATAGAAACGCACGGGACACACACAGATGCACGCGGAGATATACAAAGCAAATGTCGCCCGTGTAGCCTACACAGGCTGTTTGGGCAAGTGCTGTGAGTGAGCACCAATGAATAATGGCAGGGTGCACAAGGGAGTGGTGTGGTCGGTACGACGCCTGGCCGCCTTTGTCTCTCCTTGTGCTGCTGTTTACACACTGCACCAGGCACTCATTTAATATGGAAGTTTGAGGACTCGTTAAGATAATTACTCCTTATGTTATCAGAATAAGAATTTAAACTGGTGGAATCTGATGAGCTATGAAGCTCTTTTTCACGGATGTCCAATATAGGCATGGCCAGGATTCGAGCTACCGGGTTCTTAGAGCATTGCGCTCCCGAGTACACTACCGCTCCTCAATACAGCAGTACACGTAGCCACACATACCACGCATAACACACGTGTCCGTCGTGTCGACATTGCTGTTCCTGTTATCACGCTTCCCGACTGTATCAGGACCGAGTTTCTCACTCCAGACTCTTTGTGGACAGCCAGAGCGAGAGGTACAGTATACTTAATGTGGTATACCGGCTGTGCAAATGTACATATCGCGTGGTAGTGGCAGTTATCAGACATGTGCAGGCATCTGGCGATCATACGCACAATCAGCCAGTCGATCGAGAAAAAAGACCGCGTTTATTCAACTAAGTCCAAGGGTTACTACACCCACTCGCAGTATTAACCAGGGCGGCCTTCCACAGAAATGAACCGCGAACCTCCGTAACAATCGGTGAACGCGCTGGGCCCCAGATCGCACGCGAGATCGCGATTTCGAGTAAGCGGGCCTCACCGCCAAAGTCGGGTCGCAGCCGAATGTCGTAACCCTTGAGCAGCTTGTCCACGGTTTTCTTCACCACGGACACGTTCTTGGGACTCACGCTGCGCCGGGCGTGCCGGTGAATTCGTGGGTGTGCGGGGTGAATGCATGTGTGTGTGTGGGGTGAATTCGTGGGTGTGTGTGGGGTGAATTCGTGGGTGTGTGTGGGGTGAATTCGTGGGTGTGCGGAGTGAATGCATGGGTGTGTGTGGGGTGAATTCGTGGGTGTGCGGAGTGAATACGTAGGTGTGTGTGGGGTGAATTCGTGGGTGTGTGTGGGGTGAATTCGTGGGTGTGCGGAGTGAATGCATGGGTGTGTGTGGGGTGAATTCGTGGGTGTGCGGGGGGTGGTGAAGGGATGGTATGCGGGGTGAATTCGTGGGTGTGCGGAGTGAATGCATGGGTGTGTGTGGGGTGAATTCGTGAGTGTGCGGAGTGAATGCGTGGGTGTGTGTGGGGTGAATTTGTGGGTGTGCGGGAGGTGGTGAAGGGATGGTATGCGGGGTGAATTCGTGGGTGTGCGGAGTGAATACGTGGGTGTGGGGGGTAGGCAAGACCACAATTATTCACGGGTAGATTGCACTTGGACAATCGATAACGTAACCGTGTCATAATTTTAACACAACAAAGCCAACGTGCTGTTATATTAACGTGACACAAAACACGCGCAGACGAGACGAATGGAAATGGTGGCTTCTAAGACGCGGGTAGAGGCGGGATGGGATCTCTGCGTGCGATGTTCATCGGCGTTCACGAGACATGGAGGCGCGATGTCGGCACAGACTAATATCTCTGTTCCCATTGTCCTCGCGGACACTGAGAGGCAGTACAATGTTTGTCCGATGTTTCACCTTCACCAACTCACGCAGGACACAATATGTGACACCACCCAGCCCGCTCACTCTCCCACTGAGCTCGTCTATTGTTTAATGAACGCTCATCACACTCGTCAATTCACAATGTGGCTCTACAAGGAAACAACATTTATACATAGAGCGACGTTTTGGGAAATGGCCATTCTGCATGAACGAGTGTGAGCGTGAATGAAATATCAGATATTGTTCAACGTCAACATCCACGCTAATCGCTGGGTTACAGACTGTATACACTCTACATACACTGCCACAATGCTAGTGATGTGATATATGGAACAGCATTGATAATAATGATATGAATGCCTCTAATAGCTGTCGTGACGTCGAGTGCATTGTTCCGCTGTAGGGACACCGTGGCATGACAGCGGCGGTGCTGCAGCGCCTTTCCCGTGGTGCCTGCACGTCGCGGTATCCGTGGCGACAAATCTGCGCATTGGTGAAGGGGGTGAACACATTGGTCGACCCTTTGGTCCCCGTGACTCGAGCACGCCCCATATGCCCGTGCCCTGAACCCCCTCGATCCCCTTGGTCCCACTTGACCCCCCTCGGTCCCCTCGGTTCCCACCTCAGAGTCCCGCACGCAGCCACGAGTAGAACCGTGGCGAGTGGCCCGTCCAGGCAGCTCCACGCGCGGCTTCCTCGCCCCATCACGGCTCCTCCTGGTCGCCTCTTCCTCCCCGGCTCCTCGTGGTGTAGGCGCAGTCAGGCGTGCGTCCTTGGGCGCATTACAGAGCGAGAGATGCGATCAGAGGCTTCTGCTGCTTCGACGTCAAAATCTCACGGCCGCCGTCGAGAGCCCGTGGCGCGCGACTCGCAGAGAAAATGGAGGTTCACGGTACGCGAGCGCGATCTCGCGTTGCGCAGCGCCGTGTCGACGTTCCGTGACCTGCAGCAGGAGCAGAGGTAGCAGCGGCGCTTCTCGTGCGGATCCTGCAGCAAAAGCAGCAGACAGAGATGGGAGGGGCGGGGGGCGAAGATCCCCCAACCTCACCCCTCGCTCCTTTATCCTGCACACTCACATATTCATCTCACACACTCTTACCCCGCTCACAACCCCCACGCGCAGCACACCCCCATACTCCACACAACCCACACCCACCACTCCCCCCCCTCCTACACACACCACTACCCCCTCTTACACACACACCACTACCCCCCTCCTACCCCCCCCCTCCTACACACACACCACTACCCCACACAACCCACACCCACCACTCCCCCCCCTCCTACACACACACCACTACCCCCTCCTACACACAAACCACTACCCCACACGACCCACACCCACCACTCCCCCCCCTCCTACACACACACCACTACCCCCTCCTACACACACACCACTACCCCCCTCCTACACCCCCCCTCCTACACACACACCACTACCCCACACAACCCACACACACCACCCCCCCCCTACACACACACACCACTCTCCCACACAACCCCTCCCCCTCCTACACTCCCCCTCCTACACACACACCACTACCCCACACGACCCACTCCCACCACTCCCCCCCCCCCCTCCTATACACACACACCACTACCCCCTCCTACACACACACCACTACCCCACACACCCCCCCTCCTACACACACCCCACTACCCCACACAACCCACACCTCTACGCCGCACCCCGGTGCACCGCATGCCCCGACCGTGGGAACCCGAACCTTCTTCCCTCGTGCTGCACGTGGTGCTACTGCTGCTGCTACTGCTGCTGTTGGTGCTGATTCTGGTGATGGTGACAGGCGGAGGAGCGGTGTTCTCCCTGCGACGCACGCAGCGCGCTCCCTCGGAGCGGTGGCACGGCCCAGCGGTAGCGAGTTCGCCCGCTTGTTGCACAGGTTCACGGTTCGAATCCAACGGCCGCTCTGGTTATTAATACGAGTGTTTACCATAATACATGCGCCGTCTGTTTTACAGTGGGTATCTTTCACAAAATCATGTCATTGCGTGCCGGCGTCGTGGTCCAAATTTCAAGAATTACCCGCAAATGACTCATTACGAGACACACAGCACCATTGCCCCCTACTGGCAGACCACAGCTTGCTGGATCGAATGACGACCTCTCGTTCATCACCTTTCTGGCATTCTCTTGTTTATGCAGACATTGAACGCGCTTCCTCTGTAACACACTGCCGCTGTTCGCCTCTTAAGTTCCAGTAACGTCACCTCGGCGCAGGTGCCAGGCTATGTGCACCATGTGTCGAAGGCCGCATGAAGTGTAGAAGGCTCGCTGGCAGGCTGTCACGGTACAGACTCAGATGCCATCGGTTGACTGAGAATGACTGGCAGATGCACCATCTGTGCTCCCCACTGTGGCACATCGCTGCTTTTTAGCCGCCCGGTGCTCCGCGTGTCACCGATGTTTGTCGTGAGCGGGAATCGAACAACTCCCTCACACACAAGCGTGGTGATGATACTCGGCTCTCGACACGTCATTTTTGGATCCGAATGCCGATATGGTTGGTGTTGATGCTGAGACCACCGACAGTCCAGCCTGCAGTCTACACGTGCAATAGAGCCTTCGACACAACCAATCATCTGTGGAGCTTTATCTTGGTGTTGCACCTTGGTGTTTATGTGTGCGTCCGTACGTGTTTGTGCCTGGACAAAGTCTCATCGGTGAGCTCCTCCGGCAGGCAAGGCTGCGTTGGCTGGGTCATGTAGCCCGCATGCCCAGCCACCGCATGCCTAAACAGCTTTTGTTCGGCCGGATCGAGGGGGCTAAACGGGCGCGGCACGGGCTAGAGAGGAGATGGAGTGATGTGGTACAGGAGGACGTGGAGCTGAGTGGACTTGCCGATGACCGGTACCAGCGGTGTCAAGATCGGCCTCAGTGGAGGAGGCTCGTGAAGGACGCTACTGGGCAGTTGGAGGCAGTCGCCCTCCAACGACAACGGAGGGCGGAGGAGCGACGCTCACAACAACGAGCGGAGCGCCGGTGGCTAAAGCACAGCAAGTTGCCACAGTAGGGGGCACAGGTGGTGCATTAGCCAGTCATCTCGGTCATCTCGGTCAGTCGACCCGTGGCACCTGGGTCTGCCCCGTGACCTCCTGCCAGCGGGCGTTCGACACTTCACGTGGCCTCAAGGTGCACATGGCCTGGCACAAGCGTCGTGGTGACGTCACCGCCACTGAGTGGCGAATGGCGGTTGTTGTTGTTGTGCCTGTTCTTGTCTTTGGGGAGCGATAAGTGTCGCAGTTAGCGCGCCACGCTACGAACCTGGTGACCCGATTTCGAGTCTTGCTTATGGTCAACATCAGTGGCGAATATCTGAACTGGTCCAGGGCCTCCCCTAGGTCGACTCAGCCTCAAATCAGTACCTAGTGCGGCGTAAACATCGCCACTGGAGAGACAAAGGCGGCCTCTCACCCCCTCGTGTGCCGTGCCTCAGCACTTGCCCGAGCAGTCGAAGGCGATATTGGGGATCTTTGTGCGTGCGCAGCAATGGCGAGAGGGGGTCATGCGAGGCTACGAGGGGGGGGGGGGGTAATTAGCTGCTTCAGCACTGAGACTCGCGCCCGTCTATGGCGATCACCACCGGCAGCAGCAGCAGGAGCCTCTGGGCACGATGAGCCTGCAGTGGTCGCCGGCTCGGCACGGGTGGGGCACGGGGACACGGAGCCCGCGCGCCCTCGCCTCGGCAGGGCAGTGAGGCGGAGGCGAGACGTGTCGGGCATGCGGAGCGACTCGGGCCTGAGTGGGAGAGAAGGGGGGTGGTGGCTGTGGGGGGTGGGTGGGAGCGGAGTGAGTGGCGGGGGGTGAGTGGGGGGTGAGGAGTGGGGGGGTGTGTATGCGGGGGGGTGAGTGGGGGGGGGGTGAGTGGGGGGGGTGAGTGGGGGGTGAGTGGGGGGGGGTGAGTGGGGGGGGGGGGGTGAGTGGGGGGTGAGTGGTGTATGCGGGGGGTGAGTGGGGGGGGTGAGTGGGGTGAGTGGGGGGTGAGTGGTGTATGCGGGGGGTGAGTGGGGGGGTGAGTGGGGTGTGAGTGGGAGGGTGAGTGGGGGGGGGGGTGAGTGGGAGAGAAGGGGTGTGGTGGCTGTGGGGGGTGGGTGGGAGCGGAGTGAGTGGCGGGGGGTGAGTGGGGGGTGAGGAGTGGGGGGGTGTGTATGCGGGGGGGTGAGTGGGGGGGGGGTGAGTGGGGGGGGGTGAGTGGGGGGTGAGTGGGGGGGGGTGAGTGGGGGGGGGGGGTGAGTGGGGGGTGAGTGGTGTATGCGGGGGGTGAGTGGGGGGGGGTGAGTGGGGGGGGTGAGTGGGGGGTGAGTGGTGTATGCGGGGGGTGAGTGGGGGGGTGAGTGGGGTGTGAGTGGGAGGGTGAGTGGGGGGGGGGGTGAGTGGGAGAGAAGGGGTGTGGTGGCTGTGGGGGGTGGGTGGGAGCGGAGTGAGTGGCGGGGGGTGAGTGGGGGGTGAGGAGTGGGGGGGTGTGTATGCGGGGGGTGAGTGGGGGGGGGTGAGTGGGGGGGTGAGTGGGGGGTGAGTGGGGGGGGGTGAGTGGGGGGTGAGTGGTGTATGCGGGGGGTGAGTGGGGGGGTGAGTGGGGGGTGAGTGGTGTATGCGGGGGGTGAGTGGGGGGGGTGAGTGGTGGTGAGTGGGGGGGTGAGTGGGGGGGGGGGTTAGTGGGGAGGTTAGTGGGGGGGGGTGGAGGATGAGTGGTAGCGAGTGGGGGGTGAGGGAGGGTGAGTGGGGGGTGAGTGGGGGGTGTGAGTGGGGGGGAGTGGGGGTTGAGTGGGGGGTGAGTTTGGGGGTGAGTGGGGGGGGTGAGTGGGGGGTGTGTGTGGGGGGTGAGTGGGGGGTGAGTGTGGGGGGTGAGTGGGGGTGAGTGGGGGGGTGGGAGGGGTGGGAGGGGTGAGTGTGGGGTGAGGGGGGGGGTGAGTGGGGGGTGCTGCGTGTGGCCGCTGTCGCCTCGCCCCCCCCGCTGTGTTCCCCCAGCTTCAGTTCGCGGGGTCCGCCCCTCAGCGTCTGATTGTGTTTCTCTCGCGCAACGAAGCGGCGGACGGCGGAGCGGTCCCTGGCGGGGCCACTCCAGACGGGAGACGCGAGACGGGACGCGGGGAGGTCGAGGCAGCGAGCGAGTGAGTGAGCTGCAGATCGCCGCTATTCACGGAGACGCAGCGAGAGTCTCCAATGAACGCCTTTGCGGGTCTCCCGTGCGCGCTCCGCGTCGCTGTCGCGGGAATTCAGAAGCATCTGGATTCGTCGCCCGGGCGGGGCTGGTTGCGTCGTGGTCGCGGTGTGATTCGAGCGTTGCGCAATCGAAGGACGCGCCGATGCCGCAGTCGGAGCCAGCGCCACGCGGACACGCGCGATGCTTTGCGCAGCACCAGCCGGCGAGGTAAAGTCACGGCACAGGTGGCTTCAGCCTCTGTGGGGATCTCTTGCGCGGGAGAAGGCGAGGGGAGCAGGAGGGATGTGAGGAGAGGAGCGGGTGAGAAGGGAGGTAAGACAAGGCGAGGGGTCGAGCACGAAGGCGGCCCGTGTGTTGTCTTCGCCTGGTGTCCGTGTGGCGCCCAGCGCCTTCCACGCGTGTGCCCCTGTGCGCTCTCGGCAGCGGCGCGTGGCCGGGATGAGGCTGAAGCGCCACGCATCGCACTGCCCTGGCGCGTTGGCTGCGCGGGTTCTCTGCCTCAGCCTCTGCTGCCTGCAGCAGGCCAGCTGCTGGTACGAGACCCCCCGTCCCTTCCGTCTCTCACGTGTCCACTGCCACAAACACGCGTACCCAGCAAGCCGCAGGACAAACTCGCGGCGTACACACTGTCGGATTAAGCTCGTGCGGGGCCTGGAGCATATCTTATCAAGGGGCCCTAAATATAAAAAATAAAGTATTAAAACACTACATTTTAACTTGCATAGTAAAGTAATTGTTTTTTATTTGCTATACAGCCGGATAATACGATAAATCGCTAACCTTAAACACCCAGTCGTTCATAACAGTTGAAGGCAGTGTAGTACTATAGTAATAGAGCAAGTGCAGACTCACTGAACTGGAATTGATAGCTTGAAAGTATTGAGCGTGGGGCTCTTGAAAGTGCGGCGCCCGTAGCTGCTACACATGTGTAGCTACTACACATGTGTAGCTACTACATATGTAGCTACTTGTGCTACTAGGATAATCCGGCACTGGACGTACACAGTCACCTCCTGATCATTCTTCTATCGTTATTACCTCGGTGAAGCCATCAGCATCGCTCGTTGATTCTGCCACCCATGCTGAGGACTCGGTCTAATAGACTGTTTCGTCTCATCTACACTGTTCAATCACCACACTGCAGGACACAACTCACTCATTGTGCCCACTAACTCACCCACTCACCATACTGCAAGTCACCTCACTTTGGAATGCCTCCCATCCCCTCTTTAATGTCTTTATTGAACCCGCAACACGAACACAACAGAGGGTGAACAAACGCATGCATGGGGAGGAAAATCCCATCATAACCTCTTTTACAAAAAGCTTATAACACAATACCCTTTCTCAATTCAAGAAACGCGTTACACTCTTACAGATTAAAACTCTGATACTCGTGCCGTCTGTTGCTGGCCGAGAACGTGTTGTCGATGACCCCAAGGATTCATGACGTGATGCGTGTGTCCCATGGCGCACCTCAGCCCAGGTCAGCTGAGCTTCCCGCCCGCGCAGGGCGCCGATCAGGATGACACCGCCGTGTTCACGCAGATCCTGGATCGCCTCCTTGATGGATACGACAACCGACTGCGGCCAGGGCTCAGCGGTGCAGCCCTCGCAGTGACACACACATGCGCGACTTGTCTCCAGCGTTCGTCTTATACCTATACATATGTTTAGTGTTGTTGTTTATCCAGCAAAGCCTCACTGAATCTCAAGGTTCTTTTTCATGAGAGTCCTGCCAGATTTTTGCCATAGAGAGCCATGTTATGCACACATCCAACTTAGAAATTTTTGGGGGGGGGGGTGTAACTTTTCAGCATTCTAATGTTTTTAAACAATATCAGTTAGATTGCATTTGTTTTTATAATGTGAAGAAACCGGAAACCCCAGAGGAAACCCATGCAGAACAGGTGGAGAGCATACAAACTGCACACAGAAAGGCACCCGAGTCGGAAATCGAACCCAGGTGCTTCTGGTTGAGGCTAGTCAAGTGGTAGTGCCATCCCGTGGACTCCCAACTCTTCCATCTGATAGAGTGTTTCTCCCCCACGTGCATGAGTTTTCTCTGGGTGCTCCGGTTTCCTCCCACATGTAAACACGTATTAATTGACCAATACTCAATTAACATATAGTGAACCCCAGAGCTTGGGCAATTCTTGGCGCTGGCTCATCGTTTGGCTGCCTTCCTGCTTGTCTATGGTCCCTTGTACCTCTGAGTCACGCTCTCTCTTCAATAGTGAGTGAATACTGTGGGTATTACAAGTGGAAATTATAAATGATGAAAAATCAATGTCTGATTTTATGCTGCAATGAGCATGGAGGCGGTGCCCATCTTCCATTTATAGCCCTGAGACAGTCGTGGAAATTCCACATTCCTGAAACAGGGTTAGTCTATCCACAGAACAATCACTGTTGACTTTCCCATGATGTGGTACTTATTTTACCGCCTCCGGACGCGTCAACAAGGCCCGAAGCTCACTCCACTGCTGACCCACGTGTCCAGGCAGTGCGCATGTCACGCTTTTAATCTCGGCTGTATGTTTACTTAAGACCCATCGTCTCGAGGGAGTAGACGTCTCGTAATGTTTGTATTGCCCACTGTGCGAGCAGGTTGGCATCTTTAACTTATAACTCGGTGGGAACCCAATTAAGACCGACGTCTTCATTCACGTGGTGGAACAAAATATGTTTTTGTCAACGTCTTACCGAAAACAGCTGAGCTATTTTCTGCTCATTTGTAAGTGAAAACGAGTGGGGAACCAGTTCTCGACATTTTCCAAATCAGCCCCACGGATCTGTTGTAGTTGAGAAGCCTGAAGTGAAATCCTAAAATCGAAAAATCCAAAAGTACAAATGGCCAATTTATTTGGGCTTCATGAAACAGTATAAAGAACAAATAAAATGTGCGAAACATAAACTTAATTGCATGTGTCATACTTGGAGTTTGCCACACATGGTTAAAATTCGAACATGATTATCTTAAATAATGAAATAACCCAATATGAATTGTGCCAAAACCCAAATAAACATATATATAAAAAACAACAGCAGCTGTCAACATGATGGTTACATTCGGGACGACAACGTGGTGGTAATTTGCTGCCGTTGCTGACGGCCCGTATAGCTGCTCGCCGCAGTTAACTTGACAACTCGGCATTCTATTTCAAAACTAGATTTGATGGCATGGAATGCATGATACACATCATAGCAATATCATTCTTTGTAAATAAAGACCTATTATACAAACACTGGTGACATATTTTTGGCCGAATGTTATTTTTTGGGATTATGAACATACATTCGTAAGTTTATGATCTATTATCCTGCCGTCTGAGCAACCGATGTTGTCCCATGGCCCCGAGTGAGCTGCGATGTGCGCATGGCTGCGGGCTGTGTACCCTAGACGGGTGTCCACAACTCTTCCCACAGTGAGCAGTGGCTTGCACACAATAATAATTTGCATCATCATGGAGAATGTGAGAAACTATTTATCTATCCCTCCACGTAAAAAAATATATTTTTAAATATATCCCATAAATCACAGGGTCTTCTGAGAGTGCACAATTTTAGTAACATCGGCTTAATGGAAGCACACTTTGGACTGGTGTGGACATGCAGTGTCTCATCAGCAGTCAGGCTTGCTTGAACCAACGAACATCTGGCAGTTCACAGCACTGGATTAAGCGAGCCCGACTGTGGGTGAGACGCTGATTGTCTCACGAGATACCAGAAAGCCATGTTGCTGATGGGATGTGTTAAACACGCTTGTGTTTGTGTTCTCTCAGGAGCCACTGAGGTGAAGACCGACATCTACGTCACAAGCTTTGGGCCCGTGTCGGATACTGACATGGTATTTATTATACATTACACTATTACTTCACGTAGGTTTTCGCAACAAATACACATAATAGAGGTTTTTTGGTTAGATCAAATGTGGCTGTCGCCTAATGATGCTCGTTATAATTACTGGCGAAACGTCGTACTCGTAACGAAGTGGCCAAATGTTTTGTTTACATGACAAACATTACTAATTTGCTGTGTCGGGTGATGGCGGGTTTAACAACACATTTATATTCATGCGATCTAACCCAAAAACACTGTGATGGAGTATTATTACTATGGGTCGTGGGTGGAGGAGTTTAAGAAGTCGATTATCCGACCCATCTTCATTCTCGGGAATGCATTCTCTTTACTAGTGATTTGTGCAGTATTTTATATATTTTCTGTAAAGTGGTTGTTTCTTCTCTTTGTTTCCTTCTATTCTGAATTTTGTATTTTTTCGCTGTAATTTATCTTGCTGTATTGCTGTACTTGTGTTTACATTCCTGCTTGTGCCATCTTGGTGACCCAGGTCACGTGTGCGAGTGAGTCTCATCCTCGTCTCTTGGCGTCTCACCTGGTGAAACAAAATAGACTTCAACTTCACACAACACACCGAGAGACAGGCACTCGATAGAAAGTAACAAAATACAAATCACGAGGAGCTAGGCCATGGGATTCGCTCTCACTGAGGCAATGCACAGTGACAACGAGAAGATACTTTCTGAAAATTGGATTGGAGGAATAGAGGCATTTACACAAACAGAAAATACTATCCCTAAATAAGGTATTTTTGGGTTAGATCGGGTAAATATAAATGAGTCGTTAAAAACGCCACCACCTGATGCAGCCAATTAGTAAGGTTTCTCACGCAAACAAAAGATGCAAATTAGTGACTAGTTCAGCACACCATTGGGTGTTGGACAGTAAACCCACAACATTTACAATTCGAGTATGACGTTTCACCAGTAATTATAACCAGCTTCATCAGGCAACAGCCAGAATTGTGAAGAAATCCAGTTTCGGTCTTAAATAGAGGAAGAAATGTGATGTCATCACTTGTGAGCCAATCGGGTGCGAAGATCAGAGGGGAGGGGGTTCAAGTATTCCGCCGTTTTTGGGTAAAAAAATCGCAATACTGTAGAGGGACTCCTCTACTTATGAACATTCGACTATACACTTTCAGATATGCGAATCTACTGTGCAATAGATGGCGGTGGTGGCATCTACATCTGCAGGAGATGATACAATATTTAAAACCATTGCCCGTGTTTAATGCACATGCCGTACATGTTTGAAATTTACGAACACAAAGACTTACAAACAGACCTCTGGAACTAACTCGTTCGTAAGTAGAGGAGTCCCTGTACCTGTTATTGGTTGCTCACAGTTAATCTCCATCGACGTATGGTGACCTGTATAAGCATGAAATGAAACAGTGTATTGATAATACGCTCCCAAGCAGCACTAAGTCTGTAGCTATCAGAACGGTAAAAAAAAAGTTTTCTCAATTTAAATAGATTTTCTAATTAGTCTTGGCCAGTAGTAACTATTTCTGCATAAAACCTCAACATAAAAATCAATTGAGTGTCCTTGGTGGCACGTGTGTTCTGCAACTGCCGACAGTTGTGTGTATAAGTATTTATTTCTTTGGTGTTCTTTTCGTCTCATGCTGATCATTCCTCCCCTATTGCCAACATAGCATTTGCCACAGGAGAAATGAATTCGGTACATACCTTTTGTTGATAGCTTCAGAAAATACTGTAAGAACAATTTCAAACTTGCCAGTGCCATAGTTATATCACAATCAATGAAATTAAATGAAACATTATTTAACACATAAGCAAAGAAGGCTGCAAAGTTGGGCTTCAGATGAGTATAACCATGAGGGGCAGTGACGCGGTGGCCCAGCGGTGACGCGTGCGCCGCTCATTGCAGAGGCTCGCGGTTCGAGCCGAGCAGGCCACGCTAGCTACTACGGTGGGGTATGAACCCGGAAATACGACGTGGCGTCTGTGTTTCACTGTGGACATTGAAGATCCCCAATGTCATTCGAAACAAGTAGGCCATTGTGTGCTGGCGTTGTTGGTCCAGATTTTCCAAATAAAATAAATCCTGTAAATGACTCAATGGACTAGGCATAGCAATCATGGCCTCCTATAGGCAGACTATTGCCTGATTGAAGGCCAGTTGCAAAATCACCTGTGACCACAGAGAAAGCTGCCACTGAGGGTGCCCTCATATGTTTGAGATAAAATGTTATGTAAGTCACTTATCGCGAATAAAGTGCTGTGACATGACCCAGCATTAAGCGATACTACGTCAAAAACAAGAATAATTGTTCTATTAATCGTAAATGTGTATTTGTGTGTGAGCGCTGTAATATCCCATCTGTCCAGGAGTACACGGTGGATGTGTTTTTCCGTCAAAGCTGGAGGGACTTACGGCTCAAATTCAACGGGCCCATGAAGATTCTGCCTGTGAACAATATGATGGTGTCTCACCTATGGACTCCAGACACATTCTTCTACAACAGCAAGAAGTCCGTGGCACACAACATCACCACTCCCAACAAACTCCTGAGGATCTGCGATGACGGATCTCTGCTGTACACCATGCGGTAAGCATTGTGCAGCTCCGCTCATGCATCACACCTCAGCCACACGTAAGATTCGCCAGCGGACACCAAATATGATGCATCATCGCAAGCTAAGCACAGTAGCCACTGTGATGTGGATTTTGTGATAACTCCACTTGCAATTGTTTGACGAATGTCCTTAGCTGTTTACATATGAGTACAATAATCACCCTACATCTATTGATATTTCTATCAATTAGATGATGTTGCAGCACACGGGAATCACAACCTCATTCATTGTTTTGTACAAATGTTAATGTGAAAAGCCTGAAAACTGACATGTAAAGTATTTTTTCTCCCGTAGTATAACCATGAATCCAAAACTACACATCAGTGATGTCTTTGCGTAGGTTTTTAACATGTATATTATCTGCAATCTTCAAGTTGATTTTGTTTAACTAGGTGATACCTCAAGAGACCACTGTTAATGTTCTCTTAGGCTGACTATTAATGCAGAGTGCCCGATGATATTGGAGGATTTCCCGATGGACACGCACGCCTGCCCACTCAAGTTTGGGAGCTGTGAGTATGTGGAGACACATACACTTTAACAGCATGCAGATAATTTGCCTCCTCATGCTTTAAATATGCTTAATATGTTTTGGCGGCAGGATGACGTAGTGCCTCACAACAAGAATATTTGGGTTCAATTCCCATCTCAGGCTCTTTTAAATGCAGAGTTTATATCTTCTCCCCCTGTTCTGCATGGGTTTCTGTGTTATCTGGTTTCCTTCCATAGCTAAAAACACTATACAATATAACTTGTATTGATCAAACGACATCCCAATGCTGAAAAACTACTGTACCATGCAAATTACTCAGTTGGGATTACGCACGACATCACTACTGCAAAAAATTGGCAGGCTCCTCTATAAAAATAATCTTGAGACTCAGAGAGACTTCCTGGGTAAACAAGCAAAATAATTCGATGAAAGTAAACCTTTACGTGAACCACAGACGTAGTGTTCATGCAGCAAACCAACTGGGGCCCGGGTTTGCAGAAAAACGAATGTGTGTGGCCATTGCACTGCTGTGGTTGGTACACGGCGCTGTGAACCCAGTAACCCGAGGTTGAGTCCTGCTCACAGCCAACATTGGTGACGAATATCTGAACTGGCCCTGGGCCTCACCTAGGTCGACTCAGCCTTACAGTACCTGATGCGGTGTGTAAAGAGCACCATTGGACGAGACTAAGGTGGCCGCCCATGGAGCTGACCTCCCACTCCCCTTGTGTGCCGCTAACAGCGCTTGCCCCAACAGACTGTTAAAGAATGGGCCCTTTTTGCCAGTATCAACGTATGAAAAAATAAGAATACTTTTAGCCTTTCTGGCAATAAAACAGGTGTTAAGATGTTCAAACACCAAATAGACACCTTTTGCAAGGAATCAAGTCTGCATTAACCACACGTACTTGTCGTGAACATGCAAACAAACATGCTCTGATACTGGTAGGAATGAAGTGAACCAGCCTACAATAGATTATATCGTCCGTCTGTCCGTCCGTCCGTCCGATGTCCGATTAGGTGTAGCAACATCGCCCCCTACTGCAAACACTTGGCAGGACCCTACAAAAACCTTTAGACTCAGTGAGGCTTTCCTGGCTAAACAAGTGTAACATTCCCTTATAATTCCCTGAGATAGTTTTTAATTAAAACATTTAAATAAAAAATTTAATCACAGCGGCCTAAAGCCTACAGCTAGGCCTAAAGCCTAGAACTAGGCCTCAAACTCTCCCTTCGTATCGTACCCCCGCCATTTCATTTTATTATAGCCATTCATTTGTTCGTTCCTACCAGCCCACCCCGCAGGGACCTGTTAATATATGCAGTCTTTGAAACTGATTGGCCTACAGCAGAGACAGCCTTCTTTAGGGCCTAGACCAGTGTCAGAACAGAGAATGCCAAAAGGCGAATAGTACATAGACAATGCACTATCAGAGAATTTATACCTCGGGTGAGCAGCTACAAAATGGGACCTTTTTGCCAATATCAAAGTATGAAAAAATAAGAATAAGTTGTTTCCTTTCTGGTGAGACTAGGCCCGAAAGAAGGCTGCTGTCTCTGGTGTGTTAAAGGTTATACGGAGAATCTTTTTTTATCTGTGCAGATGCATACACTAGCTCCGAAGTGTTCTACACGTGGACGCACGGCCCCGCCAACTCTGTGATCGTGGCAGAGGACGGATCTCGACTCAACCAGTACAACCTGATCAACCACACGGTGGGCAGCGAGCTCAGCCGCTCCAGCACCGGTGAGCTCCGGTTGTGCCTCTGCCACACGGGCTTCGTTTATCTCATAAACACAGTCGCTGAGCACAGGCCTAAAGGTCCAAATGTCAAGCGGCCAGCCACAAACAGCACGATCAGAGCTGTAAAAGGTAAGACTGAATGCGTTACTTAAATTGCGCAAAGTTATTAAAAGAGCTTGGAAAAAGAGATGATGGGAGGGAATTCCACAGTGGAGCGCTGTGAGGGAAGAAGCAAAAGGAGAAGTGAAGTGACCGCCCTCCTCCAGAGACTGTCCCGCGGATGCCCTGCGCCTCCCCTTCCTGCTTCAGCCACGCTGGGCCCTAGCTCCCTGATTTGCTACCGACAGGGGAAAAGTCGTACGGGATTCGCCAGCGCCAATACTGCATCAGTCCCATCTCTTCTTCAGGCCGTGCTATGCCTATTTAACCCCCTCTATCCAGCAAAACAGAAGCTGCTTGTTAAAATATAACACTCAGTCAATAACATACATACATGAATAAGCATTAATTTTTTGCCAAGCACTGGAATTTCAAACAACACTCTTGCTTTACATGTGTCTGTTTGTGCTCTCTCTTATGTGTGCTCCCTCATTACGAGAAGTGTTAGTTCACTGTGCTACAAACCCGTGGCCTGAGTTCGATTCTCACTCATGACCAACATCATTGACAAATATTTGAATCGATCCTGGGCCTGCAATATGTGGACTCAGCCTTAAACGAGTACCTGGTGTGGTGGGTAAATATCGCCACTCGGGAGACTGGCTGGTCATGGTTTTGGCCACGCCACCCCCTTGTGCGCCATGCCAGCCTTAATTGGTGCTCGCTAACAGCATTTTCCCCATCAGTCTGTATTGTTATCTTTGTGTTTGTCCCACATGCACTTGTGGCTGCAGGAGTGTACACAGTGATGACCACCCGCTTCCACCTGCGCAGAAATATCGGCTACTTCGTGATCCAGACGTACCTGCCGTGCATCATGACCGTGCTCCTTTCCCAGGTCTCCTTCTGGCTCAACCGCGAGGCGGTGCCAGCACGCACTGTGTTCGGTAATACAGCAGCGGAGACGCTGGCATCGATAGCTTCTGCTGCGTTGCAAAAACACACATGGTGATGATAATAACAATGATTTATTTTTACAGAGCACCGCCCTTTATGTTGGGGTCAGAGCACTCTATATGCGATAAGCGCCATACATATCAACAAATTTGAATGGGCACCCTCAGTGGCAGTTGTCCCCAGGCATCTGTCCTGCGAACGTGCATTAGGATGCCAGTAAGGGCGATGATTGCTTTGTGGTCTAGCCTATTTCATCCCTTTAACGTCCACTTTGAAGCAGACGGCACATACTTTTTACGGTTAATACACCCACAGTGATAAACAGGGTGGCCATGCAATGTGCATTGTATTGTATTTTGGAGATCGTAGTCAATCATGATGTCAAGTCGCAGTGATTTCCTGCTGAAATTAACAATGAGAGATTTGTGCTCATCTCCTGTTTACAGCCATGACCAGTGGCAGAAATTCGATATTCCTATGACAGAGATGAGAGGATTATAGCTTTAGTTAAAAACAATAATATTTAAATCAAGATTTAAAAACATTGTTTAAAATTCGGGTTAGATCATAAAGAATCAAATATTGCACAATTTTAAGGATGTAAGGTTGAAATCAGAAATATGTATTGCATAATATTACTTACTTTAGGGGTGAAGTGATGGCAAAGTGGTTGACGCACCACGCTGTGAACCCAGCGACCTAAGTTTGATCCCACCCACGGCTAATATCAGTGGTGAGTGATATCTGAACTGGTCCTGGGCACATCTCCCTTCATCAACCCGCATTGATCAGCGTGGTGAAGTATGGTCAAGCAACTTCCATGACTGCCACGGCGTGGGGAGGATTTAATCCAGCAGTGGATTAATGAAGGGCTGTCATATATAATTGATTAAGCCGAATTACGTAACATATTTTGTAACATTGCGGTTATTTATACATTTACCATGTGAAAACACTCGCCTATCACAAAAGGACTCCTGCAAGTGTGATGCATAAACATGATATGACGGCTCATGATTGGCATTGTGGGTTTTTTGTTGGGCACCACCAGAATCCATACACTAAGAGATAACAAAACAACTTGTCAGACAATACGCTCCTTTTCATATCTGTCACGTTCACGTAAACAACGAAAGTATCTTTGACATCCCATCAGAATAATTTTTTGCAGCAGATTGTTTAAACTAGACCAGTTTTGTCTTACCAGTCAGGCATGCTTGAACTAATGCTGGTGAACTGCTAGAGGTTTCTCCAGTTCTTCCAGTTTTTCCCTCCACATTCAGAAAGATGCACTGAGATTATTTTGGTGCTATAAATATCCAAATGATGGGCCACATTGTTTAGCCATCATTTGTGGTAGCCAGGTCACTTCTAAAAAACAAGTGAATAGCCTGTATTCGTTTTGGTGATTTCTTTACTTTTCTTGTACTTTGCACTACTCTCGTGTGTTTGTGCTGTTTGTTGTTGTAACGTTCTTACCTGCCTCTACTGGACATCTGTGAAGAAGAGCTTTATAGCTCATCGGATTTCTCCAGTATAAGTAAATATTCTGATTATGATTGTTTATAGGCATGAATCTTCTCTGTTAGATATGGGTCCTAGTTGCACACAAAGTAGAGAAGTAAAGCTCTCGAGTGAGTCGGATTGCTGGGTCAGTGGTCATATTTACCAAGAGAGATGCACAACACAAGCCACTGTCTTATATCGGCTGTGCCATCAGCTTTCCCTCCAAATTTAATATTTAATTTAGGATGAACCTCACAAAAACGGAGTCATGTCTCATTTGGGAATGACCCTGAAGTTTGTCTGGGCACAACTTCCAGACATATTTTGTGGTATCTAGATGGCACCATTTGTAACACATCCATTGGATAAGCCCCAGGGCTGGCTCAAGCACACTAAATGAAATAATGAAATACTCATAATTGGTTTTCAATGCATTTATTAGTTATTATGCTGAGAGCCAACTTGCATGCAAATATGGTGTCTACCTAAGGTTGGGATCTGCCGTAGTATAATGGTCACAGCAAACTGGATATGCAAAGCAGAGGACACCGGTTCGATTCCATCTCCAGGTGCGACAGTTGAAACAATTCAACCCCCCATCATCACCTCTGTCCACCGAGCAGAAAAATTGGTTCACAGTCAATCGGCAGGTCGTGTGTGATGGGGTTAAATGTGGTACACTCACCTCTTCCAAAAGTGGAAGAGGGGATCAATTACCCTCTAGTGGAGGCTCTTCTGGAGGTGATTGACTTGTTGAGCGTTTGCACTTTTCTGCCCTTCTAAGGCGTCACCACAGTGCTCACCATGACGACGCTCAGCATCAGCGCACGCAACTCGCTGCCCAAGGTGGCGTACGCGACGGCAATGGACTGGTTCATCGCCGTATGCTACGCCTTCGTCTTCTCAGCGCTCATCGAGTTCGCCACCGTCAACTACTTCACCAAGAGAGCCTGGGCCTGGAATGGGAAATTCCCTGCGCCATCGAAGGTGCACAGGGAGGGACACGGGGAGGGACATGGGGAGTCACACGAGGAGTGACATGAGGAGGGACACCAGGAGTGACGGGACTGCAGGGGTGAGGGTGTGTGGACAGTAAGAGGTGTGCGTGAGAGGGGAGCATGTGGTGTTAGTGAGGTGGATGTGAGGGGTGGGTGGGATGTAAGTGAGCTGTGTAAAGGTTGGGTGGTGTGTTTAGGAGTGAGGTGTAAGTGGGGTGTTAGTGAGGTATGTGTGAGCAGTGGATGGTATTGATGAGTGGTGTTAGGATTTGTCCTGAGTGATCATTTGAGTCAGGGCTCATGTCTTCACATACCTGTACCTAATATGATTTATGTTATTTGGCTGCATCATTGCAGAAAAAGGACGCGGTGACTTTGATCAAAAAGCGCAAAAACGCCTATACCACAGGCCTGTGCCCCGCGGGCCACCGCACGCTGCTGGCCAGGGAGGCAGCTCTGCTCAGCATCTCTCAAAAGGTCGCGCCGCACCACGGACAACATGACAGCAGACCCCTCGACTACAAGAAAACCTACAACAGCGTGAGCAAGATTGACAAGCTCTCCCGCATCGTGTTTCCCATCCTTTTTGGAATCTTCAACCTGGTGTACTGGGCCACGTACCTGAACCGTGAGACTCATGCAAGTGGTGCGTTGCCTTAGGGCGCATGAAGCAGCCAGGGACTGCGAAGAGTGGTAACAGGTCACACGTGCTTGAGAGAGATGACAAAACCACTATATCCAATACAACTAAATAGTAAATTTGTGATTGATGTGTAGAAATTCAGAAAACTTGAGGGTTTTTTTATTTTAATATTGGAAAAATGCTCATGCAAACATGTTTTATATTTTGTGTTATCATGTAAAATGTTATACTTTGTTTTAGCGGGAAGGGCCCAATGAGCTGTTAGGCTCTATTTCATGGGCATCCTGAGATGGTACAGATGTTGTACAGTACAGATCTTAGTTACAATCATGGCTACAAAGGTCGTGTTACAAACAGCAAGTATCGGTACATGCATGTTTCAGGAATAGGGAACTGGTAGAAAACGTTCAAAAACATCAAAAAGTATGACTACATTATTTTATGAACATAAATAATGGGAAAACAATGTAATTTAGCAAAGCGGACATCGAAGTGTATTTTACAGGATTGTACTGTAAGGTATTCATATGACTGTGGCTGTGTCTTTAGCTCCCTGTCTTGTAGAAATGCCCGTCAGTGATTATCTGCAAGCTGGCGGCTAGCACAGGCCTTTCCTCTGTTATAAGAAATTAGCAGTGTCTTTACGATAAGTCTAGTACTTTCCACATATTGCTGTTGCGCTTATCAAAAGAAAACGTCTTGTTTTACAGAGCTGTCAACATGCAAACGTCGTGTCCCAGCTTTATGTGCACTAAAGCATTTGAAACAAGTTCACCCTCACCATCATTAATGTTCTGCTTCGACTCACCCCCACATGTCCTTTCACCCTATAATCTCACTCTCCTTTCCTTCGTGTGCTCTGCTCCAGTAAGATAGACCTCTACTCTATAGACAGTTGCTTCTTTGGTGTTACTTGCATAGTCTGGAACTCACCTCCTTTGCTGTCCACTCTATTCTAGTTCAAGATAACCTGTCTCTTCTCTGTGCCCATGTGTATCCTTGCACTCCTTGCCCTGTACCCTCGTTGCTCCACTCCCTCTTAAAAATGAACAGGGATATATGCATGGTCCTCCCAATTGCACACCATCTTATGCCAGTCCCATTTATATGCTTCAGAAATACTAGGGTTGCCGTGATACGATGATATATGTTGTACAATATAAGAGCCATTAAAATCATATTGTCCGTTTTGAAAAATATTTTAATCATGATTTTTAAATATAGTATTTACTGAAAAATGATTTCTATAATAGTTTTTTTGGGTTAGATCGCGTAAATATAAATGTGTCGTTAATCCCGCCACCACCCAACACAGCCAATTAGTAAGGGTTGTCACATAAACAGAACATTTCAATTCATTGCTAGTACAGCACACCGGTGTGTTGGAGAAAAAATCCACAACATTTACAATCTGAGTACGACGTTTCGC
Organism: Lethenteron reissneri; assembly: GCF_015708825.2. Lineage (NCBI taxonomy): Eukaryota > Metazoa > Chordata > Hyperoartia > Petromyzontiformes > Petromyzontidae > Lethenteron > Lethenteron reissneri. The sequence goes on from NC_083794.1 coordinate 15,672,470, forward strand.
CAGTAATTACAATCTGCATCATTGTAATTACAGGATAGATGTAATGTCACTTGTGACCCCTTCTTGTGCGAAGTCGGGGGGGGGGGATTTTTGAATGCATATAAATTACAATTGGTATCCGTTAAACAATGTGGATGCACTTTTTTCTGGTACCTCCTGTCGTTTGTGTGCACTAAAATAGCAGTATCTATTGTCTGCTCACAGGTTATCTCCATTGATGTGTAGTGATGGTGTCACTAGGGTGTTCGCGCCAGCTGCAGTTATACAGGAGTGCAGCTGTGCAGCCGGAGCCTCTCTCCAGCACCAGAGTGGGTACGGCATGTCATCAGCCAGCCCCATAGGGGGCGTGGTCTCCTGTGGTGGCCGCAGTCAACCCGGAGGGCGCGCGGCGCTCGGCCGAGATCCTGCGGGAAAGGTCTCGAAGTGGGCGTGGCCGAAGGCGGAGCGAGGCCACGCCCAGGAGCGTCAAGGGGCAGTCCCGGGAGCTTGGCTCGCTCTTTGGTTCTCTCGGTAAAGGCACGTATCAAGATAAAATAATAAATTAAGCTCCAAATTAAGTTAGAGCGTGGCTCGTCTGTGGAATCAAGCCTGGGTCCCGCGTCTCGTCGTCTCCGTCTCGAGTTAACTCGCTACTCGCATAGTTAGGCACATCACCTCAGTGTTACCCGCTAGGGAAGTTGTTCAATAAAAGTGTTGCCTCCCAGTCCAGAGTGTTTGTGACTCCGTGTTGGTGAACAACACTACAGATGAATGGTGACATGGATAGGCATGCATTTAAACAATGTGTAAAGGATGTCAGGGGAAGGATTCGCACCAAAAGGAGGGGGAGTGGGCCGGTGACAGGGGAAGGGGGGGACAAGCAAGGAGATACAAGAGAGAGGAGAGGGGATCTTGGCGGGAATGAGATTGAGGAGGCTGGGGACGAGTGTGCACTGAAGGAAGGAATAAACGACGAACCCCCTTGCAAGCTTGTGTCGGCTCTCCTTTACACGTGTATTATTTAATGATTCGCTTCCAAGCGGTACTCTATCTGTAGCTATCCGAACGGTTAAAATTATTTTTTATCTCTCAATTTCGATCTATTCTCTAACTAGTCTTGGCCAGTAGTAGATAGTTTTGCACAACTTCAGCATTATCAGAATCAATTGAGTGTCTTTGTTGGCACGCGTGTTCTGCTACTGCTGACAGTTGTATTTGGGAGTATTTAATATTGCTTTGGTGTTCTTTTAGTCTCGTGTTGATAATTCGCCGTCTGCCCAACATAGCATATACAATAAACACAATAGACATGAAGGACAAGTTCAAAGGGCTCGCATAATGCACATGCATCATGTACGTTGCCTCAGTAATCCCCCTCCCCGATATTGTGCAAGAGCACATCTATGCCTCTACATAAGGAACGCAACAGTAAGTTAGTTGTAATTACTGGCGAAACGTCGTACTCAGATTGTAAATGTGGCTTGGCTCTCCAACACGCCGGTCCGTGCTGCATTGGTGACGAATTGGCACGTTCTGTTTACACCCCCCACGAGTTGGCTGTGACGGGTGGTGGCGGGTTTTAACGACACAACGTTGACGTGTTCACGCGACCTGCTCGAGTCGTGCCACGCGTCGGCACGACGAGCTCAGCCGTAACGTCGCAGAGACCACGAACTCGATGCAGAATCGATTCCGAATCGTGACGTTTATTTCAACTGGAAATCGATAGATGCTACCGAGATCGATTTGAATTTATGTTGTTACTGAGCTCGATTCTGAATCGATATGAAGCGGAGTGCCATTGGTCAATCAGGAGCCAATCAGAGCGAGACCTGCGCTTCCGGGTCAACGGGCGAGCTCAGTTTGAATCTCGAGAGCGAGAAGGCGGCGGCGGCAACTGTCGGGGGCAGCGGAGTCGCTCCCAGTGCCGTCAGTGGTCAGGGTCAGTGTCGTCAGGGTCAGTGTCGTCAGGGTCAGTGTCGGTGCCGTCAGGGTCAGTCCCGGTGCGTCAGGCTCGTGTTTTTCGTGTCACGTTTCCTCGCCGACGGCGCTGACAATGCTGGCGCAGGCGAAGTGCTCGGCCCTGCTGGACTGGGTGAGTGAGCGTCTTCCCTCTTCACGCTGGGGATGTGGAATGTGATGCTTATTACGTGTTACAATGTTTAGATAGATGAGGGGATAATATCTTGAGATGGAAATTCATGTTTGAAAGTGCGTCGATTGCCACGTATATGGGAACACCCAATGATATGTTTACACACAAAATCGGTTCGGAGTTCTAGAAATGCTGCTGTCAGCGCGCCTCGAAGGCCACTGCGCTGATAGACGTAACGATGCGTGTTGTATTTGGTTTAACACGTCGACTTTCGCGACCAATATCCATAATACAAGTGTTTGGGTTAGATCGTGTAAATATAAATGTGTCGTTAAACCCGCCACCACCCGACAGCCAATTAGTAAGGTTTGTCAAGTAAATAGAACGTGCTAATTCGTGACGAGTACAGCACACCTAGCATCACAGTTGTAAATACTTGCAAAACGTCGTATTCCGATTGTAAATGTTGTCGATTTACTCTGCAACACACCGGTGTGTGCTGTACTAGTAACGAGTTGACAACCCTCACTAATTGGCTATGTCGGTTGGTGGCGGGTTGAACGACACATTTATATTCGTGCGATCTCACACAACAAACCTGTCTTATGGATGTTGTATTTGTAGTCCGCTAACGAAAGGTGTTGTATGTATTCGCTGGAATTCTCTGCTACAGTGGTCCGTGAGGTTTAATATCACAATTTGCACGTGAGTTATTTTATTCCATTGCTAGAGGTCTTCTTCTTTCTAATTGATGATGTAGATGCAGCCAGATAATCCTGTCAGGAGCAGCAGAATGCATGGCTGTGATGTCTCCATATTCGTGGATCGGGCATCTAATCGTTATATGTTGTACGGCCTGTTCTGGATGCTCACAGTCGTACACTGGATTTTTATTTGTGTTGCATTTGTGCATCAGGTATCCGCCTCTGCTGTGATTTGTGCGGATGCGGTTTAGGGTGGACCACGAGCTTCATGGAAGATCAAAGGGATCTTCTGTCTTAATTTTATAACTTTCGTGACTGCAGGAATTATTATTTGGTTCTTTCGGTTAAGTCACGTCTAAAGATAAAATAATAAATTAAATTAAATAATAGCATACGACGTTTCGATTGCAACACAAGCAATCATCATCAGGTATAATGAAATAGCGACATAAAATCTAACCAGAAAACTATAGACAGACATATTAGCACCTTGTTTTGTTGTCCACTCATTGATATGCAAATGTTTTCTCTAACCCCCTCCCTCTCTGCCTCCTCCCCCCTCTGTCTATTTAAGGCCACCCCACAGAGATGATCACCCCTCTCTGGTTCCTGTGTTGCTCTCTATGTATCTTGGTGATATCTGTCTGCTAATATGTCTGTCTATAGTTTTATGGTTAGATTTTATGTCGCTATTTCATTATACCTGATGATGATTGCTTGTGTTGCAATCGAAACGTCGTATGCTATTATTTAATTTAATTTATTATTTTATCTTTAGACGTGACTTAACCGAAAGAACCAAATAATAATCTTCTGTCTTGGTTCTTTCGGTAAAGTCACGTAGAAGGGAAATAATAAAATAATAAAAATTAAACATTCATTATATAAAAATAAAACATAAATTATTTCCCTTCTACGTGACTTTACCGAAAGAACCAAGAAGTTGAATCCCTGCAGTCACGAAAGTTTTAAATCGGGATCTTCTGTGTTGAGTCTTTCACATTGCTAGAGGTCAATTGGTGATACAGTACTGCTTTGGCAGTGGTGCACAAGCACAAACAAAGAAATCCACATGCGCCAATAACACTGCATTCATATGAAAATATAAAATCGGCAGCGTTTTGGACACTGCCCTCTATCTAGCACGTAGAGGCCTGAAGAGATGGTGGATTTTAGTTCGAGACAGCACTTTACACCATGAGGCCTGATAATAATTAGATATTAATGTTTCCTGATGTACAGATTTTTTAAAAATGGTATATGAGCAACCCTTTAATACCATATATGTGTTACTAAATTCACACATATGTGTTAAAAGTAAATTATAAAATATTGAGTTTTTTAAAGTAAAAACTAGACTAAAACCCATTTTTATTTTACCAGGTAAGGCCCACTGACATGTACAGTATATATAGCTCTTTTCCAGAAGAGATCTTGCCACAAATGATCGCTCAACGAAGTGGCTTATCATGTAGACGTTTATAGCAGCCAAATACTCTAAACGCATGATTCCAACTGCGGAGGGAAAACCCACACGCCCACTGGGAGAGAGACACGCAAACTCCAAATAAACAGGCGTCATGATCGGGATCGAACCCACGACCTCTTGTATACCAAGCGAGGTAATTAACATTTCGCCACCGTGGCACCCTAAGGATCTAGGTTAATTGGATAAGTGTACCTCTTTAGGTGATTTACATTGCGGTTACCGGTTTGGTCAATGAATTAACAATCTCAAGTCTTTCATCATCCATTTCTGGAGAATGTGTCTGCATCGGCCATGTGTTTATGATGTGTTCATTAGAAATGCTGACGTATAACCTTGGTTTCACAGATAAACTGTCTGGACGTTTCACGGACAGAAGTGCTCTCAGAGCTGCAAGACTTCAGATTATTTCTAAGTCTTGTTGAAAAGATGTAAGTACTTTTATGATAAGCTAGTTATTGTGTGTGCATGCCTTAGTTTGATGAAATTCGTGTATTACATAGTAGTGTTTGAATGCCACCAAAGTAATTAAATTACTGGCTGTTGCGAGCCTTCAGTTTTATAACTTGAAATTCTGGGAAGAGTAAATGTCTATTGAAGGTATTTAATTTGGAAGAAATGTGTAAATGAAACACTGTGCACATAAATCATGAGCTGCAACAGAGCTCATTTGAAAAGACCTTTCAAACAAAGAGATATTTTTTGATTAAACATAAGTGCATTCCTTGATTGTATAGTCCAGTTAGTCCTCATTTAAAGTGGTAAATGCGTTCCTGAAAAGTTCTGTGTTAAGCTAAAAACGTGTAAAGCGGAAATAATTTTCCCCTTAATAATATAACGATAAAGGTTGGTGAATTACGACGTATGCATACCCAGTACGATGGCGGACACATAACGGAGGGTACACCGCAGCGTTCCTGTATCATTCCATGTACTATATTGCACCGCTCAGCCGCGCAGCTCAAGAAAGTAGCTCGTCGTCGACCACTCAGGAACTGCGTTATCATGGGGCACGAACTGCGTTATCATGGGGCACGAACTGCGTTATCATGGGGCACGAACTGCGTTATCATGGGGCACGAACTGCGTTATCATGGGGCACGAACTGCGTTATCATGGGGCACGAACTGCGTTATCATGGGGCACGAACTGCGTTATCATGGGGCACGAACTGCGTTATCATGGGGCACGAACTGCGTTATCATGGGGCACGAACTGCGTTATCATGGGGCACGAACTGCGTTATCATGGGGCACGAACTGCGTTATCATGGGGCACGAACTGCGTTATCATGGGGCACGAACTGCGTTATCATGGGGCACGAACTGCGTTATCATGGGGCACGAACTGCGTTATCATGGGGCACGAACTGCGTTATCATGGGGCACGAACTGCGTTATCATGGGGCACGAACTGCGTTGTGGGAAAATTGTTCCCTCATGGAAGATCTGCGTAATAGCGAAAACGCTTTGTGTGAACACGTGTTAAGTGAGGGATTGCTGTTAGAAGAAATAATGAAAACATGGCACCAGTCACTGAAGAGCAAATTGTATATAATTTTTTTACTTAAAAGTTTCGTGACTGCATGAATTCATATTCTTTGGTTCTTTCAGCAGTCTATAATGTAGACTGCCAGTATGCTCACCGAGGTTAAGAACAGGGCTACAGTCTACATTATAGACTGCCAGTACACTCACACCGATTAAGAACCAGGCTACAGTCTACGTTAGTGGTTTAATCTAGATTTGAAGTTTTCCCGACTGCAGGAATCCATACTCTTTGGTTCTTTCGGTAACGTGACTTTACCGAAAAAACCAAAGAGTATACGTTAGTGGTTTTTTGTTTTCTATTTAATTTATTATTTTTATTCACTTTATTTTTCAAATTATTTATTTTCTATTTACGTGACTACCGAAAGAACCAAAGAATATGAATTGTATATCAATATTTTCATACGTTATAAAGATGCACGCTTTGTAACAGAGGCAGTAGGTATACTCTTGTTGCATCTATGCTTTTGGGTTGAATGTTGTCTCATTAGCATTATAGTTCTATTTCAAGGTGAGTGGTCTGTCAGAGTGTTTAAGTTTATTATATTGCTGGTAGAGGGTTGAACTAGCAAGCAAAGTTCTTATCCCAGCCACTTTGAACATTCGCGGTGAATACTACTGTATTTCAACTGTTCCTGAGCGCCCCTTCAATAACCCATACTGATCAGCATGGTGAAGAATGCTCAAGCTACCCCCATGTCTGACACAGCATGTAGAGGTATTGAGCAGGGGATTTATATTTCATTATATATTTGTCTTACACATTATTTTTTTTTTATCGCCATTATTTTTTCAACAGAAACAATGACACAGATGTTAGCTCTGTGGAGGACTCTCACGAAAAGAAAGTTACATTCGTCTCTACCTTTTTGAAAAGTAAGCTATCTCTATAATATTATTCCAATGTTACATGTATTGTTTATGCCAAAAACGCCAATGAGACCCTCCTAACTTTAAAGGTAATGCTTTAAGGTTGAAAATTTTAGTCAATAGTATATAGTGTTATGTCTCATCTCTAGAAGATTTATAAAGTTAAACTCATGTCAATTGCAGTTAATTATATCTTGGGCCGTACGTGAGGATTTGGTTCTGACCACTTCGGCTTACTTCAGATGCTGTGTGCCACAGCCTGCACGTATCTTCTCTCTCATTGGAGCTTCTCTATTGCTTTAGAGCAGAACTCCCAATAATCTGGTGATATGGTCCCCATATCATGGCTCCTATAGCTTAGCGATTTTATCTGTAAGCTCCACTGTTTAAACCCTTAAGCACATTGCAAAACAGCCGGCAACCCCATTTAAAATTCCCAATGCTATAAACTCATTTAAATGGAAATACATAATGCTAATCTGCTGCCGATGCAGTGTGACGTGGTTTAAGGATAGAGTAGAAAATTGGGAGTAATCTGTGAATTAATGCACTTCGCAGATTCCTGTAATTCGTGGCTTCCGGAGCTTGGATTTTGTAATTTTGATGCGTTTAAACCAGCTGAACTTGTGTTACGTGGCGATGCTGATAATGCTTCCTGTGTCATTCTATGTTATATTCATACAAATAGATTCAAGTAAATCAATGCATTTGGCAGGAAAATTATTTGGTACGTGTGTTTGGTGTCACATTTTAAGAACAGATGGATAATCGGTGTTTTGCTATGCTGTGATATATGATCATATTTGTGGTAATGTAGATATTCACAGTGTAATGAGTGGTCTCCGACAAGGTAAATAACTTTGGTTGTTTATTCAAATAAAGCTCGGTACAGCCACGTGTCTCTTTCTCTTGCGGATGTCTACTCTTCGTGTGGCTACGCTGCCCCGCGCCACGTGGCGCTCACCCGCTCTCCAACGCACCGTTGGCTGACGGTGCGCTAGGGAGCGGCTGAGCGGCTGGAGGACGTGGTCGATGGAGATGGCGGGGCAGCAGCGGTGGGGCTCCTCTTCAGTCTTCAGCACCGACCCTTTGCGTTTCTCTGTGTCCCGCTTATATCCCCCTCACGAGACTAAGCCCCGCCTCTGGCCACGCCCCTGCTGGAACCTTCCTGAACGTTCCAGATGCTTCCCTGGTGGAACCACCTCTCACCTTTCCCCCAGATGTAAACCCCACTATGGATAAGCATGGACTGTATAATTAATATACGCCCCCCTGATAATTTAGGCGATGGCGCTCTCATTACAATAGCAATGCAAGTGTAAAGTCAGTACAGAGCGATAGTGGGACAGTATGGTTCCCTGGGACCATAGCTACTGATGGACATGACAATTGATGAGACAAACATTGACAGGGTCACGTGAGGGGGAGCACGGGATCCAATGGCAGGGGAAGTGTAATTAGGGCGGTGATTGACAGAGCAGGTGTGGCGAGGAGAATTCGAGAATAGGGGCGTGGCCAGAACAGGCGAGGCACGAGAGCCGGCACGAGAGCCGGCACGAGAGCCGGCACGAGAGCCGGCACGAGCCAGAGCTGGTGGCTGTTGGTGTGGGGAATCGCCATCGTCGTTGTCGCTTTGGAACGGGCCGTCTCCATCGTCTGCGAGTTGTCTTGAGACTAGAAGCTATGTAACTACCCAAGTGTATATAGTCACTCGCAGTTACTCGTTAAGTTGTCAGTGGACTTTATTTACAAAAAATATACATAAAGACAAGATGGTTTCCCTGAGAGCTACATTACACAAGTGGAAGATAGGCACAGTTTGTTACCCCTTGTACAGCATGTAAACTCAGTCACATATATTTTTATTCATGAAAATATTTCATCTGGAAAATCCCTTGAAATGGTACATCTCGTTTGCATGGGTGTCCATGATGTAAATTGACACCTACATTGCACATATGTGCAGTGGGTTCCACGGAGGCACACATTTGACTTGGAGGCAACGCGTTTATTTCTCGACCCCAACAGGGCACTTACATAAACCACAACAGATTAACTGGACCACAACGGGGTAGCTACATTTCCGGGTCAGTCGGTTAACATATTGCCTGACCCACGAGGCTGAACGTGACGATCGAAGAGCGAAGAGGTGTAGCACGGCTCCCAGGGCCCCCATTTTATCCCCTGAGCGTGGCCTCCCCTGCCGTCAGCTCCGCCTCCTTCTCGATCTTCCCAAAAGGTTCTGGGCCCACACCACCTGTCCCCCTCGGGTTCAACCACCTGTCACATCCTCTCTGCCCCCTTTCTAACGGTCACCAGAACTATGCCCCCAAGGGCCCCCTTTCCATGCCGTAACATACCCTGGTGCAAAGGTCGCAATCGGGTACCCGATACCCGTACCCTACCCGATACCCGGCTACCCGTACCCGGCCGGATACGGGTACCCGTTGGCAACCCTGGTGCGGCCGGGTACGGGTAGGCCGTGAGTCACTGGTGAGTAACCGTTTGTCACTCATTTCCCAACGTCTTGTCTCTTCTCACAATTCAAGTTCCTAGAATCAACCCACCCGCGCCTGCAACATGGCTTCATCCCAGAGGTCGCAATCGGGTACCCGTACCCTACCCGATACCCGGCCGGGTACGGGTATCGGGTAGGGTACGGGTACCCGTTTGCGACCCTGGTGCAGCCGGGTACGGGTAAGGAATCAAAACCCGTTTGCGACCTCTGCCCTGGTGCCAGCGAGAAGCTCTAACACTTGCAGCTCCACTTTCTTATCAGTAGCTGGCGCTAATCGCCGTAGTAACCCAATATACTTCACTACACATGTGAAGTATTGGAATTGACGGCAGGAACTTCTTGACGGGTAACACACTTTTATTAAATCTTGACGTGTCACAATACAACGGGTGGTCTCTATCCTTTGGACTATACACTCCACTTAACTCGTGTAGACTCTATGCGTCTGGCTACACACAATACACTTGACTCGTGTAGACCCTATGCCTCTGGCTACACACAATACACTTGACTCGTGTAGACCCTATGCCTCTGGCTACACACAATACATTCGGCTCGTGTAGACTCTATGCCTATGGCTACACACACTACACTCGCCTCTGGGTTACACAGAGTCCCGGTCCCGTTAGGACAGCGGGACTAGGTACCGCAGGGCCCTATGTCTTCATCCCCGTCTTCATTCTTCGCTGGTTACATACTGCCCTTACGCCTGTGTGCATCCCCTTTTATAGCCCCTGCTCACGAGAGACGGAGCTGATGCGGACGTCGACGTGAGCATCGCTCCTTAGTGAACCAATCACGACGCACTCTCTCTACGATCCGTTTTCCCCAGCGCGTGTTAACACTACTCCACCAATCACACCGCGCTGCCACCCGGTCACTCCCTCTCAGCGCGTCACCGGCCCACAGCCAATCAGTACCCCGTAACCCACGACCCCGCGCTGACCCCTGATCCTCCACCGTCAGCGCGCGTCACCACATACACAGCCAATCATTACGCGCTGGCATACGATCCCTAATCCCAGCGCGTATCACCACTACACATGTAATGACACAATCATTTTAAATATATAATTTATGCGTCAATTATAAATTTTTGCATATTACACCCAATAAAACATGTAAAAAAATACATAAATAATTAAGTGGTGTACACTGGTACTTTATAGAGAATGCACTGTAGCTTTAACATCTGTAAATGTTGTGTAAGTGTATTCTAAGATTTAACAAGATGGTTTAATAACACAGGAAAAATATGCAGCTGGTCAATCATGTATTAATAGTAATTTACATTTATTTGCAAGGCACCTTCCACTAATGTTACAAGGCACCTATGACAGTTGTGTATAAGCCTGTGTGATATGGATGTCATTTGTGTGGCTTCAGAGCGGCAGGCTGTGATGGGTTCGGTGGTGGATTGGAGTGAGCTGCTGACCCGGAGTGCCTCTGACATGGAGCTGGCTAAGGTAAGAGGCCTTTCACGATGCCAGACAGAGTAATATTCACAAGGTGTCACTGTTATTGCTTGGATGAACATAGATGATGAAGCAAAAACAATAGTTTAATCCACTTCAGCCTGATGCTCGGAAGCCAAAAGTTTCTTGCTTCATGCCAGTATTTAGTCAACACATTAACTAACAAATTTTTAGTTGTTTTTACTTCGATTTCTATATTCTGCACTACATGCCCTACTACAAGATGTGTGCTCAGTCTGAGACACCTCCTGGTCTCTCGTTCTTACCTGGTTCAACCAAGTGTGGGTTGTGTGTACGTGTTTTATAACACCCCCCCCTCATGTATGCCATGCTGTATGCCATGTGTGGTTGGCAGTTGGCAGTGGCCTTCCTGTTCTTCTTGATGACAGATCCCGAGGTGCAGCTCAAAATGGAGACGCTATCACTCCACACACAGGTGCTGAACAGTTATCTTCTCCATCTGCAATAAACGCCATTGAGAAATACATTTTTGCCTGAGGCACTTTGTTTTTTGGAAGCTGTCAAAGTGGTGTAATGGTTAGCACACTGGACATGCCATCCAGACTTCACCTATTCTATTACATCTTTTGGCACGGCAGTTGAAGTAATGGGGCAAATCACTGCAAATACCACCCCCACTGCTTCTCTACCTAGTGGTATAAATGGGAGCACTGCAGTCGATTGGTAGGTCGTGTGTGGTGGGGTAAATTGTGGCTATGGCTACCCATTCCAGTACATCTGGTCAACGTGGAAGCTTAGACCAATAACTCTAGAGCTCTCTCTTGTGGAGGCCCTTATTCGCAGCAGTCCCTTGAACACGCAATTTCAGGGCTGCTCCTTTGATACCGTTTTACGTTGTTCATTACATTTATATTTTAATGGTATTATTTTTACCAAACACTTGTATATTGACATAAAGGCTATGTGCCTCAACTTCTTGTACTTGAATGCAATAAAAGTCAAAAGTGGTTACCTGTTCCAGTGAGCGTTGCGATGGTGCCCCTCTCCCATTTAGAGGTCTGGCCCAGTGGCGTAAATTCCGCATTCTTAAGGTGAGGGGCGAGTCGATAACCACTGATTATTTTCCCACAAAGTGGTACTCATTTTTATCAACCCCAGAGGAATGATGGGCAGAGTAAACCCCCCAAATCAGGATTTGGACTCGCATCCTTCCGATTGCGAGCCACTTGCTCTACCACTGAGTCAACCTCAGGAAACAGTAACAATGTGATTGTATAAACATGTTCTAGGTTCTGAGTGGTAATTTTATTTTTGTAATATACAGAATGAGTTGAGAGAAATAATGCAGTTTCTGGTCGATAACAAGGATTCAAACAACTTGGCAGATGACTTGGAATATCTTCTGCATTCTGTAGGTAAGTGGAGATTTTGACAGGATGTGCATATTTGAATAAAGATACCTCCAACATTCCAACATCTTACAATGATCGTGCACGCCCATAAAGACACGAACATCTCGGTGCAGGAATACAGAGGAGAAACACTCGAGGGCATGGGAGTGACTGAGCTAGGGAAGAAGAAAATGGAAGCGATTCACTTGCTCGCTCATCTATTCACGGACCCCCAGCTACTGGCCTGCTCTCAGCCACTATTGCAGCATATATCAATATGTTCAGGAGCTATATGCCAAAGGTCTGCTAGCCACGACGAGAGGGCTTGAGAAAGTTAATTTGTGTAGACTCACTATTCCTCAATCAAGCACTTAGGCACCTATTCAGAATCAGAATATATATCCTGGAAAAAATCTGATGAGCTATGAAGCTCTTTCACAGATGACCAGTCGGGGTGGGTAATAAAGTTACAACAGCAAGCAATACAAAGTATAGGAAAGGTAAGCAAGTGACTAAAAATACATAAATAGAACTACAGTAAGAACAAATTGCGTAAGTACATCAATTCCTGCCGATTTTTCAACACTAAATGCAAGCTTGGGCAAGGCAGCAAAGCAACAACAAAAACAATTCCCCGACCACACGAAGACAATACACAGTCCCTCTAAATTGCACATTAAAATGTAAATATCGATACATGGGTAAGGATCAAAGTTACAAATCACATTTTCAAATATGGTTGTATCCAACACGAATTTTCAAGGGAAGGAGGGAACAGAGGAAATGAAGGGGTTGTGAAGGCATGGGGCTGAAGAGGAATATTTTGAGCAGAGAGCGAGGCAACCAGGCAGAGTTGCTTGGGTAGGGAGTTCCAGTGGGTGTGGGGCGTAGTGACTAAAAACACATTATTTTTACTTGTTATCTTGCATTGTGACATTTAAAGTGCAGTTGACGTTATTTATGAATGTGACTGTCCATTGTCAGCACCAGCAATGGGACTGATGGAGTCGTTTCAGGAGGCAGAGGACACATATGCTACTGTCACTCCCTTGCGAAACAAAACCAGACATATGCTGCAGCACGCACCCTCCAAAACTTCGTAAGTATGAGTTTGTAATTAACAGAAATTCCCTTTTAACAAAGCCCACATTCAATCAAATATATCGAATCTGGACACGCAAACAATATGTCCATCTCAAGGCATGAATCCGGGTGAATTATTTTAATTGAAAAAGCACACTCTTTTCTAAAAAAATTCAAAGTCTAATTATGAATTAAAATATGTTACATTTAAAACAGGTCATTTAAGAGTTAGAACAAAGCACACAATATAGTTTTTATGAACGTAAAAGTTTGCTAAACAAAATATTAGGAAGAGCACACATTTTAGGAAGGCGATATACTCTTAGGTTTTTTCGGTAAAGTCACGTAGGTAAAAAATAAAAATCACGACGTTTCGGAGGCAACACAAGCTTCCGTCTTCAGGTGGAACCGTCACAGCACGCTGTATCAAGTAAAAGAGAAATTCCAAGAGACCCGGCCTTGTATATATACTGGTTGAGGGGGGAGAAGCCAGGGTAGGCCCCTGGATAGGAGTTTTTTTATTATGATAAGGTTGGTGTGGCTGAGGCTGCTGCTAGTCTACATGTAATGTGAGGATATATCCGGGTCGTTGATGGATCACAACTCGTCACGATGATTGGCTCTGCCGGTCCTGGTCCATAGGCAATGGGGGGAAGCCTAGGGGCGTGGCCCTGACGTAATGGAAAGGTGACAGCTGTAAGTAGAGGATTGGTTCTGCTGGCTTTAGCCACAGCCAATGGGGAGACGAGTCAGGGGCGTGGTCCCAGGAGCCTACGGTGGAGTCTGGAAGATTCCATAGAGGCTAACCAGGATTGGTGGAAACGTACCACGTGACCCGGGTATTAAATAGGGGTGGAGATGAACAACACGGCAGAACTGGAACGAACGAAGGGAAGAGGCCACGCGAGAGCGGGGGTCCAGCTTGCCACGTGGCTGCGCGTGTTTCTCTCTTTCTATCCCTCTCACGCTGTCTGTCAGCAGCTTGAAGGAGTGTTGTAATGAAAGACGAATAAAAACCGGATTCCAGAAGTCGCTTCAACGACCTTTATTACATACATAACAAAGGCTCAGACTGGTTGAGAGGGGGAGGTGCCAGAGTTGTTAAGGTGCGGCTACTGCTAATGGGACTGAGCCATTGTTATGTAGATGGTAGAAGCAAAAAAGCAGGTCAGGAAGAAACAACCTCTTGCTATGTTGCTGGGTGGGTAAAACTTAAAGCAGAAAACCAGCGTGTGAAAAGACGCTAAACATGATAAAAACAAGACTGGCTGTCTATCAGTAAACTGTACGGTAACTAAAGAATAGTTGCCTGTCAAATAAGATGGTCTGAATATGTGTAGTTAAATTTTTTTTGCATGGTTAATAAATCTTTCCAATGATTACTCAGTTTGTACCCATCATCACGGTTGAAATTATGTCTGTGTTTGTATATCTGGATGGCTTCGTGTACAAACCTTTGGTGGTAGCCAGGAGGTTTTCAGAGTTCCTTGGTCTCAGAAAAGACAATCTTATGAGAGCCCACAGCATTGTAGCAATGATCGGCAACGGCGGAAGACTCAATTTTGCTGTGTTTCAGATCTGAATTGTGCTCGTGGACACGATCAGAGATATGATGTTTCATTTCTCCAATATAACAATCACCACAGCTGCAACTCTGTAGACTCCAGGGTATTGTAAGTCAGGAATGACATCTTTCACAGATGGAATTAGATCACGGATTTTATGTACTGTACTGAATCGGACTTGGATCTTATGTTTGTTTAGAATTTAGGAGATCTTTTTGGTCACGCCTGCTATGTATGGCAACGTGATAGTTTTGATCGGAGTTTCAAGTGGCTGTTTCTGTATGGTGGGAGAAACAGCTTGGCGGATGGTGCGGTAAGAGTATCCGTTCATCCTGAGGGCCTGATGTACAATGTTTTAATTCACTGGCCAGGTGGTGTTGGTCAGAAATGCCATGAGCCATCTTATTTGACAGGCAACTATTCTTTAGTTACCGTACAGTTTACTGATAGACAGCCAGTCTTGTTTTATCATGTTTAGCTTCTTTTCACACGCTGGTTTCCTGCTTTAAGTTTTACCTACCCAGCAACATAGCAAGAGGCTGTTTCTTCCTGACCTGCTTTTTTGCTTCTACCATCTACATAACAAAGGCTCAGTCCCATTAGCAGTAGCCGCACCTTAACAACTCTGGCACCTCCCCCTCTCAACCAGTCTACATAACAAAGGCTCAGTCTTTTGTTATGTAGACTAGCAGCAGCCTCAGCCGCACCAACCTTATAATAAAAAACTCCTATCCAGGGGCCTACCCTGGCTCCTCCCCCCTCAACCAGTATATATACAAGGCCGGGTCTCTTGGAATTTCTCTTTTACTTGATACAGCAAGCGTGTTGTGACGGTTCCACCTGAAGACGGAAGCTTGTGTTGCCTCCGAAACGTCGTGATTTTTATTTTACTTTTATAAATTTTTATAAAAAAAATTATTTTTTACCTACATGACTTTACCGAAAAAACCTAAGAATATGAATCCTTGCAGTCACGAAGGCTTTAAGTCAAGATTTACAGTATATTCTCCACAACAGTGCTAATGATTATTTTGTGAGAATATGTGCAGTTAAGTAGCTGCATGTCGATGTTTTATGCATTTAAATTGTATGGAGGTATTAAATAAGCTGGTGTGAAGATGGCATGTGCTTTGATTTCTGGCAGGCCTGCCACACCATTGCAGGATTTCTTCAAAAAGAGCCAAGTCCAGCAGGTGCTGAAGCTGCAGGAGCAGGTGTGGAGAGAGAGGAAAGCCTGTGAGCAGCTGGAGGCTGAGCTCTCAGCGCACCAGCAGCTGGTGACTGACAGAGGTATCTTTCTTTGAATATATGTGCGTATGTTGAACTTCTTTTGCACAGTACGTAGTAGCCAACTGTGCTCATCGGAGGTGCAGAGGAAGGACAACAACCTGAAGCAGAGTTTGTCTGAACATTCATGTGTTTAGATTTGAAGTTATTCATCACAATTATTTAGTGTGCTGGGGTCACGGTCCAAATTTGCCACATTTGAAATATTCCGAATCACTTAATTGGGAAATATGTAGCAATCGTTACTCTCCTGTCAAAACTTGGCCTGGACACTTCTAAAGCAGTTTGGAGACTTTTTGTGGTGGCTTCCCTATCTAAAACAAGTTTCTGTGAACAAAAATAAATATGGTGATGAAATATATCCCTCCATATATACGTATATTAACTCTTCAGACCCCACCTGACTGTCTGCTTTCTAACATTGGCAGTGACATATCCTAGCCATAGCACATTCATCGCTTGTTCCAGAGGTTCATTGGCTGCCAGGTTAATACTGCAGTTGTAGTTACCTTAATATTACCCTCAAATTTCTCAATTGGGATTATATTTGGCAACATTGCCACCTCCTGGCAGACCACAACTTGGGTAATTGTTGGAAATATCAATTTCTGGCTGCCTTCTGACTTGTGTGGTTTTCTTCCCAAATGAGCGATGTGGACTGAACGACCCCCTCTCGTTTGTCACCTTTCTGATGATCTGATGCCTTAATGAGGTCCCATTGTTGTATTTGTTAAAGCTATGTCGAGTGGTGGAGGGTTTAACGACACATTTATATTTAAGTGATATAACCAACAAAAATTATATTGTGGATGTTAAAGCTATGTTCAGATTAATGTTTGCAACTAACAGGACTTTCTCATTGGCAAAGTATACACAATCTCATACATTTGTAATTATGAGAATGTGACGCCCATTTAGTCGTTGCTGTTTCTTGCTGCCCATTTGACGTTTTGGAGATTATAAATTAAGGTCAAACCCAAGATAGGAACGTGTCATTTAGCACTGCAGTATATTATTGCTTCAAGTGACTGAACTGAATGACAGCCTGCTCATGTTATGTGCACAGCACATTAGTTCCCTTCATGTTTTGTTGTAAAGATGCGCAGGTGTTTGCTCTGCAAGCAAGATTGAAGACACTAAGAATTCTTTACGAACAGAAACCATCTTCTCCACAGTCAGGGGTGTTGAAGGAGTTACAAGAGAAATCAGACCGGTAACGATGCCCACCTAACACTCCTACTGACGATTTGTAATTAAGTCACGTGCAGACATCTTTCTCTAGACTTTCTGTTAGTGAGCAGATGGGCACTTAATTGGTTACTGGATAAGTCGTGACTTTGTTGTGTATGGTAACTGGTGAAGGGTAGCAATTTAGAAAATAAGTGAGTTTTTTCTCTTATTCAAATCACATGCTTTAGCATGTGTTTTACATTGCTTCTACAGACACCACCTGGGGGCACAAGCACGTTTTACTGTAGCTCCAGTGTGTTTAACTTAATTTATTGGTTTTACTGTTGTTTGCGTAGTACGAGTGTAGTGTTGTACTCACACGGACGTGTCACTTTATTTACCTTGCATCCAATATGGATGCTTCTCACCTACACTAACACACACACCCTTGTTCCGAACCCCCTGACTTCCCCCTACTCATCTCCGCACACCTCGTGCGCGGTAACCACTCTGTCTCCCCCGCTCTCTCACTCTATACTCTGCTATCCTGTCCTGCTTCCCTCACACCTCTGCCCTCGTCCCTGCCCCCAGCAGGGGATCAGCCAACACTGCTGGGGAGGTGAGGAGGGCGAGGTCCCAGGCGTCTTCTCCCCGACTGTTGTGTTCTTCATCCCTTGGGCACCAACCAACCAACTCACCGTGTTGCTCCGCACACTCCCTGATATATCCCTCCTCATTTGGGGTCCCCACATACCCCCCATTAAGCTGGCGCCTCCACGGCGCCTCCGGCACGCGCTCTCTCTTATCGTCTCCATCTCCCGCCTCTCCAGCGTCTACCCTGTGCCCCAAGGCTCACACCTGCTCATCCCCAAATGCACCCGCTCAATCAATGCTTCTCCCCCTAATTGCTGCCACTTCTTCAGCGCCTAATCCATGTCTCCACGCTTGCACCTGCGCGACCTCAGTTGCACTATCTCCATCAATGCTGCGCCCCCTAATTGCTGCCACACTGCTCCAGTGTCACCTCACATCACCCTATTGCTAACCCTGCACGTTACGCCACTACACGAGCATAAAAACAATCTGTAATTCAAACCCTTTTATTTCTTCTTTTTATTTTTTAATATCTCAACAAACGGATTTAAATGCATTATTTTAATCAGTAACTTTTATAGCAGCCTTTGCACGCCTGGCCATCCTGGCAAGCACCACCAGCGTTAGCAGCTACAACAATATATCAGCTACAATGGATGATCTCAAGCAGTTGTGCAATTTAATGCTTGGTAATATTCTGGATTTGTTGGTCCCCCTTCAAACAAGGAGGATTTCGGCCATCCGGCCATTTCCCTGGTATAACAATGAACTGCGCTCAATCGAGACGATAGTAAAGCTGAGCAACCTTGGAGAAGATTAGTCCTCATGGTTCATCAACACGTTTTTTTTAAGAGCTGCAACATCTCGACCAAGATGCCCCTGGCTTGAGCTAAATCGGATAATTTTTCTAAACTCGTCGCTGATAACTCCAACAAACCTCCGCTACTTTTTTGTACCAAATCACAGATGTTAAAACCCCCTCCACAAACACATTTCCTTGCCTCCACCAAAACATATAATCCATTCCTCGAGTTTTACCTCAGCAAAATTAAAGCCATCCGCCATTAAATGCAGTCTTCTTCTTTAACATAGCCACCAACCATTTTGCTGCTCTCTTGTCAGAGCACTACCCTTGATTCTGAAGTACCTAAACTATCGCCCTATCTCCAATATGCCCTTTCTTTACAAGGTTCTCAAGTGTGTGGATGCCTCTTGGCTCCAAAAGCATGTGCTTTCTAATGACCTCGAATCTTTCCAATATAGTTTTCGGCCTGGATACAGGACTGAGACGGCATTTGGTGAGGGTGGTAAAGTATCTTCTTGGTTCTTTCGGTAAAGTCACGTAGAAGGGAAGTAATAAAATAATAAAAATAAAACATAATGAAATAATTCTCACGACGTTTCGGCTACAACGCAAGCAGCCGTCTTCAGGTGAAGAATGAGACACTGCCAAGCTTGGAGCTTATATATAAGCTGGGTTGGAGGTGGAAGAAGAGCGCCTTAACAAAAGAATGTGCATATCAAGAGGAATTTAGCATATTCATGGGAAATGCGTAGGAGGTGGGCGGGGGGGTTTCAAAGTCATATTATGCTCATGCATTATGCAGGATCAGCAGCACCAAAGGGAGGGGGCAGGGGGTAGCATTAACAAAGGGAGGGAATGTTAATAGTATGTAGAAGCAATGAAACATGTCAATGGGAGAGTGGTGGTGGGAGACCCGCAGCGGAGCAAATAATGCATTCCCTGTGGAGAACACAAGATACACAGTTAATGCCAGTGAGTGGACTGCGGTCTGAAAGTCACCGTAAACGTGAACAACAATCAGTTAAGATCCGAAATGGTTTATTACGTCCTTCCAATGATTGCTGAGCCAGAATCCATCTTCTCGGTTGAAATTGTCTTTGTGTTTGTATATGTGGATCGCCTCATGAACGAATCTTTCATGGTAGCCAGATGGCTTGCAGAGAACCTCTGTCTTGGAGAAGTCAATGTCATGTGCGCCCACTGAATTGTAACAGTGATCTGCCACGGCTGAGGTGTTTGTCCTACCGTGTTTCAGGTCTGCTTTATGTTCACGGATGCGGTCCGAGACATGTCGTTTGGTTTCTCCAATGTAACTGCTACCACAGAGGCAACTTAGTTTGTAGACGCCAGGGTACTGTATGTCTGGAACCACGTCTTTTACAGACGGGACCAGATCACGGATTTTATGTACTGTGTTGAATCGGACCTGAATTTTGTGTTTAATCAGGATTTTGGAGATCTTTTTTGTGACCCCAGCAATGTAGGGTAAGGTGATGGTTTTGAAAGGCTCCTCAACAGGATCCTTCTTGATGGTTGGAATGATGGCTTTACGGATTGTGTAGTCTTAAGAGCTTGGCGTACGTGTTTGAGTTCACTGGCAATGTGTTCCTGGTCGGAGATGCATTGGGCTTTATGGTATAGAGTCTTGATGAGGGAGTTCTTCTGGGATGGATGGTGGTGGGAATCCGGTTTTAGTTAGGCATCCGTATGGGTGGCTTTCCTGTAGACAGAATGGCTCATTGAACCATCAGGTCTCCTTTTAATTAGGACATCCAAAAAGGGTAGCTTGCCATCTTTTTCGACTTCCATGGTGAATCTGATGGCTGGGTGTATGGAATTGATGTGGTCTAGAAATTGGTCTTGTCATCTGGCCACATGGCCGGCCTGTTACAATTCAGTGGGCTCACATGACATTGACTTCTCCAAGACAGAGGTTCTCTGCAAGCCATCTTGCTACCATGAGAGATTCGTTCATGAGGCGATCCACATATACAAACACAGAGACAATTTCAACCGAGAAGATGGATTCTGACTCAGCAATCATTGGAAGGACGTAATAAACCATTTCGGATCTTAACTGATTGTTGTTCACGTTTACGGTGACTTTCAGACCGCAGTCCACTCACTGGCATTAACTGTGTATCTTGTGTTCTCCACAGGGAATGCATTATTTGCTCCTCTGCAGGTCTCCTTTCATCGCTCTCCCATTGACATGTTTCATTGCTTCTACATACTATTAACATTCCCTCCCTTTGTTAATGCTACCCACTGCCCCCTCCCTTTGGTGCTGCTGATCCTGCATAATGCATGGGCATAATATGACTTTGAAACCCCCCCGCCCACCTCCTACGTATTTCCCATGAATATGCTAAATTCCTCTTGATATGCACATTTTTTGTTAAGGCGCTCTTCTTCCACCTCCAACCCAGCTTATATATAATCTCCAAGCTTGGCAGTGTCTCATTCTTCACCTGAAGACGGCTGCTTGCGTTGTAGCCGAAACGTCGTGAGAATTATTTTATTATGTTTTATTTTTATTATTTTATTACTTCCCTTCTATGTGACTTTACCGAAAGAACCAAGAAGATGAATCCCTGCAGTCACGAAAGCTTTAAATCGAAAAGGTGGTAAAGTATTTATTGACTGCCGCCAACACTGGCTCACCCAGCATTCTAGTTCTACTCGACCTGAGTGCTGCTTTTGATACCATCTGCTTAAATGATTGAAACATAATATGGGGGTTAATGGTACTGCACTG
Organism: Lethenteron reissneri; assembly: GCF_015708825.2. Taxonomy (NCBI): domain Eukaryota; kingdom Metazoa; phylum Chordata; class Hyperoartia; order Petromyzontiformes; family Petromyzontidae; genus Lethenteron; species Lethenteron reissneri. The sequence goes on from NC_083794.1 coordinate 15,693,761, forward strand.
TGCTTGACTTGATCCTGTTTATCGAATCGCAAGCAATTGATTAGACTGGGTGGCTCTTAAGTCTGCAACCAGCACCGTTTATTTCAGTGTCCCCCAGGGCTCTTCCCTGGGTCAACTTTTCTGTATCTACATGATCCCGTTAGGTACCACCCTTCCTCAATTTTCACTTTTATTCTGATGACACTCAAATTTACATACACTGCGTATCGAATGTTATGGATTCCCTCCGCTATCTCATTACCGCTTTCACTTATTCAAGCTTGGATGCAGCACAACTTCCAGCAGCTGATTGGGAATTAAACAGAGGTTATGCTCATTGGGTCTCACCATCAGCTGGTAAAGGCCGGTCCCTTCAGTCTGATGATCGATTGTTACAACTTTGGTCTTTGGATCTGCACATCAATAAAATCGTCAAGGTGGATTTTTTCATTTACGGAACATTGTGCGGTTATGTCTCATCCTCTCGTCCGCTTACGCAGAACAATTGGTTAATTTTCTTTTCTCGTGCATCGACGCCTGCAACTTCTTGGTATCTGGAACTTCCAGTATGGTTCTCAGATGACTCCAGTCTATTCAGAATACAGCTTCTATGGTTCTGACCCTCACATTGAAGGCACTGAATGATCTTCACCTCCAAATATTACTGTGCAACTACTCTCCAACAACAAGAACTCTGAGGATGGTGGACTTTGCTTCCATAGCAGATGGACTTTGGATCTTTCATCCGAAGGCTGTTCGGGAGTCCGGTTCATTTGAGATCTTCAAGTTCTTCCCGCCTAAAAACATTTCTCTTTCATATGGCTTTTTGTATTTTAACTGAGCCACTTCTTACCCAACCCCACCCCCATCATGATGGATGTAAAGTGCCTTGATATTTTATTAAAGGTGCTATATAAGCTGTACTTATTATCATTAATACTGCACATATAGTATATAGGTTGTGAAACAAACTTGTTTTATTTTAACATTGTAAATTCGTATAAATTATTGGTGGGTGTTCATAACGTTAGTTAGGTGTCAAATATGGCGAGTGCAATACCAAGCAATATTGACTTTACGTTGTGTTACACTTGTTTCCCATGGAAAGCCTCACTAAGTCTCAAGATCTTTTCAGGAGTGCCTGTAGGTTTTCACAGGAGTGGGCGATCACTGCTATGTGTTTCCGAATCGAGTAAAATGTGTTATTTTCAAATTTGGCCTGCAAAGGCAGATGGAGTGTAGTATTTACGGTTAAATACACAACCCACTAACCGAGGCGGCCTGCCCCAGATACCACTGCGCCATGTTACTGCCTGATTGCTGTGTATATATATATAGATAGGATTTTGAGAGTGCCGGCATGCCTCTTACAGCGCTGCCTCTTACAATGCCGTTTCATTATAGCGCTCCTTGTCCTGGATGAAAATTCCTGCCGGATCAGCCCATATATGGAAGGAAGTTGCCTATTGGAGCGTCTTTGCCCATATGTGGTCTTGTGGAACCAGAATCTAAATGTCTTGTATCAATTCTGCTCATAGTCGGTCCTTCAGCCGCTTTAAGAGTTTCCATTCATCTAGGGTTAATCACTGCATACATTAGTTGGCGATCTATGGATCGAGCAATCCCACTTGGTTCGTACTGCATAGCTTTCCGTGTGAAGCGTGTGTTTATGGCAGACGGTGGTTAATCTTACACACGCTCCAACCGAATGCACTGGTGAGTGTATCATTTATTGTATTTTTATATGTCATTATTTAAAGTTATTTTTATTTATACAATTCTTTAATATTCTTGTTTCTTTCGGTAAAGTCACGTAGAAGGGAAGTAATAAAATAATAAAAATAAAACATAATAAAACAATTCTCACGACGTTTCGGCTACAACGCAAGCAGCCGTCCTCAGGTGAGGACGGCTGCTTGCGTTGTAGCCGAAACGTCGTGAGAATTGTTTTATTATGTTTTATTTTTATTATTTTATTACTTCCCTTCTACGTGACTTTACCGAAAGAAACAAGAAGATGAATCCCTGCAGTCACGAAAGCTTTAAATCGAAATTCTTTAATAATTTAAATATGTGTACAGTATCATTTATTAAGGCTATTATCGATACCCCAATGAAGCCCTCATATCGGTCATCGGGACATTGTTGGACTTTTTGTGCGTGGTTGCAATTTACTTTGCTCCGTGCTTGTTAGCTGCTGAGGGCGTGACGGGTTTATTTTTTCCATTCCTGTTGCTGCATGTCCCTGTACTTTCCCCGTTCAGTTGTAATGTGCACTGTTGCCTACTTTATTGAGGGCGATATTGGCATTACCTCCTGTAATCACCCATGAATGTCTGTCTGTCCCGTGCGTGACGTCACTCCTCATGAGGCCCACCCCTCGTGTGACATCACTCCACATGAGGCCCACCCCCCCCTCATTAATATTAATGCGTGGGTGGATTTTTACACGAACGCAGAGGAAGGTCGAGCTGAATTAAAAAATGTATTACGCAAAGTCGCTTCAAATATGACGTTTCTTTACAGAAAGTGACGGTAAAAAATAAATCTAAGCAGCACACTGCTACATCCATGCGTGACGTCACTGCAAAAGAGGCCCCCCCCCTTTCATTAATATTCATGCGAACCTGGAAATTTACAATAACGCACAAGAAGGTCGCGCACTCCACATGCAGCACCCCTCCCCTCATTAATAATCATGAGGGGGTGACGTCACTCCACATGCCGCACCCCTCCACAATAACCATTAGTGGGTGATGTCACTTTACATGGGGCAACCCCCCCCCTCAATAATCATGAGCTGAACAATTTTTCTATTGAATATTTCAGATTTACGGCAATATACACCCGTCCTTGGACAGACAAAAAAGCTAGTATAAAATAAAGATTGATTGGTTGTGGTGTGCTCTACTCTCTGTTGTTGATGCCCGTGGCGTAAGTGGCTGCATTGTGTGTGTTGCTAACGATACTGGGCTGTGGCAGGCTGCAGGATGTGATGCGCCAAAACCAAGAACTGCGTAAAGAGAATGCAATCAGCGAGCACAGGGTGGACACCCTGAAAGATGAGAATGGGAGCCTGTCTCGCAAGGTTTGTTTTAAAAACCAGATTTCATAATTTACTAATTTTGTCCTGCTCATCTCCTATTAACAGCCTTTATCCAGTGGTGGAAATTCCCCATTTCTGCATACGTGATGCTTTGTAAAATTCTTTATTGTTATATTGTTCCTAAATGGGGCAACCTTTACCAATTCAATTGGTATCTAATTTACTCAGCCCAGATGTATTATAGGCTGAGTAAAACTCAACCAGGATCTAAACTCGCAACCTCCCATTTGTGAGCTGCCTGCTATACTTCCAAGCGACCTGGCTGGAGCTTATTTTCAAATTTTTACGTAAAATATTTACCCGATTATTTTCTTCATCTAATTGTATGTTAATGGGATCCTTTAAAATTAAACAAATCCATGTGTTTTTGTGTTTTCCACCAATTGTGTTACCATTGTACTATTGGTGCCATGTCATAAGACAACCAATCCATTTGAATCTGTCAAGGCAGTACAACCCATTCTATCATTGAGATGTTTTCAACTGACCTCTGGTCTATACAGTAGAAGGCAAAACTTTCCTAAACACCCCCTCACCGAGAGTAGTGTCCATGGCATAACAGTTCAGCAAATATTTTTCATTTACAGAGATTGAATTAAGCCCAGAACCAACTATAATGTGCTGATGTTTTTGTGCCATCATTGGTGAACAGACTGAGACCATCGGCTCGCTCCACTTGAGAACACGGTTTGACCAATGACCTCGGTGGTGCCAGCTCGGCGCTCTGACCTTTTGTGCCACCTGGCCACATCTGCCATGTTCTCTCCACACTCTCTTGTGTCTCCCCTTTCAGTGCAATCGTGTTTGCATTATCTGGTCTGCTGAGCTGATGAAAGTTTAAGCTAGGAATGAGAAAAACTAGTTTATGGCTGGTTTAAGTAGTTGGCTAAGGCTGATGAAGGTAATCGTACAAAGAATATTTGTACAGCTTCAAAGTGACATTCTGTTCTTGGTTTGCAGCTTGCAGATGCTGGAGTGAAGCTGAGTGAAAGTCGGACTAAGTTGCGTGAGGTGGTGAGCTGCAGTGAAGGGGTGCTCCTGCAGAAGGAGACAGAGTGTGTGGAACTGAAGACTCGACTGCAAACATTGCTGGACATAAAGGTAGCTCCAAGAATTTCACTTATTACAATATTTCCCCTGGATAATCCCTTGAGATGGAACAGGGCATCGATTGATACGTACATGGCAAACACTTAAAGACATGTACACTCACACACAGCACACACAGCTTCACCACACTCAACAATCACGCACATCGTACGGTGCAAAAGAAGTTCCACATACATACATACATCACACATAGCATCATTAGTAGTTATAGTATCATCAAACACGGCATCATTGTGTGTATTTGCGTATGTGCTGTGGGCTATGCAGTGTAAGTGGATCGTACGTGGTGTGTGGCATGTAGGCCGAGTTGGAAGAGCGAAGGGACATCCTGGAAGCCAAGGTGGCTGTTCTTGTGGAGCAGCTAGAGGAGACGCGGCAGGAGGTGGCCTGTGGGGAGGTTTTGGGAGATGCTATTCAGGTACAACCACGGTAATTAAATAACTAATGGAATCCTGTAGGATCATCGGACTATTAACACTCCTACCAGGAGGAGTCTTTTCAGGAAGAAGCAATCCAAAAGACCAATACCCCCTTTGTCACTACTGGGCTGTCTGTGCCCCTGATATAAGTTCAAAAATATTGTTAATGCTCAAATGAGCATTGAGGCACTGCCTATCTCCTGCTTACAGCCCAGAGCCAGGGCTGAAAGTTCCCCATTCCTATGGCAGGGGGCTGTCTGTATAGGGCATCCACTATTGACTTTCCCACAAAGTGGTACTAATTTTAATGACCATGGAATGAGCGGTGATTGGTTGAGTCAACCCCCCAAACCACTCTATCACTGATCCACCTCAGTTGTTGAAAACAAACACTCTTAAATCCAAAACTCCATTGATAGAAAAACGTTACAGTGAGGCATTCTATTATAGGTCTCCAGTGACATTACTTATGCGACTGCCACGTATTCTAGAACATGATTGCAGTGATGTGACTCACGTACAGGCAAAGCACCTGACTGGTTTTTAAAGCCTTGATCAGCCTGCAATACATAGGTTATTGTGTGCCACACAGATTTTATTTTTTTGCGTTCCACCTTCATTTAATTTACAAGTGGAGTGCACGGTTGCAGATGTATGCTCGAAATTATTGGTGCTTAGAGTGACAAATGACACTGTTAAGATGTAAACAATGCTTTTGCTGGTGATATTTTGGGTGACTGTAATAATTCCCCATATTTCTCTGTAGATGGACTCACTAAAGCAAGAAATAGCGACTTTGGTGAACACTCAGAACCATCATAATAGTTTAGTTCAACAACTGCAGTCTGATAAACATACTCTGCAGTCAATTATAGATGAAAACGATAGGCAGCTGGAGCTGCAGCTATTCCAACATCAGAACACATTGATGGAATTTCAAAGGGAATTGGACTTAATGAAACAAAATATAAAGGATCTTGAAAGGAAAGCAGAACAGAGAGAAAATGAATTGTTAGCTGAAATGGAAGAGAACAAAATTAATGTAGAAAAGCTTCAGAGTAAGTTGGAACAGAAGGAAGAAGATGTAATTTGTTTGGAAAAGGTTAACGAACAAGAGAGATGTAGATATTTGTCAAGTATTTCAAAGATGGAGAAGAAAATTCAAAACATTGAAAATGAAAAGTTAGAGCTGTCTGAGCAGATAAAACACATGCAGGAAGAACTCCGTTGTTTCTTGGCGAATGAATCCATTCTGAAGGAGGAGAGGGAGATGCTGAGAGTGAAAATATCTGATGCTGAGAATGAAAAACAGACACTTCTGAATGCAGTGTCTGACTTAGCACAAGAGAGAAACAGGCTCATAGGAAAACTGTCACTCCTGCAAGAGGAGAGTGAATGTCTAGGAAGGAAAGTGGTTGGCCTTGAGAAGGAGAAGGAATGTCTCGTGGTGAGTGTGACTGGTCTTGAGGAGGAGAAGGGACATCTTGTAATGAGAGTGTCTGACCTTGAAGAAGAGAAGGAAGGTCTTGTAGTGAGGGTGGCTCACCTTGAGGAGGAGAAAGAAGGTCTGGTAGTGAGGGTGGCAGGTCTTGAAGATGAGAAGGAACGTCTTGTAGTGAGGGTGAATGGTCTGGATGAGGAGAAAGGACGTCTTGTAATGACTGTGACTGGTCTTGAAAAGGAGAAGGACGGTCTTGTAATGAGGGTGGCTCACCTTGAGGAGGAGAAAGAAGGTCTTGTAATGAGGGTAGCTGCCCTTGAAGAGGAAAAGGAAAGTCTTGAACGGGACAAGGAAGGTCTTCTAATGAGGGTGTTAGGCCTTGAAGAGGAGAAGGAACATCTTGTAGTGAGGGTGACTTGCCTTGAGAACGAGAAGGAAGGTCTGGCAGTGAGGGTGGCAGGCCTTGAAGAGGAGAAAGAAAGTCTTATAGTGAGGGTGGCTGGTCTGCATGAGGAGAAAGGACGTCTAGTAATGACTGTGACTGGACTTGAAAAGGAGAAGGAAGGTCTATTAATGAGGGTGGCTGGCCTTGAGCAGGAGAAGAGACATCTCGTAATGAGGGTGGCTGACCTTGAAGAGGAGATGGAAGGTCTTGTAGTGAGGGTGGCTGGTCTAGAACAGGACAAGCAATGTCTTGTAATGAGGGTAGCTGCCCTTGAAGAGGAAAAGGAAATTCTTGAACGGGACAAGGAAGGTCTTGTAGTGAGGGTGACTGGCCTTGAGGAGCAGAAGGAAGGTCTTGCCGTGAGGGTGGCTGGTCTTGAGAACGAGAAGGAAGGTCTGGTAGTGAGGGTGGCAGACCTTGAGGAGGAGAAGGAAGGTATTGTAATGATGGTGGCTGGTCTGGATGAGGAGAAAGGACATCTTGTAATGAGGGTGGCAGGCCTTGAAGAGGAGAAGGAAGGTCTTGTAGTGAGGGTGGCTGGTCTTGAGAAGGAGAAGGAATGTTTTGTAGTGAGGGTGGCAGACCTTGAAGAGGAGAAGGAACGTCTTGTAGTGAGGGTGGCTGGTCTGCACGAGGAGAAAGGACATCTTGTAATGACTGTGACTGGTCTTGAAGAGGAGAAGGAACGTATATTAATGAGGGTGGCTGACCTTGAGCAAGAAAAGGAAGGTCTTGTAATGAGGGTAGCTGCCCTTGAAGAGGAAAATGAAAGTCTTGAACGGGACAAGGAAGGTCTTGTAGTGAGGGTGGCAGGACTTGAAGAGGAGAAGGAAGGTCTGGTAGTGAGGGTAGCTGGCCTTGAGGAGGAGAAGGAAGGTGTGGTAGTGAGGGTGGCTGACCTTGAAGAGGAGAAGGAACGTCTTGTAGTGAGGGTGGCTGGCCTTGAGGAGGAGAAGGAAGGTCTGGTGGTGAGGGTGGCTGACCTTGAAGAGGAGAAGGAATGTATTGTCATGAGGGTGGCTGGTCTCGATGAGGAGAAAGGACATCTTGTAATGAGGGTGGCAGGCCTTGAAGAGGAGAAGGAAGGTCTGGTAGTGAGGGTGGCTGGTCTTGAGAAGGAGAAGGAATGTTTTGTAGTGAGGGTGGCAGACCTTGAAGAGGAGAAGGAACGTCTTGTAGTGAGGGTGGCTGGTCTGCACGAGGAGAAAGGACATCTTGTAATGACTGTGACTGGTCTTGAAGAGGAGAAGGAACGTATATTAATGAGGGTGGCTGACCTTGAGCAAGAAAAGGAAGGTCTTGTAATGAGGGTAGCTGCCCTTGAAGAGGAAAATGAAAGTCTTGAACGGGACAAGGAAGGTCTTGTAGTGAGGGTGACTGGTCTTGAGGAGGAAAAGGAAGGTCTTGTAGTGAGGGTGGCAGGACTTGAAGAGGAGAAGGAAGGTATTGTAATGCGGGTGGCTGGTCTGGATGAGGAGAAAGGACATCTTGTAATGAGGGTGGCAGGCCTTGAAGAGGAGAAGGAAGGTCTGGTAGTGAGGGTAGCTGGCCTTGAGGAGGAGAAGGAACGTCTTGTAGTGAGGGTGGCTGGCCTTGAGGAGGAGAAGGAAGGTCTGGTGGTGAGGGTGGCTGACCTTGAAGAGGAGAAGGAATGTATTGTCATGAGGGTGGCTGGTCTCGATGAGGAGAAAGGACATCTTGTAATGACTGTGACTGGTCTTGAGAACGAGAAGGACGGTCTCGTAGTGAGGGTGGCTGGCCTTGAGGAGGAGAAGGAAGGTCTTGTAGTGAGAGTGACAGGACTTGAGGAGGAGAAGGAACGTCTTGTAGTGAGGGTGGCTGGCCTTGAGGAGGAGATGGAATGTATTGTCATGAGGGTGGCTGGTCTGGATGAGGAGAAAGGACATCTTGTAGTGAGGGTGGCTGGTCTTGAGAACGAGAACGAGGGTCTTGTAGCGAGGGTGGCAGGACTTGAGGAGGAGAAGGAAGGTATTGTAATGATGGTGGCTGGTCTGGATGAGGAGAAAGGACATCTTGTAGTGAGGGTGGCTGGTCTTGAGAACGAGAACGAGGGTCTTGTAGCGAGGGTGGCAGGACTTGAGGAGGAGAAGGAAGGTATTGTAATGATGGTGGCTGGTCTGGATGAGGAGAAAGGACATCTTGTAATGAGGGTGGCAGGCCTTGAAGAGGAGAAGGAAGGTCTTGTAGTGAGGGTGGCTGGTCTTGAGAAGGAGAAGGAATGTTTTGTAGTGAGGGTGGCAGACCTTGAAGAGGAGAAGGAACGTCTTGTAGTGAGGGTGGCTGGTCTGCACGAGGAGAAAGGACATCTTGTAATGACTGTGACTGGTCTTGAAGAGGAGAAGGAACGTATATTAATGAGGGTGGCTGACCTTGAGCAAGAAAAGGAAGGTCTTGTAATGAGGGTAGCTGCCCTTGAAGAGGAAAATGAAAGTCTTGAACGGGACAAGGAAGGTCTTGTAGTGAGGGTGACTGGTCTTGAGGAGGAAAAGGAAGGTCTTGTAGTGAGGGTGGCAGGACTTGAAGAGGAGAAGGAAGGTCTGGTAGTGAGGGTAGCTGGCCTTGAGGAGGAGAAGGAAGGTCTGGTAGTGAGGGTGGCTGACCTTGAAGAGGAGAAGGAACGTCTTGTAGTGAGGGTGGCTGGCCTTGAGGAGGAGAAGGAAGGTCTGGTGGTGAGGGTGGCTGGCCTTGAGGAGGAGATGGAATGTATTGTCATGAGGGTGGCTGGTCTGGATGAGGAGAAAGGACATCTTGTAGTGAGGGTGGCTGGTCTTGAGAACGAGAACGAGGGTCTTGTAGCGAGGGTGGCAGGACTTGAGGAAGAGAAGGAAGGTCTTGTAGTGAAGGTGGCTGGTCTGGATGAGGAGAAAGGACATCTTGTAATGACTGTGACTGGTCTTGAAAAGGAGAAGGGACATCTTGCAATGACGGTGGCTGATCTTGAAGAGGAGAAGGAAGGTCTTGTCATGAGGGTGACTGGTCTTGAGGAGGAGAAGGGGCATCTTGTAATGAGGGTGGCTGGCCTTGAAAAGGAGAAGGAGAATGAAGGTCAGCTTTTAATCTCGGCTGTGTCACAAAGGCAAGAAGAGCTTGAAAAGACACGAAAACAACTTGAAGAAAAAGAAGCGCTGGAGAATAACTTGAACGCACGCATTCAAGACAAGCATGTTCAATGCTCGTCATTTGAAGACACAATTACGGATCTTAATGGCGCGATTATGGATTTGCAAAGTCGATGTAGTTCCCTGCTAGGTGATAATCAAAAGATTGCTGACAAGTACGAGATTCAACTCGCGCAGGAGCGTTATTTGCAGAATAAAGTTCACGAACTAAAAAACAGCATATTTGAACTGAAAGAACAGCACGCTTTTCTCGCATTACAGAAGGAACAAGACAAAGAAATGTTCCAAAAGATTATTTCTGCTGCAGCTGCCAGAGAAAAGGTAGCAGCTGACAACATCAAGAAGACATTGGACTCACAGTTAAACGAGTTTGAACTAAAGTCAGCGCTCTTCAAACGCCAGAAATGCACAGCTGAGCAACGACTGCAGGTTCATCTTGTGGAAGCTGACAGGGTTAAGGAACAACTGGAGAACATGAGCCTGAAATATGAGTCAACACGGCAGAAGATGCTTGAGGATGGAGATGTGGCGCAGGGCGATAAGAGGAAGCTTCAACAAGAGGTAGCTTGTATTTATCTCTTGCATTAGAATTGAGCACATTTGGTTATTTGTGTAATTTTTAATAGCAAGTCTACTATGAAGAAAGGCGCTTTGTTTTACAGACATTATTATTTGGCTTGTTGAACCAAGAAAGCTTTAGTGAGTCTCATGACTATTTTTCAGTAAAGGGCAATGATTGCTAGGTCTTCCCCAATTGGGTGTTGTCAGTACATTTCAAAGTGTTGGCAAATTTGGACTGTAATGTTGGCACACAATGGACTACTCGTTTGCAAATATATCATGGCATCTTTAACATTGACTTTGAAGCAAACGGTGCATATTTTTTCATGGTGAATACACACCGCAGTGTTAAAACGAGGGCGGTCTTCCAGATTTGAACCGCGGATATCTGTAACTACCACTCGGTGATGTCAATTATATTTTATTGATTTATAAGTATTTTGGAATGTTCACAATTAATGTTTCCTGTGTTTGTAGGCTGATGATTTAAAGCAAAAACTAAAAGAATGTGAAGGCAATCACAAGGTGCGTATCCTCAGTGCAATGTCTTTCATAAAACATGCACAGATGTGCATTGATGTCATCATGCATTTTCAGGAATAACAAGTGTTGGTCTTGTACAGCATCTTGCGGTTATTTCACTTAAGATGTCAATGCGTTGAACGTATTTTGAAAATGCATTTAAAATAGAAAACAACCTTTCTACTCATGTGGGATTTTAAAAATAAGATTAACGGCACACAGACTCAGCAATCCTTGAAAATATGTCATCAACCACTTTGGGTCATGACTTGACTTGTGTTTTCTTGTCAATCAACCTTCACCATCAGCAGTGTGGTGTGTGGAGCGGGATGTAGTGATTTCCTGGCGGCCCTTGGCTGCATTGCCATTGTTGCTGCATTGGCATTGCTGCCCCGCCCATGTTGCTCGTGCTGCTGATACACTTGGGCTACGCCTATCTCCAATCCTTTACAAACAGTTTGCCGTTAGAGGTTAATCCCTTTTTCCTGATGACGACCGCTTTTGTTGCGATCAAAACGTCATGATATTTTTATTCACTTAATTTTTTTTTCTATCTACTTGACTTTACCAAAAGAACCATTGAATATGCCGTGCATGTGTTCTTGCAATGTGTTTTGGACCTAATCTCTGTAGCGTGTGTGATTTTAGGTCAAAGAGCAGAGATGGTCAGTTAGCCTGGAGCAAAGCCAAAAGCTGTGTCGGAGCTTGCAGTGCGAACTGGCTGAGAGCCAGAGGGATTCGGCCAACAAAGATTGGCTTATCCAGAACATAAAATCACAGGTGAGCAGGTCCTATAACATTCTATTCAGCTAAGCACATTCCAATCTGCTTCGCCCGATCGGTGCTGTTCAAGTCATTACTGAATGCCGTCCAATCTTGAAGCCTCAGCTTTTAATTACCATTGTATTTTTGGCAGATGGTGTCTGCCGGAGTCGGCAAGAAGTTGCGTCTCCCGTCCACAGATATGGATTGCAGGGTGTCCGCTGACTCCCACGGCACTGATAAAGTTGTGTGCAGGGCAAGCCGTGACCGCCTCACGTCGGTTAAGGCCAGTGGTGGGGGTGATGGTGCGACTTTCACTTCAGTAGCAGGTGGTAAGGGGCAGGCTGAATTGGAGAATGCCCAAGTGTCTACGAGAGGCTGCGGCACTAGCAAGCGCAATGGGAGCACTGCCGCCCGGCGGAATGAGAGCGATGAGCTGAGTACAGACTCCCTAGACGAGTCGGGCACGGTGGAGCACCACTGCTCCAAACAGATCATTCACATCTACATGAACAAGGTGCGCACAATGATGAGGCGGCTTTCATTAATTCCTTCGTTCACAGTGTCCTTCAAATAGGTTTATCCTTTTGCAATAGATCTGCGTGCTTTTCGTCAAGAGTTTCGTTTTAATTTCTCAGACTTTTTTCGTCTCATATTTTTTGATTGTTTTTCTATTCACTGTCAAAAAATTTAGTTTTCTTGGGCAGGACACAGATATACCCTCCCTTCTCTTTGCTTGATAAACGTGGACCCCTTTATAAGAGATTTTACACTGGTTTTAAACATTCAGCCTGGTTTCCCTACAACCCATCCTGGGATTAACCAGGCTGGATTGCGTGACGAGCTCACAGATCCTTGAAAGTTCTGGACACAGTCCCATCATTGAGCTCCGGCAGGTAGGAAAAGCTGCGTTGGCTGGCTTATGTAGAGGCATGCCCAGTCACCACATGCCCAAGCAGCACGGGCTAGATAAGAGATGGGCTGTGGTACAGAATAATGTGAAGCTGAGTGGAATTTTTAACACGGTGTGGAATTGCCAATGACTGGTACCAGCGTGGTCAGCCTCTGTAGAAAAGGCTCATGAAGGATGCTAGAGGGCAGTTGGAGGCAGTCGCCCTCCAATAAAACAAGAGGCAAACGGCTAAAACGCAGCAAGTTTGCACAGTAGGGATCACAGGTGGAGCATCTGTCAGTCATCTCAGCAGTCAACCCAAACCACCTGGGTCTATGCTGTCATCTGTCAGTGAGCCTTTGACACTTCACATGACCTCAAAGTGCACCTATCCTGGCATAAGCTTCCTGGTGACATAACTGCCACTCAGTGGTGAATTGCAGCTGTTGTGGCTGTGGGAAGCAATGTCAGTATGTGTGTGTAACTGGAATTCTGTTTTAGGAATCGAGCAGAGACCCTCAGGAGTGCGACACTACCCAGGTCTGGGGTGCCGGGTCTACACGTGATTCTCTGCTGGCCGAGCGAACGGCGTCTACAGTGCCCAGCGGGGTGCAGGGGCACAAGAGTAGTGCTGGTTTGGCTTGCATTCATTCACCGTAGCTGGATTTATTCTGCTCGCACTTAGTCATTTTTTCAGCATTACCCCATTCACATTTTATAAATACTGCAGTATTGATTAAGGTGATGATCCAGTTCAAACTGCAAACCTCCGTAACAAGCGGCGATCATCTTACTGCTGGGCTGTGTCACTTTTCTGAACTGGGAGAACTAAGACCGAAAGTAATAAAACTAATACTCAGCATGTGCGTGGCAGGCAAGGACACGTCGTTTGAGCTGGGCTCCATTGCGGATGAGGAGGAGGATGATATAAGTGGACGCATCGCAGAGCTGCAGTCGAGGAACATGCGCTGTGCCCCGCACATGAAGTCTTCCTACCCAGTGGAGACACAGGTGAGCGGCACCGCACACTCTGCACTCAAGCCACTGTGACTGATAAACAATTGTGCTTATTTCAAGGATATCCCTTTCTACAATGACCAGCGTGGTGAAGTATGGAAAACATCACCCATGACTGACACACCATATGGGAGACCATCCAGCAGTGGATTGATACAGAATTGTATATTAGTTTTGAAATGTATTAGTAAATGAATATAATGTCTTATTTTCCCCTTAATATTTGCCCTTATGTCAAAGTAAAGTTTGGCAAGTTAGCATTCACAATATACACTCCAGAACTTCCTATACATTCTTAATGGGCTGTGGACTTTGGGAAAACCGTATCGGGCACAGAACATTAGTCTAGGATTGCGCCATACTTGCATACAGACATATGATCAGCTGCTTATTATATAGTTAGTAGTTGAGCATGTTAGACATTTGGCCTTGAGCTTTTAAAAATCACAATTTAGCTTTGAATAATGAATATTGTCAAAAACATTAACCAATGTTGATACTCTTTATGCAATATATGTGTAACTAGCGGTAAGTACCCGGCGTTGCTCGGGCAAAAAAGGAAGATAGACACATGGACTTACACACAGACATTGACCCACACACATAGAAACACATCAACTTAGATGCACACACACACACATATATGGTTAAATCCAGGAAAGGATCGTTAGCAGGCCAGCCTAAATGTTTATAACTGGCGAAGATGTTCCATTAGGGGGGTGTATGTTTCGCAAGCGTAGAGAAGGGACGAAATTACCGTGGCCGAGAAGACCTGGAGCTTCATGCGGAGCGAAAGACCAGGTAGCTTCCACACAGCGTAACGCAGCCGATGAAAAGATAATGGCGCTCGACTGATTTGGAGTGAGACTTCTGCTGTTAAACCGGAGCCGGTCATGAGCACACTGGCCAGGTATGTGAATCTCGGCAATCTCTCCACAACTACCGCATCACCAATTGTGAATTGTGGGGGTGGATTGTTCGATGGTACAAAATACCCAGGCAAGTGCTTAGTTTTGGTGGGGCTGATGGTAAGGCCCCACCTCTTAGTGGCAAGCTCCAGGTTCAGCCGCAGTGAGCAGCAATCACCAGAGCATCGGCATACATAACATGGTTGAGCAATAGGGAGGCATCCCTTGACCGCACCCGGGCATCGATCAGCCTCCCATTGTATCTGTACCATATGGTAATTCCTCGGGAACAGCCATTGAAGGCTTCACGAACTACGTGGTCAAAAGATATGTTAAATAATGTGGAGCCAGAGGACATCCCTGTCACACCCTAAGGTGTAGAGGGAATGGCTCCGACTGACGGTCATGTAGTTTGACGCGGGGCCGCTCACCATCATGAAGGTCCTTAAGGATCATGAGCAAAGTTTGAGGGACTCCGAAAGCATGAAGAACAACCCAGAGTACAGGCCTACTGATGGTATCATAGGCCTTGAGCAGGTCAATAAAGCACATGCATTCACTCACACGCACACATGGACCTACAGACACGCAAAGAAATGGACTTACACTGACTGACATTGAGGCATGCACACAAAGCGACTAACACAGACAGCCATGGACTGACACACACAGACATATCGACTCACACACACAAACACATGGACTTACACACACATACATAGACTGACACACACATTGTCCTACACACACATAGACATATGTACTGTGACACACAGACATCTACTTTAGATACACACACATGGATTAACACACACACATCGACTGACACACATAGACATACAAACGCACATTGACTTACACACTCAGATGGAGCCATGCACACACATCGACTCGCACACACGCATTGACTTGCACACATCGAGTGAAACACACACGTATGGACTAACACACACATGTGGACTAACACACACACAGCGACAGATACGCACACAAATAGACTGACACACACACAAACACTTGTATGTACACACACACGGGGCGTTGTCCGTTTGAAAAAGACAGACACACACATGGACTTACACATAGACATGGACCCACACACATAGAAATCCATCGACTTACACGCACACAAACACATATGGACTCGCACACACAGACATGGACTTTAGGCACACGCATGTAGTTTCTGCACACGAACATTATGTTTCCGTTTGTGTGCATCTGTCCTTCACCATGTGGGTAGGTGGGGGCTGTTGTGGTGACGAGGCTGCATGTTTGTGTGTTTGTAGACATGTGTACAGACGACAGATGAGCAAATGAAACAGGGCGACCCCGTGGAGACGCTGCGCAGAGCTTCCATGTTGAGCTGCACTGGGCAAGAAAGACATTCACAGGTTCACACTTTGCTCCGACACTGCGCATGAGGGCGTGATGTGGCAAACAACAATGCTCGGACGCTTTTGTCTCCCCAGTACTGATGTTTAAATGCAGCATCAGGTACTCATTTATGGCTGAATTGGCCTAGGAGAGGCCCAGGACCGGTTAATATATTCGTCAATGATGTTGGTTGTGAGCAGGAATAATCACTGTGCTACCGCATGACAGTAATTTATTTTGGGTTAGATCCTTGTAGGGGTTTATACCAATATTTTAACATAACCCTTCACCCATTTGGTTAGTCAACAAGCCGATTTTGCTGAATAACTAAATAAATTAGCATATTTTTCCACATGACAGCTCGATATGATTGACTGCAATCATGAGTTACAGTTCAAAATGTACATTACAGATACAGTCTAACCCAAAAGAAACTATGAATTGGATGAGATATTTTAAGTATTTTTCAATTGTTAATGTCAAATATGTAAGTTAATCTTATGGCGTTAATTAGTGGAAATGGAATGTGGTGATTGTTCGTTTATACAAAGTTAATCAAAGCGTAGTAATGGTGTCCTTATTTAATTACTCAGTCTGACAGACATCCCCCATAACCAGAATTGCTCTGCCCCAAATTAGTCTGGCTTTGAGAGGTTTCACTGAATTCTGATTGGGCCACAGAGGCAAATGACCATTGTTGACTGCCCACAAAAAGTGGTACCTATTTTATTGATCCCAAGGTGATGATTTGCTGAGTTGACCCGTGACCAGGATTTGAACCTTCAACGTTGAGTTAAATGCTCTAGCCACAGTGGCACTGGTTAAGGCTGTGCATGTGTGATTCCATATGAGGGAACAGTAAGAATAAAAAAACGGACAATGAAAAATAAAAACTAATTTTCACAGTGAGAACCTTAACTGGTACATATTGTTGGGTGACCCCACGGAACATGTGTGCATGCCTTGTGACGGCAGAGCTTGGCTCCACGACGGTTCACCTTGGTGCCCAGGGGTCACGCGAGTCCCCCCGGCTTGTGGTCGCTCAAGTCCATAGTGGACAGAAGGCCGGCCACCAACACGGCCACTTTACGCTCGGACACGGTGGCCAGGGAGAAGAGAGGCCCTCCTTCACAGGCCGCTACCTTCTCCAGGAAACGCCCTGCATCTTCAGGGCAGTGTTCACTGCAGGTCGGTGATATCCACGATATTCTATAAAACAGCAATATCCGTTCATCCGCGCAGGTGTTAGATCGTGTTGAGACTTTCACAAAGCTTGTGCAGTGACACGGACCACCGGTATCGCGTTCACCACTTGTTGCATAGGTTCACTGGTTGTCACTGCTGGTGTATAAACCATAAAACAACATGCGCCCTCCATTTCACAGTTTACATTAATGATCTCGTGATGTATTTCATAAGAGTAGGCATTTTTTTTTATGGTGTCCTGGTCCAAATATCAAAAATTACGTGCAAATTAATCAGTTTGAATATGGCCCGACTGCATAAACTTCAGGGACCTCCTTAAAAAGTTATGAAAGTAAACGCTTTTTTAGGTAAACATGTGTAATAAATAAATAATAGACTGGAGAAATTGAACTAAGAATCAGTATGTCTATTATTATCTGACCAGATATTTTATTGTCATTGCAAAGAATCAAGGACAAGTGTATGTATGCTGAACTTCTTTCGCACCGTACGCAGCCAGCCATGCCCATTGAAGGCGTGGTATGTGAACCAACCACATCACAATGTATCAGGCATGTCATTGGAGTGGACCCAAGAGTTGAACAAATATGGATGCATTGAGTAAGACGAATGTCCACAAGTTCAGTCTAATACAATAAACTGTTCAGTAAAATCACAAAACGCTTTCTTTCCTTGAGCAGCAAAATGTAAAAGTAGACTGCACTGAGTGAACATGCGACGATATCTTCATGTAGTTTGTAAGCAAACATTCGCATTTTGACCATAAAGAAATAATGCCGTGCTTCACTACCCATTTGCTTTGTGTTGAATGTTTATTTGTACAGAACAAACGATTTCAAGGGGCAAGTATATCCAAACCTTATTGTGCAGAATCAGAAAACCAAGGCAGTGGAGGCTTTGAGTCATTTGAAAACATCATCCCAGAGGAGTCAGACTCTACAAATATCGAGGTACCTCATCCCCCCACCCCTCGCTCCACATGTTTATGGTGCCGACTACTTATCAACCCAGGAAAGTCTCAAAATCTCAACCCTTTTTCAGAATTGAAATATTTATACTAGAGAAATCCGATGAGCTATAAAGCTCTTTCCCACAAATGTCCTGCCAAGTGTTCACAGAAAAGGTAATTATGTTGCTCTCTGTATTCTTAATGAAGTAATTTGCAGGATATTCTTAGCATTGGGTTGTTTGGCCAACACCAGTTATGTTCAATGGTTTTTTAAATATGGGAGGAAACCGTAGAAGCTGGATGACAACCATGCAGAACAGGGGGAGAACATACATACTCAGGAATTGTGTACCGATGTCCTTTTTGCTGTGAAGCACACATCATCCTGCTGCCATTGTATCTAATGGAACAGAAGTATCGGTGGAAAACAGAAATCCACAGCTAGCAGATCGCAACTCAATCGCTGTGACTGAGCGTCACTTCCACCAGGCTTATGTGATTTGAGAAAACTCACTACTATTAGCCACTTCAAGAAATGTATGCTCAGGAATGGGTCTGTGTATCATATATAATTGTGTGGTGTCATTAGAGCTAAAACATGCTTGTCATAATGTACTCTAAAGTGGCACTTATAATTCGTTATCTTTGAGGAACTTAATACAAGACTGACTATATTTTAAAATTGTAATGCATATTTTATAAAAGTGGTATTCTTATGGATTGAACTTCCCTTGCTCGTTTGAGCCATTTGTGGGTGAGAAACCACTTTAAATTGACTACCATATAGAATTGTACAAAGAGTCGTGCATGAACATAGCTTGCAAGATGTTTTGGGTCGTTCTTGCTGATCTGCCAGACATTGACCAAAGTCTTCCAAGGCCCTTCTGTTTGCAGTGGATCCAGGCCACACCCAAGAGTTAGGCCACTAGCTTGACTCACACTAGAACATGTATTCACTGATTCATTTATACACAAGCATGTATCATGAAGGCAACATGTCATCCTCTGAATTCTCCCTTGCAGGCTTTGAGGCGGCAGAGTGTGGCTTTCCAGGTGCCAATCACTCCAAAGGTGAATCGTCAACTTAAACCCCTGCGCCGAATCGTTTTGGGAGCATCCAACAAAGCTGTAAAAACCCAGAAAAAGCACTAATTTGTAAATGTGAAGACAACAGGATAGATTGACATTATGATAATCACTTTGCATCATCTTGGCTATGTCCCACATTTGTTCATGGATACCTTGCCAAATTATCATGGAAAAATCTGAAAAAATGTTACATTCGTCAACACTTAAATGGAGCCCCATGTTCATGTGTTAAAATTCTGTGAGTTTGTTTTGAACTCATGGGGGGTGTACAGCTATTTGCAGGCTGGAGAAATCGTATGTTTTATCGTGTTTGGAGCTTTACAAACCAAGCATGGTGTATTAGACCAAAGGGTTTTGAATATGCAGACATTTAATTTGATACTGATCCTGACATTGCATTGGAATTTATATTTCAGATTGTGTAATGCAAGCTGCGTGGATGTGACTTGTTAACTGTACAAATAAAACGTTGATTTTATTTTATGTGCTGTGTTCTCTGGGAACTGCGTAAGGATCGAAGCGTTTGTAAGAAAGCGAATGGTTGCATTACTTAGAAGGTTCGGTCTTGGGGGGTGGGTCTCTGTGGTCTCTCTGCCTGATAAATTAATTAACCAACATGGACGCCTGCTAAATGCATCCGTAGCAGCAGCAGCTGATTACTGTGATACTGCTGCTGTACCTGTATATCAGCAGAATGTGGTGTTTTTGAGGATGCTTCTGCTTGTTCCATCATCATCAGGTTCAAGCAATGATGAGTTTTGTATCAGCATATGATTGAGATTCACCAGCAGCAGCACATGATGATTATGCTGAGAATACCAAATCATCATCAACAGCTGTAAGTGATGTTGATAATTCTGCATCATTACTCGCTGATGATGCTTCTGCTGTTCCACCATCGGCAACATCATGATCATCACCAGCAGCATAATTATTAGTAGCAAGTGGTGATAATTGCTCATGCTGCTGATGGTGATTTTGCATCATCAGAGCCCCATTAAATTAGCTTCAAAAGACCATGAGACATCGAGGTGAGACTAACCCACTCTATCCACTCATCTACTCACCCACTCCACCTACCCACACACCTACTCACCCGCTCGTTCACCCACAACACCGCCTTACCCTGTCTGTGTCTGTCTCTATGCCCGCAAAAATGAACTGTCATGTTTTGTATTATTTGTTGTAACGTTCTTACCCCATTCCCCTACTGGAAATCTGTGAAAAAGAGCTTTATAGCTCATCGGATTCCTCGAGTATAAAATATTCTGATTCTGAACTGTATGTTGAACTTATTTTGCACTCTACTGCTAATCCTGCATAATGCACGGGCATAATTAGTACTATTCACATACCTGCATTTCCCATATCCCCTCCCTTTGATGCTGCTAATCCTGCATAATGCACGGGCATATGTAGTACTAGTCACATTCCTGCATTTCCCATAAATATGCTAAATTCCTCTTGATATGCAAATTATTTTGTCGAAGCGCCCTTTCCCCCCCTCCCAACCCAGCTTATATATATGCTCCAAGCTCGTGTGCTGTTTCATTCAGACGCTGTCTCCCCGACAGACCTGGTTTTCACCTGAGGACGGCTGCTTGCGTTGTGGCCGAAATGTCGTGAGAATTATTTTATTATGTTTTATTATTTTATTACTTCCCTTCTACGTGACTTTACCGAAAGAACCAAGAAGATGAATCCCTGCAGTCACGAAAGCTTTAAATCGAAATTTGACTATACATTGTCATATTACACTGTTTTATTCTACCCACTCAACTGTATACCACACTGCTATATATTCACTATAAAATTACGATACTATATATTACCTTATACATTGTATATACACTATACTATTAACCGTCGCGTGAAAGGTACTAAGAGGAAGCAACGAAATGTCAATGGGAGAGTGGTGAGGGGAAGCTTGCACTCTCCCATTGACATTATTAAATTATATACTGTATTACTATGCACCACCCTAAAGTATAGCAACTGAATTATAACAATCATTGTGGCATGCAAGCCAGATATTCAATTAAATCAAAGCTATAGGGCTGAGGTGGTTATCTGAGCATTACAGATTAGGGTCAGGGCGATTCAAGTCACGTGTTGCCCTCTTGTGGACAAATGCACAACTACAGTAAATAGAGAAATGTTTGGGTTATATCGCGTAAAGATAAATGTTAAACCCGCCACCACCCGACACAGCCAATTATAAAGGTTTCTCACTTAAACAAAACATGGCAATTCGTTACGAGTGCAGCACACCGGTGTGTTGCTGTTAATGTTGTGGGTACTCTCCAATACACCCACACGCATGGTGGCCACCACGCGGGTGGCACTGCCTCCGTGTGGTGGCACTGCAGTTGTATCACGTGGTGGCCACACGGTGGCGCTGCAGCTGTATCACGTGGTGGCCAAACGGGGGCGCTGCAGGTGTATCACGTGGTGGCCACACGGTGGCGCTGCAGTTGTATCACGTGGTGGCCACACGGTGGCGCTGCAGTTGTATCACGTGGTGGCCACACGGTGGCGCTGCAGTTGTACCGCGTGGTGGCCAAGCGGTGGCGCTGCAGTTGTATCACGTGGTGGCCACACGGGGGCGCTGCAGTTGTACCGCGTGGTGGCCACACGGTGGCGCTGCAGTTGTATCACGTGGTGGCCACACGGGGGCGCTGCAGTTGTATCACGTGGTGGCCACACGGTGGCGCTGCAGTTGTATCACGTGGTGGCCACACGGGGGCGCTGCAGTTGTATCACGTGGTGGCCACACGGGGGCGCTGCAGTTGTACCGCGTGGTGGCCGCACGGTGGCGCTTGAGTTGTATCACGTGGTGGCCACACGGGGGCGCTGCAGTTGTATCACGTGGTGGCCACACGGTGGCGCTGGAGTTGTATCACGTGGTGGCCACACGGTGGCGCTGCAGTTGTATCACGTGGTGGCCACACGGGGGCGCTGCAGTTGTGCAGTTGTATCACGTGGTGGCCACACGGTGGCGCCGCAATTGTATCACGTGGTGGCCACACGGTGGAGCCGCAGTTGTATCACGTGGTGGCCACACGGTGGCGCTGCAGTTGTATCACGTGGTGGCCACACGGGGGCGCTGCAGTTGTGCAGCTGTATCACGTGGTGGCCACACGGTGGCGCCGCAATTGTATCACGTGGTGGCCACACGGTGGCGCTGCAGTTGTATCACGTGGTGGCCACACGGTGGCGCTGCAGTTGTGCAGTTGTATCACGTGGTGGCCACACGGGGGCGCTGCAGTTGTATCACGTGGTGGCCACACGGTGGCGCTGCAGTTGTATCACGTGGTGGCCACACGGGGGCGCTGAAGTTGTATCACGTGGTCGCCACACGGTGGCGCTGCAGTTGTATCACGTGGTGGCCACACGGTGGCGCTGCAGTTGTATCACGTGGTGGCCACACGGGGGCGCTGAAGTTGTATCACGTGGTCGCCACACGGTGGCGCTGCAGTTGTATCACGTGGTGGCCACACGGTGGCGCTGCAGTTGACTTACGTGGTGGCCACACGGTGGCGCTGCAGTTGACTTACGTGGTGGCCACACGGGGGCGCTGCAGTTGTATCACGTGGTGGCCACACGGTGGCGCTGCAGTTGACTTACGTGGTGGCCACACGGGGGCGTTGCGGTTGTATCACGTTGTGCCACACGGGGGCGTTGGCAGGTTGTATCACGTGGTTGCCACACGGTGGTGCTGCAGTTGTACTCACGTGGTGGCCACACGGTGCGCTGCAGTTTACTTACGTGGTGGCCACACGGTGGGCGCTGCAGTTGTATCATCGTTGGTGGCCACACGGTGGCGCTGGAGTTGTATCATGTGGTGCCACACGTGGGCGCTGCAGGTGTATCACGTGGTGGCCACACGGTGGCGCTGCAGTTGTATCACGTGGTGGCCACACGGGGCGCTGCAGTGTATCACGTGGTGGCCACACGGTGGCGCTGGAGTTGTATCATGTGGTGGCCACACGGTGGCGCTGCAGGTGTATCACGTGGTGCCACACGGTGGCGCTGCAGTTTATCACGTGGTGGCCACACGGGGGCGCTGCAGTTGTATCACGTGGTGGCCACACGGTGGCGCTGCAGCTTGTATCACGTGGTGGCCACAAGGTGGCGCTGCAGCTGTATCACGTGGTGGCCAAACGGGGGCGGCTGCAGTTGTATCACGTGGTGGCCACACGGCGCTGCAGTTGTATCACGTGGTGGCCACACGGGGCGCTGCAGTTGTCACGTGGTGGCCACACGGTGGCGCTGCAGTTGTATCACGTGGTGGCCACACGGGGGCGCTGCAGTTGTATCACGTGGTGGCCACACGGGGGCGCTGCAGTTGTACCGTGGTGGCCACACGGTGGCGCTGAGTTGTATCACGTGGTGACCACACGGGGCGCTGCAGTTGTATCACGTGGTGGCCACACGGGGGCGCTGCAGTTGTATCACGTGGTGGCCACACGGTGGCGCTGCAGTTGTATCACGTGGTGGCCACACGGGGGCGCTGAGTTGTATCACGTGGTGGCCACACGGGGGCGCTGCAGTTGTATCACGTGGTGGCCACACGGTGGCGCTGCAGTTGTATCACGTGGTGGCCACACGGGGCGCTGCAGTTGTATACGTGGTGGCCACACGGTGGCGCTTCAGTTGTATCACGTGGTGGCCACACGGTGGCGCTGGAGTTGTATCACGTGGTGGCCACACGGGGGCGCTGGAGTTGTATCACGTGGTGGCCACACGGTGGCGCTGCAGTTGTATCACGTGGTGGCCACACGGGGGCGCTGCAGTTGTATCACGTGGTGGCCACACGGGGGCGCTGCAGTTGTTTCACGTGGTGGCCATGTGGTGGCCACACGGTGGTGCTGCAGTTGTATCACGTGGTGGCCACACGGTGGCGCTGCAGTTGTATCACGTGGTGGCCACGTGGTGGCCACACGGTGGTGCTGCAGTTGTATCACGTGGTGGCCACGGTGGCGCTGCAGTTGTATCACGTGGTGGCCACACGGGGGCGCTGCAGTTTGTATCACGTGGTGGCCACACGGGGGCGCTGAAGTTGTATCACGTGGTCGCCACACGGTGGCGCTGCAGTTGTATCACGTGGTGGCCACACGGTGGCGCTGCAGTTGAATTACGTGGTGGCCACACGGTGGCGCTGCAGTTGTATCACGTGGTGGCCACACGGTGGCGCTGGAGTTGTATCACGTGGTGGCCACACGGGGGCGCTGCAGTTGTATCACGTGGTGGCCACACGGTGGCGCTGCAGTTGTATCACGTTGGCCACACGGTGGCGCTGCAGTTGTATCACGTGGTGGCCACACGGTGGCGCTGCAGTTGTATCACGTGGTGGCCACACGTGGCGCTGCAGTTGTATCACGTGGTGGCCACACGGGGCGCTGCAGTTGTATCACGTGGTGGCCACACGGGGCGCCAGTTGTATCACGTGGTGGCCACACGGTGGCGCTGCAGTTGTATCACGTGGTGGCCACACGGGGCGCTGCAGTTGTATCACGTGGTGGCCACACGGTGGCGCTGCAGTTGTATCACGTGGTGGCCACACGGTGGCGCTGCAGTTGTATCACGTGGTGGCCACACGGTGGGCTGCAGTTGTATCACGTGGTGGCCACACGGTGGCGCTGCAGTTGTATCACGTGGTGGCCACACGGTGGCGCTGCAGTTGTATCACGTGGTGGCCACACGGTGGCGCTGCAGTTGTATCACGTGGTGGCCACACGGGGCTGCAGTTGTATCACGTGTGGCCACACGGTGGCGCTGCAGTTGTATCACGTGGTGGCCACACGGTGGCGCTGCAGTTGTATCACGTGGTGGCCACACGGGGCGCTGCAGTTGTATCACGTGGTGGCCACACGGTGGCGCTGCAGTTGTATCACGTGGTGGCCACACGGGGCGCTGCAGTTGTATCACGTGGTGGCCACACGGTGGCGCTGCAGTGTAGTTGTATCACGTGGTGGCCACACGGTGGCGCTGCAGTTGTATCACGTGGGGCCACACGGTGGGCTGCAGTTGTATCACGTGGTGGCCACACGGGGCGCTGCAGTTGTATCACGTGGTGGCCACACGGGGCGCTGAGTTGTATCACGTGGTGGCCACACGGTGGCGCTGCAGTTGTATCACGTGGTGGCCACACGGTGGCGCTGCAGTTGTATCACGTGGTGGCCACACGGTGGCGCTGCAGTTGTATCACGTGGTGGCCACACGGGGCGCTGCAGTTGTATCACGTGGTGGCCACACGGTGGCGCTGCAGTTGTATCACGTGGTGGCCACACGGGGCGCTGCAGTTGTATCACGTGGTGGCCACACGGGGCGCTGCAGTTGTATCACGTGGTGGCCACACGGGGGCGCTGCAGTTGTATCACGTGGTGGCCACACGGTGGCGCTGCAGTTGTATCACGTGGTGGCCACACGGTGGCGCTGCAGTTGTATCACGTGGTGGCCACACGGTGGCGCTGCAGTTGTATCACGT
>NC_083794.1:15723371-15826886 GCF_015708825.2 Lethenteron reissneri
GACCCCCCGCCGGTATTTGGGGTCACCAGTTCCGGGTGTCGGAGTCGCTGCTGTCCTGGTCGTTGGAGGAGGTGGAGGCGTGGGGGGCACGCAGCCTCCGCCGGCTTGGGTCCCCGTGGGGGGGGCCGCAGTGGAGGGGGGAGGGTGGGGGAGATGTCGACTCCTGCGGAGAACACGGGACGATTCGTCGCCTCGTGAATGATGCCCATTATTCACCCACGCGAGATTTCTGCCAATATCAGCATTGACGACCTTTATTCAACCCGAGTAGCCCGGCCCTGTGGCCTCTGTGGCCCGGAGCCCCGGTGCAGTTTCCACCGCCTGCGCATTGCGCTCGGCAGCCGAGTGGCCGTAGTGCACAGAGATCACTTGACTAAGTTTCAGCTCGAGCCCCCCGCACACCACGCGACTTGTGTGTTGGCCACCCCCACGCCGAACCTCTCCCTCTCCCTGCCGCCGCCCCCTCTGAAGACCGTGAACCCCCCACAGGGCTGTGACCCCCCCCCTCGCCCCACTCACCCTGGAGGAGTCGGAGGTGAAGGTGTTACTCCGGGACCTGAGGCTGTCGCTCCCAGAGCCACTCCTGGGCTTGGCGCCTCCCTGCACCGAGGGACAAAACGACAGCAACAACAACAGCGTTCATCCGTAACGTCGTCGTCACCACCGCCGCAGCCGTCGTTGTAGCGTGCCAAGATCTACCCATAAATTTCGATTTAAAGCTTTCGTGACTGCAGGGATTCATCTTCTTGTTTCTTTCGGTAAAGTCACGTAGAAGGGAAGTAATAAAATAATAAAAATAAAACATAATAAAACAATTCTCACGACGTTTCGGCTACAACGCAAGCAGCCGTCTTCAGGTGAAGAATGAGACACTACCAAACTAGGAGCTTATATATAAGCTGCATTGGGGGTTGAAGAGCGCCTTAACAAAAAGAATGTGCATGTGAAGAGGAATTTAGCATATTCATGGAAAATGCGTAGGCGTTGGGCGGGGGGGTCAAAGTCATATTATGCCCATGCATTATGCAGGATCAGCAGCAACCAAGGGGGTTGCAGGGATTAGCAGTAACAAAGGAAAGGATGTTAATGATATGTAGCTGCAGTACTCAACAACCACCGTAGAAAACTAAAGTATAAACTACATAAAAAAACTAAAGTATAAACTGCATCGCACCATCAGTATACTTACTATACTCTATAATAAGCTGAGTTACTACAGCAAGTAATACATTACAATTCTACCTCGGAAAAATTCTATGATATGCTTCCATCTAAACCTTAGTCTCTTATATCACACGAGCATATACCGTACTATATACTGCCATAGATAACCCAACATTAAATTATATACTGTATTGCGGTAAACCAACCTATATCTTATACATTTAATATAACACTATGTATTATTCTACACACCCTAATGTGTATCGAAATGGTTTATTACTTCCTTCCAATGATTGCTGAGCCAGAATCCATCTTCTCGGTTAAAATCCTGATTAAACACAAGATCCAGGTCCGAGTTCAACACAGTACATAAAATCCGTGATCTGGTACCGTCTGTAAAAGATGTGGTTCCAGACATACAGTACCCTGGCGTCTACAACTAAGTTGCCTCTGTGGTAGCAGTTACATTGGGAAACCAAACGACATGTCTCGGACCGCATCCGTGACATAAAGCTGACCGGAAACACGGTAGGACAAACACCTCAGCCGTGGCAGATCACTGTTACAACTCAGTGGGCTCACATGATATCGACTTCTCCAAGACCAGAGGTTCTCTGCAAGCCATCTGGCTATCATGAGAGATTCGTTCATGAGGCGATCCACATATACAAACACAGAGACAATTTTACCGAGAAGATGGATTCTGGCTCAGCAATCATTGGAAGGACGTAATAAACCATTTCGATACACATTAGGGTGTGTAGAATAATACATAGTGTTATATTAAATGTATAAGATATAGGTTGGTTACAGCAATACAGTAATAATTTAATGTTGGGTTTATCTATGGCAGTATATAGTACGGTATATGCTCGTGTGATATAAGAGAATAAGGTTTAGGATGGAAGCATATCATAGAATTTTTACGAGGTAGAATTGTAATGTATTACTTGCTGTTAGTAACTCAGCTTATTATAGAGTATAGTAAGTATACTGATGGTGCGATGCAGTTTATACTTTAGTTTTTTATGTAGTTTATACTTTAGTTTTCTACGTGGTTGTTGAGTAACTGCAGCTACATATCATTAACATTCCTTTCCTTTGTTACTGCTAATCCCTGCACCCCCCTTGGTTGCTGCTGATCCTGCATAATGCATGGGCATAATATGACTTTGACACCCCCCCGCCCAACGCCTACGCATTTTCCATGAATATGCTAAATTCCTCTTCACATGCACATTCTTTTTGTTAAGGCGCTCTTCAACCCCCAATGCAGCTTATATATAAGCTCCTAGTTTGGTAGTGTCTCATTCTTCACCTGAAGACGGCTGCTTGCGTTGTAGCCGAAACGTCGTGAGAATTGTTTTATTATGTTTTATTTTTATTATTTTTATTACTTCCCTTCTACGTGACTTTACCGAAAGAAACAAGAAGAAAGATCTACCCACTGCTGGATGAAGGCCCCCCCACCCCCCAAGTTGTCGCCATTCTCTCAGCAATCCTGCCAAGTGAACGATTCATCCGGCTCAAAGCGCAAGCCGATTCCACCGCTCCATCTCCCGTGGAGGACGTCCTCGAGGCTGCGGTGCCAACCTTTGTCTGTGATTCACGAGTGGCTCTCTCTCGCCAGCCATCCCGCACTGCCAAACCCCCCTCCTCTTCCTTTGCCGAGCAAGCAACCTGCAGTTTGTTCTCTAATCCACGCGTTCCTCTTTCTCCCGTCTTCATTAAAGACGTCAACATGCTAGCCGAGGCTAACAATGGTGCACCGATCGATGAATGGAATCGTGAGGATTAACGTAACATTGTAACGTGGTGTGGAGTGGTCGTGTGCTGGATAGCGCACTGCCCTATGAACTTGACCGACCTGTCGCCCTCACTAGACCAATCAATCGGTACTGACCGGCGTGGTGAAGTATGGTCAAACAACCCCCCAAGTGACACACATTGCACACGTAGAGGGAGGCCTTCATCCAGCAGTGGATTAGCAGCAGACAGTACTGATTAATAGTCATTTATATTAAGAAATGACGATTAAATAAACGCTATAAGAATATGGCAAACATTACAAATACATAATAAACATGTTTTCAAGTAAAAAAAAGATATCGTTAAAGTAGTAGGATGCAGTTTCATCAAGCAGCGTGTTGACCACGGCTGAAGCAGAGGAGGAAGATGATGATGTGTTATTTGTGTTGGTGCAAGGTAAATGATTGTGCCCTTTAAAGGATCGGAAAATGTGAAAATTGAAATGGAGCAAGAGAAGAACCACACAGCGCGGTTTCAAACATTCGTTATTATAATGGCGCGGGGTCAAAGGTCAACCGAGATAAGCAGGGCCACATAATCGGAACGCTCGCCACAGCCTCGTGCCCACATCCCCCCGCCCCCCCTTCAAACACTCCACACCGCCACCAAACACTCCACACTCTGTACGCACTCATCGATCCGTACAGAAACACTCGCGTGCTCCACACACAAAAACAATCTCCAATAACCACGCACACTGCGTACAAAAATTACTTACTAGCAACACTCTCTGATCTGTACTCTGTCTGCACAGCACACAAACGCTCTCCACTATGTACGCACTCTTGAATCTTCACGGAAACACTCCCCAACGCAGCTCTCCGGCGTGTTTAAGGGTCGTACCGCGTGTCGTTCGGCACGATGTCAGACGTTTCGCTCCATGGCCCAGGAGCCCCTTCGGCTCCCCGCCACCCCCCGTGAGAATGGACGCCGCTGCTTCTCCATGCAGCCGCAGCAGCGTCGAGACCCCGACGCTGCCTCTCTCCCTCCCTGACCCCCGTGCTCCGATTCCTCCTATCCTTTCTCCATCCCTTTCCCTCTCATCCCCCATTCTTTCTCTCTTCCCTCTCCCATTCCTCTTTCCCATGCATTACATCCTTGACTCTACCCCCCCCCCCCCCGCTCCTTCCAACCAAAGTTTACGAATCAAAGTGGTGAAGGGTGACCGGGTCAGAGCGCTCTCTCTGCACGTGACAGTGGCAATCAGATTTCGATTTCAAGCTTTCGTGACTGCAGGGATTCATCTTCTTGGTTCTTTCGGTAAAGTCACGTAGAAGGGAAATAATAAAATAATAACGACGTTTCGTCGTGAGAATTATTTGAGAATGTTTTATTTTTATTATTTTATTATTTCCCTTCTACGTGACTTTACCGAAAGAACCAAGAAGAGTGGCAATCAGCGCAGCACTGTTCCCACAGAAGCAATGCATCGCGGTGGGGGGGGGGGGGGCGTCGACCGTGCAGATGGAGTGGTGGAACCGGCTCGTTCTGCAAGCGGCCGCGTGGATCGTTAACGCGTTGCAGGATCGTGAGGAGCGTGCGACGCGCTTGGGCAGACCTCGATCCGGTAGTGGATAAAGCATGCTGATGATGACGATGGCCGATACCCACTTGTACACTTACACGTACACCCCCCCCCCCATGGAGACACACCCATTCACACACACAAAGACAAACAGACTGCAGGGCAAGTGTTGTCAGCGAACACCCATAAGGGTGGCATGGCACACGAGGTGGTGCATGGCCAGCACCACACCTGGCCGCCTTTGTCTCTCCGGTGATGGTGTGTTACACTCCACATCAGGAGGAGTGCTGATGAATCAACAGAGCTGGGAGGCCACGAACCGGTTCACATATGTGTCACCGATGTGGCGCGCAGGGCCACGGGTGGGAATCGGACTCGGACCGCCGGGTTTGTCGCACGCTATCCATTGCACTACCGCTCCCCATATGAACACACACACGAACACACATGCATACACAAAGACCCCCGTATAGCCTGCAAAAGACTGTTGGGGTAGGTCCTGTTAATGAGCACCTATGAAGGCCGACACGGTACATGATGGGGTGGGTGGCCAGCACCACGCCCGACTGCCTTTGTTTCCCTAGTGGCGATGTTTACACACCGCACCAGGTACTCATTTGAGGCTGAGTCGATCTAGGGGAGGCTCAGGACCAGTTCAGATAATCGTCACTGGCGTTGGCCACGAGCGGGAATCGCGCCCAGGTCGCCGGGTTCGTAGCGCAGAGCGCTAACCGCTACACCACCGCTCCCCACACACAAACACATACAGCCCTAAACTCCATGCAGCATCACTCTCCAGTCCATACAGAAACACTCCCTCTCCTCCCTGCACTGGCTCTCCCCTGCCCACTCGCTCACCAGCGCTGAGAAGATGTTCTCCAGAGAGGTGGCGAGACCCTTGGAGGCCTTGCTCTTCAGGAATTCCAGTTTGCCTAAACCGCCTGAGCTCTGATGATGCTGCTGCTCTTGCTGCTGCTGCTGCTGGGCCGAGATTATGTGGCTCCGCGTGGGCTCCTGCACACAGCAGGAAGCAGGAAGGAGCGGTGGTTTTTACCAAACGCGCGACGAGAACGACGCTCGCTGTGCCGCACAGAGCATGTGACGTAGCGCTGGGGACAGCAAGGGCCCACGGGGCCACACGCGGCCCACGACTTCACAACCTGGCGTGGCGCGCGTACCCGCTCTCCACACCTGTGCACGTAGACGCGCGGACGTCACCGTGCGTGCGTCGCCCTCCCCGCCTCGCCCCCCACCAGCGTCGTCCCTCCTCGCGTGGACACCGGCTGGGGGGGGGGGGGGGGGGTGACGGAAACGCGGATAGGGACAGATCAACAGATGAACAGACTGGAGCGAAACGTCGGACATTACACCAAACGACGCGCAGTGGAACAGCTACGCTCCACCACCGCTCCAGCCTGGGGGCCGTCCATCAATGACGTCACGCGATTTTGGACAATTTTTTACCCCCCCTACCCTCGTCACACGGCGTCACAAAAAGTCAGACCCCCCCTTAAATATGACGTCACGAAGCTCTGCCCCCCCCTCCCCAAATGTTTTTTAACATGCTTCTAACCGCTTTAAACTATTGTCATTGTAGTGCATATTTAATGTGCCGCTGCACTCTGATGTTGTAGGAATAAACATTTATTAAAAAGTCTATTTAATTAAGTAGAACGTGTTGTCTACATTTATTTAAAGTTGCGCATTTTGATGTGACGTCACATTTCTCAACCCCCCCCCCCCCTCGTCACACATCGTTACAAATATCTGACCCCCCCCCCAGGTGCGTGACGTCATTTATGGACGGCCCCCTGGCCCCAGCCTGGCATGCACCTCCAGGCATGTAGGGGTGGCTCCCGGCCTGTGCCGCACCGTGCGCTGGCCGGGTGGATGTGGTTGCCCGCGTCTCCGGCCCAGGCCTGCGACGGGCGACCTTGGTGGCGGCCGCAGATTGGAAGGCCTGCCGCAGCGTCATCATGATCTCATCCACCTGCGGGGCGACACCACAAAGACGTGACAAAGGTTCCCCCCCGTATAGCCTTGTGGCAGGCTGTTGGGGCAAGTACTGTTAGTGAGCACCGGTGAAGCCCGGACCAACTGCACGACGGGGTGGTGTGGCAATAACCGTGACCTTCCAGCCGCCTTTGTCTCCCCAGGACTGATGTTTTACACACTGCATCCGATATTCATTCAAGGCTGAGTCGACCTAGGAGAGACCAGGACCGGTTCAGATATTCGTCACCCGATATTGGCCGTAGGTGGGAATCGAACTCGGGTGGCCGGGTTTGTAGCGCAGCGCGCTAACCGCTACGCTACCGCCCCCCCCTACTACACGAAGGAAACTCCACTCCACATCCTCCAGAAAGCCTTCAACATTCTTGGGCAAGTTCTGTGAGCGAGCACTTCATCATCGTGGTCTTCATCATCACCACATCATTAGTATGGAGCTGTGCACCTCGGAGGACCTCTGCAGGGCTCAGATGGGACCAACTCATCGTCACCATGTGCCGAGTACCGGATAGACACGTGACTCTGGTGGCAGCACACAAGCAAGAGGAGATGATCCAGGCACAGGTCTCTCTACCCAAGCGCGATCCCTCTGCTGTCACGTGGACCTACTACGTTACCCCCCCCCACCCCGCGTACCCGAGCCAATGAGTACGCAGTGTCGCTTCCAACCCGAAAACCCACGAGCACGCGCGTAACACAGCCCCCCCCCCCCCCCCCCCCCCACTGGGCTGGAGTAAACACACGAGGACTCTCAAAGGCCCTCCTCGCTTGGGTAAAGGTCAGCGCATGAATGAGTGACTTGAAACGCCGCGCGTGACATCTGTTCGGGGGCGCAGGCGTCCGTGCGTGCGCTGCTGCTGCCGATCCTCCGACGCGGAGTGAGAGGAAGAGGAACCTCGCAACGCTCGCCCGGCTCGCTCGCCAGTCAGTGCCGGTGGGCGAAGACTGCGAGCGGAGCAGTACCGCGCAAGACAACCAACTCGTCATGTTGCTGTTGTAGCACTGCCCTCTGCTGCCCACTACCTAGCCCCCAAGACGCCCACAGCACCTGCTGAACAAAACACTTGGTGGTGCTGCTGCTGCGTTGGTAGTGGTGCACCAAGGCCCCACAGCGACGTTTCGAGCAATGGCTCTTCTTCATAGCACATTAATAAGGGTAATTGCCCAAAACGTCGTCTATTATGTGTTTCTTCCTTTTAAGGCCACACACGCGGCGGTGTTGTCGTTGTTGACGAGTGTGTCGAGTGCTTTGAGAATGGCTGCTCGGGCACTGTTCGTGGCCCATCCATCACTACCCAGACTCGAACCTCCTGAGCTCAACGAGATTTGGTCACAAGCGGAGAGACTTTGTAACCGACAGAGAAACTCAATTTGGAGCTTTCGTGACTGCAGGCATTACTCTTTGGTTCTTTCGGTAAAGTCACGTATAAAAAGGAAATAATAAATTAAATACTAGCATACGACGTTTCGATTGCAAATTTAGCATTCTTGAACGTTCAAATTTAGCATTTTCAGGAAGAACGTAATCAACCAGATAGTGTGTTGACTGTTACGTTAGCCGACTCTGTGTTGTATTACATTACATTTCTAAGTGTACTAGGTTTGTTTTCTATTTCATTTATACCTGACGATGATTGCTTGTTTGCAATCGAAACGTCGTATGCTAGCATTTAATTTATTTTTTTCTCGTTCTACGTGACTTTACCGAAAGAACCAAAGAGTAACCTACAAAGAACCAGGGGCCACACGGGGGTTCCACTTAACCGAATCACACACAAACCCGTTTCCGTGGAAAAACGTGTTAAATTCCGGACAACCTTCAATAGCCCGCAGCGTCGCGTATTACATGTTGTTTCCCTTCTAAGGCCACACACACAATTGTGCTGTTGTTGTGAAGTGTGCTCGTACACCACTGCCAATGCAGCAGCTCGGCAAGCATCGGCAAGCGAGCAATCTGCTGAACATTGAATTTTAATGGACGAGTGGAGCCAGGTCAGGCTGGACGTTGAACTCCGCTCCGGGGTTTCGTAATTGCCAAGGGCGGACGCCACGAGGCGGGAGCACAATGGGCAAGCAGAGGCGACGTTGCCGCTGATCACGCGGCGAGAACTTGCAGGGATGTCACCGGACCAGTTCTGCCGCTAAACGACCGCATGGATTTCTCGGCTAGGAAAACCTGGGATGGAGATTACAGTCCTCCTGACCTGGAGCCAGTCCCAGCCATTCTCTTTCCACGACTCAAGGCAATCGTCAGCAACAACACTGTGTGACGACTTTAAGAGGATATATAATAGGCGACGTTTCAGGCAATGGCCCTACTTCGTAGCACTTATATCGTATCCGAGGTTTCATATTGGGCCGGTGTTATTGACCGATGCGTTGTGTTTGTCAATTATGCGTTTGTATCATTACCCA
The DNA here is from genome assembly GCF_015708825.2 of Lethenteron reissneri. Taxonomy (NCBI): domain Eukaryota; kingdom Metazoa; phylum Chordata; class Hyperoartia; order Petromyzontiformes; family Petromyzontidae; genus Lethenteron; species Lethenteron reissneri. The sequence goes on from NC_083794.1 coordinate 15,732,295, forward strand.
GGTAGCATCAGCAGCAAATGTTTAGTTTTCATTAAATTTAATATACACCTATTTATTATTAAGCACCGGAGGATGCCGAACAACCTCTCCGCCAGTACGAGCGAGAACTAGGACATCGTGCCGACCAAACACGTGGGGGGTGGGGGGGGGGGTACAACTCGAAAACACGACGTAGAGCAGCTGCAAGTCGAGCAACACAGGAGAGGCGGCGGCGGTGCCAAGCCGCGCGCAGTTGCCACTTACATTCATCCTGGTGTCGAACCCGGGCTGGGGGCAGGATGCGGTTGGAGCGTAGGCGGAGTGCAAGTTCGGGGTGGGTTCGGGGTGGGGGGGTCACTAGGGGGGAGGGGGGGTGGACGCGAGGAGGCGAAACGCGCCGCTGCCGAGTCGCCACTCGCGCCCAAGTCGCGATCAGCGCCCCGAGACGTCGCAGCGCGGGCGGGAGGCGAGGGCCAAGCAGGCGCACAGACTGGCGGACGCGCACGGAACCGGTTTGCTCTGTTTGGTTGGGGCTGCGCAACCCCCCCCACTACCCCCCACTACTACTCCACCCCCGCCCCCACTACTACTCCAGCCCAAACCTCTCCCCCATGCCACCCGCTGGGTGGATGACTCACTCGCGCTCGCCGCCTCTCTTTAGTGAATCTTACGGCCGAGGAGGGATGGGACGGCCCCCTGCCCATTCATCAGGGGGAATGAGCGCACGCACGCAGGTATGCATCACAAACAAATTCCCGCATCACAAACAAATGCCCACGCCCCTCCCCACCAAGCCCCCCCCACCAAGCCCCCCCCCACCAAGCCCCCCCCCCCGTAGAGACAAATCGCATCCGCACCGCTCCATCAAAGGATAAGAATAACACGTGGCGAGTCAAGGGTAACAGACTGCTTGGCCAACTACTGTTAGTGAGGACATCTTCAGCGTGGTAAGGGCACACGTGGGGGTGGGTGACCAGTACCACCTTTGTCTCCCTGCTGTTTGCACACCGCAGCAGGTATTCATATATGTAAAGCTGAGCCGACCTAGGGGAGACCCACGTACAAAGACATTCATACATACAAAGACCACCCCCCGGAGGCCCCAAGAGACTGTTGGGGCAAGTGCTGTTAGCGAGCAGCACTCGAGGCCGGCACGACTCTCGTGGGGGTTCTGGGAAGTCACGTGGTGTGGGGGGTTAGGACTTTGTAACTTTTCCAGTCGCTGACCAGCCACCACACCTGGGCACCTCCATCTCTCCCGGGGCTGATGTTTTACACAACGCGCTCGTTACTGATTTAATGCGGAGTCGACCTAGGGGAGACCCTCATAACAAAGACACGAACAAAGATCCCCCTTCTAGCCTTCACAAACTGTTGGGGCAAGGGTGGTTAGCGACCACCTATGAAGGCCGGCAGGCTACTACGCCCGGCCGCCTTTGTCTCTCCAGTGACGATGCTTACACACCGCACCAGGTATTTATTTGAGGCCGAGTTGACCTTGGGGATGCCCAGGACCGATTGAGATAATCTTCACTGGTGTTTACAGAGGGAATCGAACCCGAATTGCCGGGTTCGTAGCGCAGTGTGCTAACCGCTGCTCCACACACACACACCAATACCAATAATTGGTTACAAGCACACACACGTACAGCTGGGGGGGGGGGGTTGATATGGGGGCTTTGAATGTTTGGAAGCGGGGGGGCTGGCTGACCAGTGACGTGTCCGTACACTGGAACACGTAGCAGATGTGCGTGCTGGCGGGCCCCGAGTCGGCCGCCTCCCTGCAGATGAAGCCGAAGTGGTCGGTCCTGGAGAGGCCCTGAGGGGGGGAGGGGGGCGGGGGGGTAATAAAAAGGGGGGGGGGCCAAGTGAGCGGCATTCCCCCGGCTGAGCCTGCCAAGTTGATTGGTGGTGTAAACCGCGGTTCATAATGGCCAGCGTGATCACGTGACCTGTATAGTGGTGGCTTGGGTAAGGGGATGTTCATGTAGGGGTGTGTGTGGTGTGTGTGGTGTGTGTGTGGTGTGTGTGTGTGGTGTACGTGTGTGTGGTGTACGTGTGTGTGGTGTACGTGTGTGTGGTGCACGTGTGTGTGGTGCACGTGTGTGTGGTGTGGATGTGTGTGGTGTACGTGTGTGTGGTGTGTGTGCGGTGTGCGTGTGTGGTGTGTGTGTGTGGTGTGTGCACGTGTGTGGCTCCTGACCCGCGAGCAGTAGGAGATGTCTTGGAAAGACCTCTCCAGCACCACGCCCTTGCAGTCGGGACTCACCAGAGTGACGTACGCCTCACCCACCTGGGGACGAGGTGCACGTGGCCACTCGATCACTCGCTCACAACATCGCTCACACACTCTTCCCTTCCAAACACACACACAATGTTACCCACCCAATCACTCACATTATCACCCATTTACAACATTACCCACTCACCACACCATTCACTCACCCAAATCGCTCACTAACCCCATCAACACTCGTACTGGCACTCACTCAAACTACCCACTCATAACATCACTCTCATCCGCTCATAGCATCACGCACGCATCCCATCACCCGCTCGCCCTATCGCCCACTCGTATAATCACCCACTCACCCCATCACCCACTCACCCCATCACCCACTCACTCACACTGTGTATGCGAGTGGTCAGATTCACTCCCTCGAGACATCGAGATGCTGGCTCGTGGCCCGTGGCTCAATCACCGCAATTTCCCACGAGGATGCCTCCCTGAAATCTCACGGTCACGTGTCCCCCCCACCCACCCACCCACCCACCCCAACCTCACCTCCTCCTCACCCCCCCCCCCCCTCACCTGAAACCCTTACACATCCCCATCAGCCGCACGGCCTTCCCTATGGACATGCACAATGTCAGCAGCACTGATTCCAGACAGGCAAGCTCAAGCAAAACGAGGCAAGAATACTTCCTCTCTTTACTCTCTGGGCTCCTCCTTGCCGGGTAAGATCGGCGGTTCACCAGCATGGGTCCAAGTAAGCCTCACTCGGCTGCTGACGAGAGACTGAATGTCGATAAAGTCACGTAGGTAAAAAATAAAAATAAAAAATAAAATAAAATAAATAATAATAGAAATAACATAATAAATCACGACGTTTCGGAGGCAACACAAGTCTCCATCATCAGGTGGGACCGTCACAGCAAAATTTACTGATGACGGAAACTTGTGTTGCCTCCGAAACGTCGTGATTTATTATTTTATTTCTATTATAATTTTTTATATTTTTATTATTATTTTTTTACCTACGTGACTTTACCGAAAAAACCTAAGAATATGAATCATTGCAGTCATGAAAGCTTCAAATCTAGAACTGAATGTCGAAACCGGCGCAGAGTTTTGCTTGATGGGATGAGTAGAAACACGTTGTTCCCAACGGTTCCAACCACGTGACTGGCAGAGCGACCAAAACACACAATTCAGCCCGAGTGGGAACGCGCCAATATATAAAAAATATAAAACAACACACGCAGCTAAAGGTAAAGGCGCGCACCTGGAATAGCATCGTGCGGTCCCTCTGCATGTCCAGCTTGCTCCTCCTGGACCCCGCACTCTGCCCGCCACGGGGCCCGCCCGGGCTCCCCGCGGGGTCGGGGGGGTCGGCTTCGAAGGGGTCTCGACCGGGCTCGCAGGGCTCCTCCGGGGAGCTGTCCCCTTCAGCGCCGTAGCGCCAGTGCAGCGCCGTGATGCTGTCGTCGACAAGCGAGGGGGGGCCCAATTTGCCCCCCACTGCGAGGCGCCCCACATAGAGGACCTCGAAACGCTTCACGCCACCGCCCGCCTCTCCCTGCTGTTCGGGGTCACCCCCCGGGCTCGGAGCGGAGGGGGCGGCGAGCGGGGGTCTGCCCGGGGTCTCCGACGTGCCGATGGGACTCGGGGCTCGGGAGAGCTGTGCGCGCGGGGACACGAGGAGCGGTGGCGCAGTGGTTAGGGCACTGTGCTGCAAACACGGCGAACAGAGAACGATTCGCACGCACGGCAGTAACAACAACTGTAACGGTGACAGCAAATATCTGAACCCGTCCTAGGCCTTCCCTAAGTCGACATCAATCATCACCGGAGAGACAAAGGCGGCCGGGCGCGGTGTTGCCACGCCACCCACTCGTGTGCCGCCGTGCCGTCCTTGATATCGGTGCTCGCTCGCTAACGGCACTTGGCCCGTGAGTTTGTTAAAGGCTATACGGGGGATCTTTGTTTTTTGGAAGGAAGGTTCCTGAATCCGTATATTTATAAGACGTTTCGGGAAATGGGCCTTCATAGCACATGTGGAACAATAGCCTTCATACCACTCGAAGATATGGTTTAGTGTGCTCGTTAGCAGGGCCGTTGCCCGAAACGTCGCGTATTTATTGCTTTTCATTTTAAGGACATTGTGCGATTGACGAAGGATGGTGCAGATCGGTAAACACGGAAACGGGGCCGTGAAGGTTAAAGAGGGAATACACTCTTATCTCGCTTTGTCCACGGCCGCGTGCCACCGTGTTTATATGTCACTATGCTAGACGTGGGAAGTCGCAGAGGAATGCAGACACCAGCAGAGTGACCCATCGCTGAGCGATGATGAAATCTCAGCCGCTGTCACCGGCTCCACCCCCCACGAACCCCAACACTCACCACGGCTCCCGGTACGATCCCGGTCCAACTTCAACATCTCACTCAGCCCTCCAGATCCTCCCTCCATGCCTCGCTCTAAGCTCTCATCTCAGCACTCCCCTCCACGCGCTCTCCTGCCTCTCCCCTCTCTTCTTCACTCGACTCTCCTCACTCGACTCTCCTAACTCTCCTCTCGAAAAGGTGTGCTGCTTCTTAGCCCGCCCCCGCCATAGGAATGTGGAATTTCCACTACCGGCTCCAGGCTGTAGCAAAGCGAGCAACGCCCCCACGCTCGCTTGAGCAGGAAACCACCGACTCTTAATCCTTAATCAAGGTGTATTCATTAACTCTCACCAGCTACTTCCCCCATCCCCCATTCGCTCAGGCTTGGGGAAGTCTTGATCCAACGGCCGATAGATCATGTCCGATGATGATTGAAGATTCGACTAACGCCTCTAGCGGATGCATACGTGCACATATAATATGCATTGCTATGCGTGTGAGCGTGTGAGGCTCAGCCTTACAGATGAAATACACAGCTGAGGTTGAGATACATAGGTGATATACAGGTGAGAGACGTGGATAAAATACGGATGAGTTTTAGACACAGGTGAGATACACAGGTGAGATTCAGATACACATGTTAGACACAGATTAGAAGCGCAGGTGAGACCGAGAGATTCGGACAGACAGGTGAGATACACAGGTGAGACAAAAGTGAGAATCAGACACAGGAATGATACAGCTGAGAGAAAGGTAATAAAAGCGAGGTTCAGACATAGGTTCAGATACACAGGTTAGGTATAGAGACAGGTGGGGTTTAGAGACAGGTGGGGTTTAGACACAGGTGAGACACGGGTGAGGGACACGACGTGTGACACAGGTGATAGTCAGGTGAGGGACACGACGTGAGACACAGGTGATAGTCAGGTGAGGGACACGACGTGAGACACAGGTTCACGCTCACAGGCTCAGACACAGGTGAGAGCCGGACTCGCAGGTAAAGTGAGCGGCACTGTACACGGGCGCGCACCACGTGACGAGGCTGCCATCGTCACGCGGCTCCGGAGATGATGAGATGGAGATGAGATGGACTGCACACACAGATGCTTACGCGCGTGTACATTTGAATCACATTCACGGGAATGTCCCGAGGCGGATACGTTAAAGCGCCCTGTGTGCACGCCCGCGTGTCTGTGTGTGCGTGTGTGTGTGTGCGTGTGTGTGTGCGCGTGTCTGTGTGTGTCTGTGTGTGTGCGTGCGTGTCTCTGTGCGTGTCTGTGTGTGTGTGCGTTCGTGTCTGTGTGTGTGTGTGCGTGTCTGTGTGTATGCGAGTGTCTGTGTGTGTGTGCGTGTCTGTGTTTGTGTGTGTTCGTGTCTGTGTGTATGTGAGTGTGTGTGTGCGTGTCTGTGTGTATGCGAGTGTCTGTGTGTGTGTGCGTGTCTGTGTGTGTGCGTTCGTGTCTGTGTGTATGCGAGTGTCTGTGTGTGTGTGCGTGTCTGTGTGTGTGTGTGCGTGTCTGTGTGTATGTGAGTGTCTGTGTGTGTGTGCGTGTCTGTGTGTATGTGAGTGTCTGTGTGTGTGTGCGTGTCTGTGTGTGTGTGCGTGTCTGTGTGTATGTGAGTGTCTGTGTGTGTGTGCGTGTCTGTGTGTGTGTGTGCGTGTCTGTGTGTATGTGAGTGTCTGTGTGTGTGTTCGTGTCTGTGTGTATGTGAGTGTCTGTGTGTGTGTGTTCGTGTCTGTGTGTATGTGAGTGTCTGTGTGTGTGTGTGCGTGTCTGTGTGTATGTGAGTGTCTGTGTGTGCGTGTCTGCGTGAGTGCGCAAGTCGGAGTGTGGATACGTACGCGTGAGTGTGCGTGCCTGCGTGTGATGTCTGCGTACAAGTTTGCGTGAGTCGGCCTGTGTATGGATGTGTGTAAGTTGGTGTGTGTGTATGTCTGTGTGTGTGTGTATGCGGATGTGTGTAGGCATTAACGAGGCGCGGTAGAGTAACGGTGAGCGCCACGCTGCGCTACGAACCCGGCGAACCGAGTTCGACTCCCGCTCACGGTCCACACCAGTGACGATTATCTGAACCGGTCCTGGACCTCCTCTAAGTCGACTCAGCCTCACGCGACTACCTGGTGCGGTGTGTAAACATCCCCACGGAGGAAACAAAGCCACCCCTTGTGTGCTGTGCCGACCTTCATATGCGCTTGCTGACAGCAATTGCTCCAAAAAAGTTTGTTAAGGCTACACAGAGCATCGTTGTGTTATAGTCGGAGTGAGTCGCTATGAGTCTGTATAGTCGGAGTGAGTCGCTACGAGTGAGTGTATGGTCGGAGTGAGTCGCTACGAGCCACCCACTCACCTCTCGTCTCTGCGCCAGTGTGCGCAACTTGCTCGCGAGCTGGCTCATCGTGACACCGAGGGACGCTATCCCTCCTCTCCCTTCTCCTCTCTCCTATCCCCTCCCTCTACCTTCTCCTCTCCCTGGAGAGCGAGAGAGCACGGCGCTTTCGCGAAGTAATCCAGGCGATGGCGATGACTTTGAGCACAAAGGAGCAGGACCCGCCTCTCTCTCCCTCTCTGAACACTCCCTCTCGCTTCCTCCTCCTACTCCTCCTCCCTCCCCCTCTCCGCGCTCACCTGAGACCCTCGTGCGCCAAGGTGAGCGGGCTCACCGCGCCCACTGCGCTTGCCCGCCTGCTCCTCCCATCCAGCCACTCGCATCCTGCAGGGAACGACGGCACGGGGAGACGAGTGACGGATGATGATGGTGGATGACACTTTATGATTTGATGATGATCTATGGCAATTTATTTGCGATGAATGGATATGTGGTGATTGGTGGATAATTATGGATGGGTAGATGAGTGATTGATGTATTAGCACGGTTGGTTACGTACGGTGCAAAAGAGTTTAAATCATTTATACATATATGACGATTGTGAATTATAATGGATGGATAATGAATGATTCAATGATGATAGATTAAAAAAAACAATCCAAGATCACCGGGATTGTGAGACTCGGTGAGGAATTCACGGATTAAAAAGGACCATTCCCGAGTCACTGTGCCGGCCGTTTCATTCCACAAATTCCACGATCGGGCTGCGTGCATTTTCCATCGCGCATGGACACGTGCGCGCTCCGACACCACCACCACCACGAGCCTCGACATCAATCACAACACGCTGTGGAGCGGTGGCGCAGTGGTTAGCCTACTGGGCTATGAACCCGGGTACCTGAGTTCGATTTCTGGCCACGGCGAACATCAAGTGTAGAGCAATGATGTTACAAACCGAGTCGCCACTGACTAGGATGGTGCGGTATGGTCAAATAGGCCCCCATGAACCGACAAGCCACCGGGAGACGTTCGTAAAGCAGGGGACTGGCGGTACGAATTGTCATCGAGCAGGGCACGTGGCTGAGACGAGAATGGCGATGGCCGTGGCTGAGACTAAGGGCGACGCGGGAGCCAGCGGAGCGATCGCCAACCGAGAAGATCGCTCTCCGTGGAGACGGAGCGATGGAATGGACTCGTATGACCGTGACAGATGGCGACGAATTTGGGGGCAGGCTCTCATCCAGCAGTGGATATTTCACGACTGATGATGATGATAAGGCACAACGATGTGGAATGCGAATATCTCATCGAGCCAGACGAAGGCACCCTTAGGACATGGCATGGTTCATGGTTAATACCAACGTTTCAAAGGGCCGCACTAAAGTGCATCAGCAACCGGGACCTAACCCGAGACCCATCAGCAGTCTTACGTCTCTTATTACTCACAGACACATCGCACGGTACGTTTTTTTTAAACACACCATGTATTCCTGCACTGAACACTGCAAAAATGTCCCAATGTCGCCTTTAACAGGGTGTTGGCGCAAGTGCTGTTAGCGAGCAACTACGAAGGCCGGCACGGCACACGAGGTAACGAGGGAGTGGGTGACCAACACCACGCCCGGCCCCCTTTGTCTCCCCAGTGTCGAAGGTTACACACGGCGCCCAGGTACTCAGTTTAAGGCATTGTGTATATGAACACTGCAACACACACCCCCGCAAACACGCTCCCGGGGCATGCCCGCATGCCATGAATATAACAACAACACGTTGTACGCGAGGTGGAGGAGGAGTAGAGAAGGCAAGAATGTAACGCTCGGCACACGGAGAAAGGGATGGGAGAGAGAAGGGATGACGGAACGGGAGTCCCCCAAGACGGACAAAGACGCGGGCACGGCTCAAGATGAGCAGCAGGAAGAGAGAGGAGGAATGACCGGGCCGAGATGACGGAGATGACGAGAGGGCGGTGATGATGATGTGGGAGGAGGGAAGAGAGGCAGGAGCGAGTGAGCTTCACGGAGGAGCAGCGTCTGTTTTCACAGCGGGCGGCGGGGAGATTTAGAAGAGGCTGGATCCGGTTTGGATAGAGATTAGCACCACATTCCACATTCCAAGAATTATAAGACGTGATGGAAAGACGCACCCCAAAGCTTGTGCTCGGTGGCATCAGTAAAGTTCTGCAAATTTGGCCGCACACACCAACAACAAAGTGGCGGTCGCGTTACAATGCCGCTTGTGCCAGGCTAGGTGCACCTTGAGGCCGTCTCGTGAAGTGTCGAAGGCTCGTTGGCAGGAGGTAGACTCCCTGCCCCTGTTCAGAATGAATACTGCCCTCTTCTCAGTTGCCTGACAGCGCCTTCACAATAAATAATTAAATGCCTCCTTTCTCCGTGACGCGCATGTCCTACTCATTGCTATTCTGGACAGGGTCATGAGATGCGGTTGCAACTATACCTGGTGATATAAACATCAACATTTCAAAGGAATTTTGTAAAAGTCAAACAATGGAAATAGGTTTATTTTTGTTTGCCAACAATACAAATATCCTCCGTATAGTCTCAACAAACTGTTGGGGCAAGTAATATTAGCAAGAAACTATGAAGGCCGGCACGGTACACGAAGGAGTGGGCGGCCAGAACCACGCCTGGCCACCTTTGTCTCTCGAGTGATGTTTATACATCGCAGCAGGTACTCATTTGAGGCCAAGTTGACCTAGGGGACGCCCGGGACTGATTCAGATAATCGTCCCTGGTGTTGGCAGAGAGCGGAATAAACTTTGGGTTGCCAGGTTCAAAGCGTGCTAAGCACTACACTACCGCTCCCGTAAAAAAAACACCCAAACAGACAAGGTCAAGACGTCATCATGTTAAGGGTCACTGATGCCATCACACATGTCATCGCTTCCTTCCTTCTACTAGAATCTACACGTGGTATATTATGTCTATGAGCCCAGGACCAGATCATTTACTATCAAATGAGTTGGGGCTGCTGCTGCGTGGACAGTGGTGTACGAGCACAGTAAATAAAATAACAAAAAATTAAACTCAACATATTCGTCAATATATTACATCGGAGGAGGCTCAATGCCCGAAACGTCTTTTATTACATTTGTTTTATTTAAAGGCCGCTCACAGGGTTAATTAAGAATGTGTTGAGTTTGCTTTCAGATATTTAATGTTGTCGGTTCCACCAGAGGTGGTGTAACCTTAGATGTCCCAATTCCTTTACGTGGCCAACAACAGTGAATAAATGATAACCTCTTGAAAAGAGTGGAGATATCAGATGGTAGAATAACGATGGTGCCGAGCTGGAACCTCAGCTGGATGTCTGCTCCGGTCCATGGATCAATCAACACAGAGGTGCAGGCTCACTCGCGTGCAGCAGCTCTCCGATGCGATTCAGTTCCTGAACAAGTACCCAGCATGTGGAGCGAGACATCGGACACCGTGCACGAACAACACGCAAGCGGCACGACCCGGAAAATGCAGCAGAGAGATAGCGCAACCGTGAAAACACACGTGAACTCATGTGAGCACACACATGTTTAAACACAGGCGTCCTTATAGGCCCTCACAACCAGCACTCACAAATGCAAGACGGCCAGAACAACACCCCCGTTGTTAAAAACACCGTTGCTGCCAATTGAATCGATCCAGACGCAACTATGTATGGGTACAACAGGATGGGCAGGATAAGGGTCAGGCAGATCGGGTTTTGAGACAAGGTCACGGATAGGGTTCAGGTTTTGGTCATGGTCAGAGCCACCACCCACAGCGAGTTGCGGGATCACCCCGCACGGGCGTGGAAGCAGTGAAACACCGCTACCTCCACCCACCACCTCCACTCATCGTGTCCACCACAGGCAAGTGGCCTGACAAAGGCTTTGGTGGTCACCAGGGATTCATTCACTTCTGGTAGAGCCTGCAGTAGGCAGAGACACAGGTGCAGCCCTGCAATGGCTTGCACACACCCCTTGCTGGCGGGCGTTGCTTCCACCAGCCACAGCTCTAGACGGTAGTTGGCCTACACTTCCACGCTGGCAAGGTGACCACTTGGAAGAGGTGGGAGCAGAGGAGGGAACGAGGTCGAAATGAGGAAGTCAAAGATGTGGGAAAGTGCGCGGAGACGAAGGGAACGGCCTCGATGACGTTCCACTCCTCGTGCCGACAGCTTCTGCAGGACCTGAATTTGGCTCCCGGTGCGTGGAACGAAACGTCGGACATCACTCTGAACGACGACGCGGTACACCATGAACACGCGTTGGAGAAATACACCGGGAAAACGCCACGTGTCGTCAACTCGTCAAGAGGACTCCACGTGGGCTTCATGCTGCTGTCCGCTTTGGCTGCGACGAGTAGCTGCGGCCAAGGGGAGGGGGATACTGGACGTGGTGTGCCGGCTGGGACAAATCCACGATCGTTACTCGATGTAGTCAAACTCCTCAGGAATCCCGAAAGACTTGTCCAGCTGATCCTCCTCCAGCCCGAACCTCCTCTTGGCCCACGACTTGATGGAGAACACATTGTCTGCACTCACACAAAAACAGCACAAGCACAGAGAGACGCTTACATTACAAAGATCGCCCCCTATAGCTTTAACAGCCTTCTGGGGTAAGTGGTGTTCGTGAGCCGGCATAGCACATATAAGTACGATACCTGTCCATCTGTTCGCGGCATCCTTGGATATCTCGTTCTCTTTTCCTGCGAAGAGAATGAGGGAAGAGGGAGATGATGATGATGTCTCTTTACAGCAAGGTGACAGGCCACTGCGGACAGCACAGGGCAGTGCGGCAACATTCCATCGTTGTACTGCACTTCCACAGTGTCACATCTTTGCTTCCCCCGCCACCTTCGTCAATGCACACCAATCACCGAAGTGCAGCACTGGGTCAAATAATAATAATGATGATAACTCGTAGCGCTCTGTCGCTGCCACGCAGTGCTCCCTCTCGAAGATAGAGGATGACTCAGAGGTGTGAGGAGGAACCATGGATGAATGAACAGGCACGAAATTCCCTCCCAAGCTCTGCGGTCCTCTATATATTCAGATGCTATCGTCCAATGAATGGGTATTTACACGTGGGAGGAAACCAAAGCGCCCGGAGATAAACTACACGTGCAAGGGGGCAACACGCTATCCCGTACAGATGGAAACAGATGGCGATCCGTCCACACTTTTCTGCACTGCATTCGGCTGGCGAGTGAGGGCATTGCACCTCGATGTTCACGGGAAGGGAGTCTGGCAACATTGTCAATTATCCGATCCACCAACCCTCTCCGCCTCCCCAGTGCCGGATCACAGGCGGCCACGTGCAGCGTAGCCGCCCCGGCGAGAAGGACCGTGTGTTCAGTCACTCACGGAGGTCGCTGATGACCTCGGGGTCGCACTCGCGATGTTTATCCAGCTCAGCCTGCAGCTTCTCCTTGCAGGAGCGCAGCCGCGCCAGCTCCTGCAGCAGCTCGGTGCGTTCCTCCTGTGGCCGGCGAGAAGGGACGATGGAAGTGGCATAAGAAGGCGGCACCATCAATACTCACACAGGCCGTGGTGAGACGCCCCCCCCCCCCCCAAGCTGTAACACCGTCACGGCTGTGCAGGGACTTCTTCTATCTGACCAGCAGGTTCAGCGGCAAGGCGAGCGGCTCGTAGTGAGAACGATCGTGAGTTCAAGTCTTGGACTGGTGGGGGTTTGACTCAGCCAGTCATTTTTTTGTTTACGGGCATACCCCGATAGTATACAATGATCCGTTATTGCGTTCGTCATAAATTAACACCTTTGTTTTTATCGGTTTACGTCGCTTTAGTTTTGCTATTACGTGAGATGACCCACAGAGCGAGACAGGCACTCCTACTGCCCCTCCCTCTCCCTCACCTCACCTGACGTGCTCCAGTTTTGGTGAGTAAATGACCTGCCTAAGCTGATATTCTCCATATGTATGCATGAATGTATCTTAGTTGTGTAGAAAAGGTGTTATTTTAGTAGGTTTTGGGCCAGAAAATATTTTCTTAGGCACGCATCTCAGGTTATATAACGGTCACTTACAGGATATTACTTCTCACTCTACGTTCAGGTTTTCAAAACAGACGACCCGCACGTCATGCATCGGACGGACTTGTGAGCCAGGCTGACCAGGACTGGGCAAGGACAAAGCTCCATCACTTTGACTTGGCACATCAGAGAGCACCGACTTAGATGTTTCTTGACTTATTGCTATAACTATTACATATAATGAAAAATTACATCATTCCTCTGGGGTCGATAAAATTAATACCCACGTTGTGGGAAAGTCAGCAGTGGTCGTCCTACGGGCAAGTTTCGCCCATGCCAAAGGAACGTGGAATTTCCACTACTGGCTCTGCAGGGCTATAAACGGGAAGGTGAGCACCAATGCCTCACTGCTCAGGTATGCAGCAGGAGATTTCTCAGACTTGTGCAGGGATGTGCCTATTCATCCGTAACGCTTGCTCCTTCCACTTTTAAAATGGACGCGTTGGATTGCGCGAGATTTCGGCTGTCGTGTTTTTGTCGAAAACGGTGCAGAATGTCCGCCTTCACTGCCGTCGGATGCCGCCTGCCGAGAAACGATGCTTACCGTGTCCTCCCGGCCCGCCGTGGCCCTCACCACGCTCTCCTGTAGGCCATGGCGCCGCACCTCCCCCTCTTTCAGCTGCGGGCCGAGACGAAAACACACAGGATCGACCCCGGCTCCCTTCCCAAGGGCATCCCAAGACGCGGCCCGGCACGTCTGGACAGTTTCGTAAATCTCTGCTGGCCCCATGCACTACCTAGCGTGCTACTGCCGGGCCACGTCACCGCCCCACGGTGGTGACGACGACGACGACGACGACGACTTTACTTTCCCACACGCGCGGCGAGTGGTGGCACCTGTGCCTCCAGGGCCATAAGCTTGTTCTGCCGGGAGTTCAGGGCCTTGCTGGGGAAGGCCCAGTAGTAGTTGGAGGTGCCGATGCGGTCGGTGTCCACCATGGCATCGTCCACCACGCTCTGCAGCACCTCCTTCACCGACATCGCAGCTGCGCACGGGCACACGGCACGTCGCACACACCGCGTCGCACACACCGCGTCACACATTGCATCACACATTGCATCACACATTGCATCACACACACCGTGCAAGTCGCACATCGCATCACACAGATTATGTCACTCAGCATGCCAGGTACACATTGTGTACCGGGTCACATGGCACGCCACGCAGCACGCCGCACAGAGCCCCACAGCACGTCACGCACGCCAGGCACGCACACCGTGCCAGGCAGACATCGCATCACACACACTCCATTCCACACACGCTGGGCCACGGAAACCGGCCACACACCGCAGTCACACACGCTGCGTCATACACACACCACGCCAGAGCCCGTGTAATGATGACAATGATGATGATGGAGGAGGAGGCAGATGATGAGTGCTGTTTGGGGAGTGCAAGAGCGTTGAAGCTGGACGCACTGATGCCCTTTTCCCGTGGAGCGATCTTCTCCAAGTCCTTCAGCTGGAACACGTCCTTCTGCAGACGGACAAGGACAGAGCTGAACCCTCGGAGACCGCACAGCTCAACATTTAACTTTCCATTTGCTTTTTCCAATTTCTAACTCTGAGAATTAAAACTATATCAGTTTGACTATCAAACAAATCTTCATATTTAGACACATTATTTGGTGACACCGTGTTGGCACATGTGCCATGACTGGGCGATTTTCCCAAAACGTCGCCTGTAATATATTTTCCCTTTTCAGGCCCCGGTGTTATTGATGTGTTGAGGTTATAATATATTTATAGGACTGCAGAGCTTGGGCAATTGTTGTTGGTGCCGTCATTTAGCAAAGGACGACAAGGACGCAATGTATAGATTGTAAACATGACAGGCATAATTATTATAATAATCCACAAACCGTTTCGAAAAATATCTCCATCATTTTCGTTCGCTTTTCCTCCGAACTCAGGCCCCTTTTCTTCGACTGAAAACGAACACAGGTCGACGAGTTGTAGCGAGAAGCACCGACAAGGGTCACCGGGCAGGCGTGCTACGACTAAAGACTGGCAACAGCAGTGAGCTTAAAACTCACGCAAGCAAGGAGCCTATGACCGACAGAGAAATACAAATGATAGCTTACGTAACAATGAGCTCAAGACGGACGCATCAGCGAGCTCGTGGCTGATTATAACCCCAAAGCAATCATTGACAGAGCAGGAAAGCTGATGGCTGACAAAGCAATGAACTCAAGACTCACACGGCAATGCAATTATAACGCGGCAGTAAGCTTTTGACTGACACAGCAATGCAATTATAATGAACACGGCAGTATGATGATGACTGACACAGCAACAATGCTCTTGAGGCTGGCACAGAAGTACGATTAAGTGTGGCACAGCACAGTGTGGGTTTATGACTGGCACGCTGGCTGCTGTACTCCTTAGAGCCCTGCTGGTGTCTGCTGCCCCCACTCAGCCACAACTGTTGAGCACCCATAGTCCTGGGAACAGCAAGCGATGGTGGCATAAGGAGCGGGCCTGCTGTTGCCAGTGAACAATTATAGACGCAGAAGACAAAAAAGGCACCGCAGACGAAGCAGAGACAACACACACAGCAGACACAGCAGACAGCAGATAAAGGAGGCACAGCAGACAGGAAGCAGCAGGCACAGAAGACAGCAGACGCAGGGGACACGGAAGACACAGCAGACACAGGAGACAACACACACAGGAGATACATCACACACAACACAGACAACACAACACACACAGACGACACAACACACACAGACAACACAACAAAGACAAAAACAGGAGACACATCACACACAGACAACACACACATACAACACAACACACACAGGAGACACAGACAACACACACAGAAGACACACACCGGAGACACAACACACAGACAACACAACACACAGGAGACACATCACACACCACGCACCATTCTGCCTCAGAAACTCTCCTCTCCCTGATGAATTTGGCGCGTGTTCTTGCATTGCTCACAGCAGCGTGCAGATTCCGCGTCCGCACATTCGTAATTGATGGTAGAATATTTGGAACACCTAAGCTGTTTTACTAAATTATAAACATTAAAAAAATAAGAGACTTAAATCGCGCTCAATATATAATCGGCAAATTAATAATACTGCGAAATTATTCAGTTTAAACGGGCCCACTCTTCGCGAATCTGCGAGCACTTGTAAGCGGATAGTTTTGCTTGTGCCACGTGCGTGGGGGGGGGCAGGAACAGCCGAACGCTGCCATAGCGAGCAGCTGATCGAGCCTGGCAACAGCTCCCATCGTAGTAGAGCGCGATAGCGACAACAACAACAGCAAGAACAACAGCAACACGCATCTCAGTCGGCATAGCGCTCGCAACAACATGGCAGCAGCAGCTGCCAAGACAGCCTAACAACACTCGCTCCAGTCTGACAGCAACAACACCAACAGGTCCAGTTCGCACAGCAGCAGACAGACCGACAACAGCATCGTCTGCAACAGAGACAGCAGCGTCTACGGCCAGGATAGCTTCTGTTGTCGGTACACCCGGTGTAACAGCAGCAGTCTGCATAGCAGGACCTACAGCCCAGTATCAGCTACAGCTGAACAATAGTAACAGCCTCGCACCATCGATACAGCCAGGACAGCACGGGCTACAGCAGGACACGGTGACGTCTGCAGCCTGCTGTCAGCAACAGCAGCACAACGTCTGCACCTACAACTTGACGACAGCAGGAGCCTACGGCGTGCCTACAGCCACGTGAGCTGTGTGGGCATGCTCTAACTACAGCCTGCTGTAACGATAGCCTGCTGTTATCTATGTGGCAGGCTGTATGTGGGGCATGCTATGAACGTGTCGCGGGTTTGTGCACCGGTCTGCCGCATACGCCAGCTGTTGCCCGCTGTATTCCAGCTGTAGTCCAGCTGTTGTTTGCCGCGTGAAGTAATTCGCACAGCTTCACGAGCCCTGCTGTGCCCGACAGAAACCTGCGGCACCTTCCCGTGCAGTAGCCTGCTGTGCCCTGCTGTTTCCTGCAGTAACCGGTCGTGCACTGCCTTGCCCTGCCCCAGGCGGTGATGGAGAATCGGCGGAGAGATCTGTACAAGGCAGCAGGGCCCAGCAGCAGCGTGCAGGGCATGAGGGCACGGCGCAGGGAGGAGGAGGCCGGTGAGGAGTCCCGCTCCCCCCGGCCCAGGTCTCCCTTCCTCTGCAGCCCCCTCCCTTCCAGACCCCCATCTTCCCAACTCCGCCCCCCTCGACCCTGGTCTCCCTCCCCCTCCACCCGGGTCTCCCTCCCCCTCAACCCTTGTCTCCCTCCCCCTCTACCCAGGTCTCCCTCCACCATGGTCTCCCTCCCCCCCCTCCCTTCCCAGACCTCCCTCTCTCCCAGGCCTTCTTTCCTATCCCCCTTTACGACTTCCTCCTTCAGTTGTCCCACCTCCCCTCTGAGTGTCCTCTACCTGGAGGTAATGGTGTCTGTGTGTGCGTGTTCATGCATGCCTGCGTATGTGGGAGCAGTGGTGCAGTGGTTCGCGCAATGCGCTACAAAGCCGGTGACCCGAGTTCGATTCCCACTCGCGGTCAACCTCGGTGAAGATTATCTGAACTCGTCCTGGGGTTTAAATGTGAACCTGGTGCAACGTGCAAACATCGGCATTGGGGAGACAAAGACGACCGGACGTGGTTCTAGCCACACCACCTCATCGTGTACCATTCTGGGCTTCATTGGTGCTCGCAAACAGCACTCCCTCCAACAGCCGGTGACAGGCTACACGAGGGCTCTTTGTATTTCGTGTCTGTTAGCGAGTGTGCAGCTCTGTACACGTGTGTGCGAGTGCCGCGCCAATGTCCCTCTGCCGTCCGCTCGACAGAGCTGCGTCGCGCTCGGAGAGAATCTCAGCTCGTGAGCAAGCGAGCTCCCAGGGGCCCCGCAGCCTCCCCTGGCTCCCCCAGCTCCCCCCACGAGCCACAGGCAGCAGCAGCAGCAGAGACCGTGAGTGGCTCGCAGGGAGCATCGCTTCAGACGCGACACTTTGGCTGCGTGCGGTGGTTAAGGTGGTGACGCGGCCCAGCGATAGCGGGTTTGCCATTGTTGCAGAGAATTGTGGTTCGAATTCGGCAGGCCGCCCTGGTCACTACTTCCGGTGTATTGAGCGCATAAATACGCGCTGTCTGCTCCGCGGTGGACGTTAAAGATCCCCTGGCATAATTTGCAAGTGTCGGCTATTGTGTGCCGGCGTTGTGGCCAAAATTTTGGCGAAATTCGAAAAATTACACTGCTAATTAGTTGGAGGGGATTACACACAGTACCAATCATCAGCCCCTACTGGCAAACTTATATTGGTTTGCAGGTCGGGTACCCTGTGCCCGACAGGGTCAGCTGCCACTGGGGGTACCCTTTCAAATATGTCGACGTTAGATATGATGCCTGTAAAGCGCTCTTCAAATGTCCCGGCGTAAAGGAGGGTGGCTCTATCAAAACAGAATAATTATTATTGTACAGACATATATGCACGTACAAACAATGTTATGCCCACAACAGAGGACCTTATTCCTCGCGCATATCTCCGTGTATGCACATGTGGGGTGTTTACGCATTCATACATGGGGTGCATTAGTACAGTGGTGAGTGCACTGCACTACGATCGAGCTGACCTGAGTTCAATTCCTACTCACAGCTAACATTGGGTGATGCATACTTGAACCGGTCCTGGGCCTCCACGAGGTTAACTCAGCATTAAATGGTACGGTGTGTAAACGTCATCCCTGGGGAGACAAATTGTGGCCGGGCCTTGTGCCGGCCACTCACCCCCTCGTGTACCATCCTGGCCTAAATAGGTGCTCACACACAGAACTCGCTCCGACAGACTGTTAATGGATATAGGGGGGATCTTTGTATGTCTATACGGTTATATTTGTCATGGTGGAGGGTCCCACGAACATTTTTTCGCCATGCGAGTATTGTTGTTGGTGCGTGCACCCCCTACCGTACACAGGTGCCGCAGCTGTGGCTGGAGGTGCAGAGGACGGCGTCGTCTGGAGCCCTTGGCCCCAGGCTGGAGGCCCTGCGCGCGTTACGCCGGGCCCTGCCCAACCCGGACGCACAGGCGGCCTTCATTGGGTGAGCAGGGGCTGCACGATGGAGCTCCCATCGTGGGGCTTCACCATGGAGCTTCACCATGGAGCTTCACCGTGGAGCTCCATCATGGGGTTCCGCAGTGGGTTACGTGACACGTGTGTGTGTGTCAGTGTTGAGGGGAGTTGTGCCGCAGTGGGTTACGTGACACGTGTGTGTGCGTGCGTGTGTGTGTGTCAGTGCGTGTGTGTGTGCGCGTGTGTGTATGTGCGTGTGTGTGTGTGTGTGCGTGAGTGTGTGTCAGTGCGTGTGTGTGTGAGCGTGTGTGTATGTGCGTGTGTGTGCGTGAGTGTGTGTCAGTGCGTGTGTGTGTGCGTGTGTCAGTATTGTGGCGAGTTGTGCCGCAGTGGTTGGCGCCGCACTACGTTCCGAACTCGGCTACTTGACTTGGACCCCCTCTCACGACCAATAACAGTGGTGATTATCTGAACCAGTCCTAAGACTGAAGAGACAAAGGCGGCCGGGCGTGGTGCTGGTCACCCACCGTGCCGGCCTTGACCAGTGCTACGCGCTCCCAGCACTTGTCCCGACAGCCTGTTGAGGCTACGCGGGGGATCTCCGTCTCTGTGTGCCAGCGTGGAGGGTGGCGTCCGCTCGCTCGTGGCGCTGCTGGCGCGCGGCCCCGAGCTGCAGCTGGAGGCGGCGCGCTCGCTGCTGCGCCTGTCGCACTCCGCGCTGCCCGCGGCGCCGCTCGCCTGCCTCGCCTCCACCTCCTACCTCGTCACGCTGCTGGGGGGCCACAGCCCCCAGCTCACGGCACGTACACACGCATGCCCACACGTACACACGCACGTACACACACCCCTCACGTACACACACGCCCACACGTGCACACACATGCCCACACGTACACACGCATGCCCACAGGCACGCCCGCACGTACACACACCCCTCACGTACACACACACGCCCACACGTGCACACACATGCCCACACGTACACACGCATGCCCACAGGCACGCCCGCACGTACACACACCCCTCACTTACACACACACGCCCACACGTGCACACACATGCCCACACGTACACACGCATGTCCACAGGCACGCCCGCACGTACACACACCCCTCACGTACACACACACGCCCACACGTGCACACACATGCCCACAGGCACGCCCGCACGTACACACACCCCTCACGTACACACGCACGCCCACACGTGTACACACATGCCCACACGTACACACGCATGCCCACAGGCACGCCCGCACGTACACACACGCCCGCGCGTACACACCATGCCAGGCTAGGTGCACCTTGAAGGTATCATGTGAGCGTCCAAGGCTCGCTTCTGACGGGAGGTCACAGAACAGACCCAGGTATTATGGGCTAACACACACACACAATATAAATACAAAGTTCCCCTTCGTAGCCTTTAACAGACTGTTTGGGCAAGTGCTGTTAACGAGCACCGGTGGAGGCTGGCACAGCACACGGGGAAGTGGCGTGGCCAACGCCTCACCTGGCTGCCTTTGTCTCCCCGGTCAGTGCCGTTGTTTACACACCGCACCGTGTGTTCAAATGAGGCAGAGTCGTCCTATTAATACTCGCACACACTGACACACGCGTGTGTTTGTGCGTGTGCTCTTGCAGGAGGTGTGTCTGTACACGCTGGCAAACCTGGTGACGGAGAGTGCGAGGGCGCGGGAACAGATGATGGCACAGGGGCTCCTCCCCGGGATCGCATCCTGCCTGCAGGTCTGCACAGGGGGAACCTGGCAGCCATGGGGATCTGGAGCCCAGGGAGACCTGGGAGATGGGGAGGAGTTCGGAGTGAGGGGGGGGTGGCAGAGAGACGGTGACCTGGGGACATGTGGACAGAGGGCCTAGCAGGCCTGAGCATAGGGAGACGTGGCACAGGGAGACAGCGGGAGCTGTGGCACGAAGGAATCCTCGGGGCAGGGGGACCTGGGTGCAGGAACCTAAAGACTGAGAGGCCTACGGACCAGGCAGACTTGGAGAACTGGGCCGAAGGGGTCGTGTGAACTTGTGGGAACCGGGAGATCTGAGTAAGGGAGACCTGGGACCAGGGAGAGACCTGGAACTGAAGAGGAAGCAGGGAGCTGAAACGACGACTCGTATTAAATCATTCGACAGTGGCACAAGCAGGGCCCGTGTGCCAGTTTGTGGAGCGGCACGCGTAATTGAATTAAAGCTCGCGCGGGGACTGTAATAATTTAAAAGTCGAGTTCCACGCAGGCTGCATTAGCGAAGCAATCTCTCTGCCACACGCGTCATGTTGCGTATGTTATTTGTGACGGGCAGTATGGACTTACGTTAATCAAGAAGTAGCAATGCAATCTCGATAATTATCTCTGCATTGGTTAACGTCGGGCCTGCTCATTCACTTTTTGTTCGCTAAAGTAGTGCAGTAATGCAATGACGACCGCGAGCATTGTTAGGGAGCACCTATTAAGGGCGTATAGGCGTAAAACAATGTGCACACGTGCGTACAAACACTCGCACACACTCATGCGCGCTTCGCGCTGCGTGCACCCGCAGTCTCCCCACGGGGCGGTGCAGGAGGCCGCTGCGTTTGCGCTGTCCCAGCTGCTCCAGGCGCCCGAAGCCTTCGACCGCATCATCCCGTGAGTCGCTCCCCCTCGATCCGCCCCATCGTTCCCCCACACACACACACGTACGTGTACATCTATGTGCGTGTGTACAAGCCGTGTCAAGATCGGCCTCTGGAGGAGGCTCGTGAAGGGCGCTACTGGGCAGTGCCAGACTAGGTGTACTGTGAGGCTACTGGGTAGTGGAGACAGTCGCCCTCTAGAACCAAGGAGGGGCAGAGGAGCGATGCTCACAACAACGGGCGGAGGAGCGCCGTGCAGCTAAAACGCAGTGAGGTGGCACAGTGGGCAGCACAGGTGGTGCATCTGCTGGTCATCTCAGTCGACCCATTGCACCTGGGTCTGTCCCGTGAGCTCCTGCCAGTGTGCCTACCGCCTGGCTTAGTTTTTGCCAGGCCAAGGCGGTGCAGCAAAATGTGGACCTGCCAATCTTCCACCTGTACTGAACAGAGTGCGGCCCCCTCGCTCGTACGCGTGGCTGGAAACATCTTGATATAATAAAGAGATCCGCAGAGCTTGGGCAACTGTTGGTGGTGCCAGCCTCACCGCCTGGCTGCTACTGCTGCCTTCCCGCTCGTCTGTGGTTCCTCCTCGTGGCGCCTCCGAGTCGTCCTCTCTCTCTATACGAGAGCGAGGAGCGGATGCCGTGTGGCAGTGGCAAGGTACGAGTTGACATCATTATAAAGGCTGCGGTGACGTCTCCTTCACTTGGTGGCGAATGGCGGCTCTCTTTGTTGTTGTTTACGTGCCGGCGCTGCAGGGCGGTGCGGGCGGCCGGGCTGCCCTCGCTCCTGCGGACGCCGCTGGTGCTGACCCCCGGGGCTCGCGACATTCCGACGAGCGCCGTGGAAGCGGCGTGGTGCCTCCACTACCTGGCGTGCAGGTTGCCCACGTGGCACGCAACACACAGGGGCACGCGGGGCACACGGGGGCTGCGTCCGAGGCTTGAGGCCTGTGTTCCCTGCAGCCTCAGCAGCAGCAGGAGGAGGATGAGAGAGAATGGCGTGCGTGTCTGTGGATGGGTGTGTGTGGAGCGGTAGTGTAGTGGTTAGTGCGCTGCGCTACGAACCCAGCCACGTGAGTTTGATTCCTGCTAACGGCCACGATGAAGACAATGATGATGATGAATCATTGATAATGACAACAATGGTGACCAGAGCTGGATTATGACATCGCTAGGGCCCTAAGCTATGTCATGCTTAAGAGGCCCCATCGACGAATCCCTCTATATGTTTGTCATATCGGAATGAAAACCGTCTTACAGAGTATTTTTTCCCTATCTTCTTTATTTTTGAACAGATTATGTAAAACTTTTATGATGTGAGGCCCTAAGCTGTAGCTTAGCTTATGCCTATATCCAGCCCTGATGATGATATTAATGATGATGATGATAATATCCGCGATGATGACGATGCTTTATCGCTGACCTCCCATTGCCGCGTACCCCCCACAGTGGAGCGAGCGATCTTGTGGAGGAGCCTTTGATCCGCGAGGCCGTGGGGGTGCTGGTCGAGCTCGGGGGGCGGCTTCTGAGCTCCCCCATCCCGGAGTACGCCGAGCTGGTAGGTCCGAGAGGAGTCACGGGGGGTCATGGGGGGTCACGGGGGTCACAGGGGTCACGCTCACACCTCGAGGGTGGTCGTGGTTTTAGGTGCAAGTTCGCTGTGACAACCCACCGCGGAGATGGAGCGACGAAATTAGCTCGTGGCAAGGGTGGCACACGGATCGTTGCATCACAGAACCGTGAGCCACGGTCATGATGATGATTATGGCTTGGAGAGACTTTCATCCAGCAGTGGATAGACCACGGCTAGTCAGAATGAGGTCCCATCATTGCCCGTTTGTCCGCTTGGGGGGTGGGAGAGCCTCATCCCGCAGTGGATAGAGCACGGCTAACGATGACCGTGAGTTTGGTCTGCGCGCTCCCCCTCCCTGTGCCCGCGCGACGCAGCTGGTCGTGCCGCTGGTCCGCTGTGTGGGCAACGTGGTTTGCGGGGGGCTCGGCGAGGGGTCCCGGCGAGCCGTGCGCGACGCAGGGCTCCTGCCGGTGCTGCTGGTCTTGGCCGAGCGCTTCCTGCCCAAGCGCCCGTTCGTGAGCCGCGAGTGCCTCTGGCTCGTGGGCAACTTGACCGGTGGGTGCCGGCGACGCTTTGGCGAACGTGGGTGGAGGCGAGGGTGGAGGCGAGGGTGGAGGTGAGGGTGGAGGTGAGGGTGGAGGTGAGGGTGGAGGTGGGTGGAGGTGTGGGTGGAGGCGTGGGTGGAGGCGAGGGTGGAGGCGAGGGTGGAGGCGTGGGTGGAGGCGAGGGTGGAGGCGAGGGTGGAGGCGAGGGTGGAGGTGAGGGTGGAGGTGAGGGTGGAGGTGAGGGTGGAGGTGAGGGTGGAGGTGAGGGTGGAGGTGAGAGGGGAGGGTGGAAGTGTGGGTGGAGGTGTGGGTGGAGGTGTCGGTGGAGGTGAGGGTGGAGGTGAGGGTGGAGGTGAGGGTGGAGGCGAGGGTGGAGGTGAGGGTGGAGGCGAGGGTGGAGATGAGGGTGGAGGTGAGGGTGGAAGTGTGGGTGGAGGTGTGGGTGGAGGTGTCGGTGGAGGTGAGGGTGGAGGTGAGGGTGGAGGTGAGGGTGGAGGTGAGGGTGGAGGTGAGGGTGGAGGCGAGGGTAGAGGTGAGGGTGGAGGTGAGGGTGGAGGTGAGAGGGGAGGGTGGAGGGTGGAGGTGGGTGGAGGTGGGTGGAGGCGAGGGTGGAGGCGAGGGTGGAGGCGAGGGTGGAGGCGAGGGTGGAGGCGAGGGTGGAGGCGAGGGTGGAGGCGAGGGTGGCGCCAGCAGCTTTAGCCTCGTCCCGTTGGACAATAAACTGGACAAAAACTAAACTATTTTTATTATTTTACCAGCGAAGTCCCACTGCGCTATATCGCTGTTTTTTTCAGAAGCGACCTGGCCACAAATGACAGCATTGGAACCTCATTTGCCAGTAACAAAATATGATAATTGGTTGTTTACCCTTTTATCTGACTGCAGGTATTGTGGTCAATGCAAACATGACTCCTTGTAAAAAAGGTGTCAGTTTTGTTGCCAGATAAAAGGGTAAAAAAACTATTATCACAAATGACAGCTCAACTAAGTTGCTTATCATCATGTGGAAACTTATACCAGCCAAGTACTCTAAACGCGTCATGTTGTTTATAAATGTGGAGGGAAAAACCGGAGGACGCGGAGAAAAATCCACGCGACCAAGGGGAGAGAGAGACACGCAAACTCCATTTTTTTTATGTTTCCTCTGGAAACACGGAAGTTTTATTGACGAAAGTGTTGAGTTTTTTTTTTGTTGTTAATTGTGCTTGTGCACCACCACTGCCAGCATCACCAAATAATTTGTCTCAATTGACAAACAACTCAACACGTGCATCAATCACACTCTGTGGCCTTGGAAGGAAATAATATATAATAGGCAACGTTTTTGATATTGGTCCTTTGTCATACGACATAAAGAAGGGCTATTGTCGAAAACGTCTCCTATTATACAGGGTGTTTCAAAAAGATGGACCCAATTTAAAAGCAGTACTGCTTTTTCATCTTAAGGCCACGCACATTGTTGCTGTTGTTGACACGGAACGTGTTGAGTTTTAACACGTAGCAGGCTTTCGCGACCATTATCCATAATAGAGGTTTTTGTGAGTTAGATCGCGTAAATATAAATACGTCGTTAAACCCGCCACCATCCGACACAGCCCATTAGTAAGGTTTGTCACGAAAACAAAACATGCAAATTCGTCATGAGTACAGCACACCGGTTTGTTAGAGAGTAAACTCACAACATTTACATTCGAGTATGACGCTTCGCCAGTAATTACAACAGATTGGCTTTGTCTGGTGGTGGCGGGTTTTATGACACATTTATATGTACACGATCTAACCAAAAAACCTCTTATGGAACCTCTTATGAAAGTTGTTGTTGGTTGTGCACCACTGCCAACGCAGCAGCAGGGCCAGCAGCAATCGCCAATCGCTGGGTTTATCCGAGCCAGGGCTGATGGGGCCCTCTAGTGGCAGATTCCACAGGAGCGGCTCCCCACCACCGGTGGGACGCCTCTATCCCTTCGCACCCCTCTACCAAGAAATGTCCATCACAGTGAGCAGTGCACCACGTTGTGACAGAGAACGGCCCCCGTAAGATGACCGCAGAACCACACCGAGATGCGTTCGACAGTCCTCCTCTGAGCTCGCTATGCTCACGCGCGCCATTGAGCAGACTCGGGGCGGACAGCGCCACCTGCCAGCGTCGCCCCCGTGCCACACGCGAGTCTCTTGACGCGTCCCTCTAACCCCCGACCCCGACTCTGACCCCTCTCAACCTCCCCCGTCCCGGTTCGCCTCCCAGCCGGCGAGCCGGCCTGGTGCTCCGTGCTGCTCCGTCTCGGCGCTCACGTTCGCCTCGCCGCACTGCTGCGCCACGGTCAAGGGGTCGGACTCATGGTGGGTCCCCCTCCAGGTCGACTCGGCCTTAAATGAGTTACACGGTGCGGCGCGTGAGAGATAACGATGTCACCTCACGATGCGCTGCCGCCGGGCGTTAAGTCGCTCGCTCTCATACGGAGGGAACGACTCGGAGGCACGAACAGGAACCACAGACGAGATGGGAGGCAGCAGCAGCAGCCACGCAGTGATGAGCCGTCGCTACCAACAATTCCCCAAGCACATAGAGACCCACAGACTCACACTGAGACCCATAGACTCAGACAGAGACCCATAGACTCACACAGAGAACCGTAAACGGAACGCAGAGACCCGTAGACTCAAGCAGAGAGCCACAGACTCACACAGAGACACAGAGACCCATAGACTGACACAGCGAAGGAAGGGATGGGAGAGAATGAGGGAGGCCTGTATCCAGCAGTGGGAAGTTACCGGCTGACAATAGCTGCTCTTGCCCCAACAGTGTCTGCACGTTACACGGGGCGCCTGTGTGTGTGTGATGAATAACCGATCCGCTGATAACCGACTCCGGGCGGGGTCATTTCAGTCAACATCAAATAAGCAGGGAGGGGAGACGCATGCCGGTTATTAATTCATGATGGCACGTGTCTGCCTGTGTGATTGTGTACACATGTGTGTGTGTGTGCGTGTTGGGAGGAGTAGTGTCGCGGTTCGTGCGCTGCGCTACGAACCCGGCAGCCCGAGTTCAATTACCGCCCACGGCCAACACCAGTGACGAATATTTGAACTGGTCCTGGGCCTCCCCAAGATCGACTCAGCCTCAAATAAGTACCTGGCGTGGTGTGTAAACATCGCCACTAGATAGACAAAGGCGGTCGGGCGTAGTGCTGGCCACCCACCCCCTCGTGTACCGTTCCGGCCTGAATAGGTGCTCACTAACAGCACTTTCCCCAACAGTCTGTTAAGGCTATATGGGGGATCTTTGTCTTTGTGTGTATGTTTGTTTGGGGAGCGGTGGCGTAGCAGTTAGTGCCCAGCGCTACGAATCTGGAGACCGGAGTTCGATTCCTGCTCACGGCCAAAACCAGTGACGATTATCTGAATCGGTCCTGGGTCTCCCCTAGGTCTACTCAGCCTCAAACGAGTACTTGGTACAGTATGTAAACATCCGCAGGGGTGAGACAAGGCAGCCGGGCGTGATGTTGGCCACTCGCCCGCTCGCGTGCCGTGCCGGCCTTCATAGGTGCTGCTACTCGCTATCAGCACTTGCCCCAGCAGTTCAAGGCCACACGGGAGATCTTTGTCTGTGTGCGCGTGCGCGCGTGTCCCACAGGCGGCGCGCGTGCTCTGCACCGTGGCCGTGCGTGCTGGGCCCTCGTGCTCGCTGCTCGGGGGCTGCCCGGAGCTGCTGAGCGCCGCCGCCTCCGTGTCCCTGGGCGGCGAAGCGGCGCCGGGGGATCGTGACCCCGAGCTCCGGGTCACGGCGCTGCAGCTGTGGCAGCCGCTGCTGGCCAACAGCCCCGAGGTGACAACGGCAACGATCAGAAGCTAGGACGATGATAAAATAAATCGCAAACAACGATGACAATAAACTCGTTATCCGTGCGAATGATGGCAGCAGCGCCAGTGTCTGCTGCTGGCCACGACGAGAAGGCTTCAGCAGAGAGAGAGAGAGTTGGTGTCGTGTCGCTGCTCCCCCTCCTCCTCCTCTGTTGAAGCAGCGCAGTCCACAGTGGTTCATTGTCCGGTCCATAGATGGCTTGCACGGCCGCAGTGGCACCGATTAGCACGGTTGGCTACATATGGTGCGAATGAAGTTCAATATACGAACTTATGTTCCATTGTGGACGTGGGCCTGCTGTTGATGCTCTGATGCGGTCGAGGTTTTTAACCACGAGTGTTCATTGGGGAGGAGGGGGAGTGTGGAAGCCAGGAGGCGGGCGATGTTTTAGTCTCGAGTGAGGCGTTCATTCTGGACGCTGATAACAACGGTAAACAATAACGTGACATCTCAGCCACCAGGAGAATTCCACAGACACTCAACTCCAGAGGCATTGGTCACACTTCAAATGTATTTTATGTAACCAAGTGAGAGTTCAAGAGACCAGGATGGAGTCTCATTTGCGGGAGTGACCCTGGCGCATGAGTCCGCCATGAGGGGCGATGATCTCTGCTGCTGCTGTATGAGCGTGAGATCCAGTCGAGTCATTTGCGGCATAATGTTCGAACTTTTTTGGACCCTGATGCCGGCACACAACGTCCAACTCTTGCTATTACCTCCAACACCCGAACCGTGACCCTGGTGGCCGACTCGCTGACCCTATGAATCTGACCCTTGTGTGGCACCTGCCTGCCCCCCGCCCCCCGCCAGGCCCGTGCGTGGTTCGAGAACGAGGGGGGCCCCGCACAGCTGGAGTCGCTGCTGCTGCAGAGCAGCGGCGCGGACGAGCGAGTGCGACAAGTCGCCCGCGTCCTGCTGCAAGCGCCGCCCCCTGCGGAGGGGTGGCTAGTCACGTGAACATCGCCCCCCCCCCCCACTCTGCCCCCCCCCCTCACTATCCTCCCTGACTTGCCGTCGTCGACTGGACCAGTTCAACGAGCGAGGAAATGGAGTCGAGCTGGGACGATTTGTCAATTATGCCTCGAGATTCCTGGCTGGCGGCTGGCTGGGCTCCTCAGTGGCTGCTGCTGGTCGTTGCTACCGAAGCTAGCTGGGTAACTGGCTACGCGGGATTTTCTGTGTAACAAATAAACATTCGGTTGAAGTTCAGAAGAAGTTTAATAATTATTATTATAGATAGCGACACCAAAGAGGTTGGAGTAACGGTTCATTTAAAATTGTTACCACATTTCAATTTGCTCCTATTAATGTCATTCACCAGAATATTCTTTAAATCCTATACAACCTTTTAAAAAACCCCCACGGTACATATTATCTTAAGTAAAAATACAGATTAATTGTAGTGCTCCGAGTACAGGAGGGTTGTGGGAAGAGTATGAACAATGACAGCTGTTTATTATTTCACATTGCAGAGCAACAACGGAATCTCTGCTCGTCGGATTTAAAATAAAATGCACTCGCCTCTAAGCCACTGGGAGTCGCACGAACCAGAACAGCAATGATTAAAAACGGGATTCTGGAGAGAAAACAATCTGAAAATATAGGAGGAGGTTGTGATGAGTGTGACACGTGGTGTGGAGGGAGGAGGTTGTGATGAGTGGGACACGTGGTGTGGAGGGAGGAGGTTGTGGTGAGTGGGACACGTGGTGTGGAGGGAGGAGGTTGTGGTGAGTGGGACACGTGGTGTGGAGGGAGGAGGTTGTGATGAGTGGGACACGTGGTGTGGAGGGAGGAGGTTGTGATGAGTGTGACACGTGGTGTGGAGGGAGGAGGTCGTGATGAGTGTGACACGTGGTGTGGAGGGAGGAGGTCGTGATGAGTGGGACACGTGGTGTGGAGGGGGGAGGTTGTGATGAGTGGGACACGTGGTGTGGAGGGAGGAGGTTGTGGTGAGTGGGACACGTGGTGTGGAGGGAGGAGGTCGTGATGAGTGTGACACGTGGTGTGGAGGGGGGAGGTTGTGATGAGTGGGACACGTGGTGTGGAGGGAGGAGGTCGTGATGAGTGTGACACGTGGTGTGGAGGGGGGAGGTTGTGATGAGTGGGACACGTGGTGTGGAGGGAGGAGGTTGTGGTGAGTGGGACACGTGGTGTGGAGGGGGGAGGTTGTGATGAGTGGGACACGTGGTGTGGAGGGAGGAGGTTGTGGTGAGTGGGACACGTGGTGTGGAGGGGGGAGGTTGTGATGAGTGGGACACGTGGTGTGGAGGGAGGAGGTTGTGGTGAGTGGGACACGTGGTGTGGAGGGAGGAGGTTGTGATGAGTGTGACACGTGGTGTGGAGGGAGGAGGTCGTGATGAGTGTGACACGTGGTGTGGAGGGGGGAGGTTGTGATGAGTGGGACACGTGGTGTGGAGGGAGGAGGTTGTGGTGAGTGGGACACGTGGTGTTGAGGGAGGAGGAGGTTGTGATGAGTGGGACACGTGGTGTGGAGGGAGGAGGTTGTGATGAGTGGGACACGTGGTGTGGAGGGAGGAGGTTGTGATGAGTGGGACACGTGGTGTGGAGGGAGGAGGAGGTTGTGGTGAGTGAGACACGTGGTGTGGAGGGAGGAGGTTGTGATGAGTGTGACACGTGGTGTGGAGGGAGGAGGTTGTGATGAGTGGGACACGTGGTGTGGAGGGAGGAGGTTGTGATGAGTGGGACACGTGGTGTGGAGGGAGGAGGTTGTGGTGAGTGGGACACGTGGTGTTGAGGGAGGAGGAGGTTGTGATGAGTGGGACACGTGGTGTGGAGGGAGGAGGTTGTGATGAGTGGGACACGTGGTGTGGAGGGAGGAGGTTGTGATGAGTGGGACACGTGGTGTGGAGGGAGGAGGAGGTTGTGGTGAGTGTGACACGTGGTGTTGAGGGAGGAGGAGGTGGTGGTGAGTGGGACACGTGGTGTGGATGAGGAGGTTGTGATGAGTGGGACACGTGGTGTGGAGGGAGGAGGTTGTGATGAGTGGGACACGTGGTGTGGAGGGAGGAGGAGGTTGTGGTGAGTGTGACACGTGGTGTTGAGGGAGGAGGAGGTTGTGGTGAGTGGGACACGTGGTGTGGATGAGGAGGTTGTGATGAGTGGGACACGTGGTGTGGAGGGAGGAGGTTGTGATGAGTGGGACACGTGGTGTGGAGGGAGGAGGTTGTGATGAGTGAGACACGTGGTGTGGAGGGAGGAGGTTGTGATGAGTGGGACACGTGGTGTGGAGGGAGGAGGTTGTGATGAGTGGGACACGTGGTGTGGAGGGAGGAGGTTGTGATGAGTGAGACACGTGGTGTGGAGGGAGGAGGTTGTGGTGAGTGTGACACGTGGTGTGGAGGGAGGCAGTTGTGATGAGTGGGACACGTGGTGTGGAGGGAGGAGGTTGTGGTGAGTGTGACACGTGGTGTTGAGGGATGAGGAGGTTGTGATGAGTGGGACACGTGGTGTGGAGGGAGGAGGTTGTGATGAGTGGGACACGTGGTGTGGAGGGAGGAGGTTGTGATGAGTGGGACACGTGGTGTGGAGGGAGGAGGTTGTGATGAGTGGGACACGTGGTGTGGAGGGAGGAGGTTGTGATGAGTGGGACACGTGGTGTGGAGGGAGGAGGTTGTGGTGAGTGTGACACGTGGTGTGGAGGGAGGAGGTTGTGATGAGTGGGACACGTGGTGTGGAGGGAGGAGGTTGTGATGAGTGGGACACGTGGTGTGGAGGGAGGAGGTTGTGGTGAGTGGGACACGTGGTGTGGAGGGAGGAGGTTGTGGTGAGTGGGACACGTGGTGTGGAGGGAGGAGGTTGTGATGAGTGGGACACGTGGTGTGGAGGGGGGAGGTTGTGTGAGTGGGACACGTGGTGTGGAGGGAGGAGGTTGTGATGAGTGGGACACGTGGTGTGGAGGGAGGAGGTTGTGGTGAGTGGGACACGTGGTGTGGAGGGAGGAGGTTGTGATGAGTGGGACACGTGGTGTGGAGGGAGGAGGTTGTGATGAGTGGGACACGTGGTGTGGAGGGAGGAGGTTGTGATGAGTGGGACACGTGGTGTGGAGGGAGGAGGTTGTGATGAGTGGGACACGTGGTGTGGAGGGAGGAGGTTGTGATGAGTGGGACACGTGGTGTGGAGTGTTGTATCCTAACCCTTCTTCCATAATTAAGATTAATAATATTTGATGATTTTTATATATTATCCTTTTACTTGTTTTTTTTTGTAATGAGTGAAACACACCAAGCCCAGCAAACTGCAAAACACCAGGTGTTGTTAAGTAATGAACCAGAGGAGGGCTAGGATGGCAGAATTTACAACCTTGCTTCAAGGGAAGATAAGGCCTGATGAACGGGCACATGTCACCCGTGCAGGCGGCAGAGACAGTGGGAGTGTCAGCCAGACATAGTTAAGGCAAAAGCCCAATCATCCTGCATGGTTTTAAAGTAACGTCAAAATTCGAAATTCAACAACAGAGTAGGCTAAATTATCGATCCTCGCGCTCGCTCAAATTGGAGACCAGGCTGCGAGCTACATCAATGAACCATTGCCCATTTGCTAATCCAATACTGAATGTTAATATTACTGAAGTCAAAACGAATTCTATGACCTCAGCACATGGGCAAATAATAGGGCAGTGTCGACTCAAAGGCAATGGAAGAAAACAGAGGCGCCTTTGTCTAAATCACAACCACAGAAAACCAGGAATCATCACTGATTGTGTGTTCAGGAATTCCGAGCTAGTTAGAACACGTGCACAGGGGGGGAGCTGATGTAAACAACCCTGCGCGTCTGGATGTGAGGGGGCCTTGGACCTGGAATCAAGAATAAACACTCCCAGAGCAGAAGGTTGGCAGGGGGAGAGGTGATTTAAAAGAGGGTTGTATATCTCTCAAGGCACAAGACCCAGCTGAACAACACGGCTGCGGGGGTCACCAGAAGTTCGCATTCGCCTAGTTAAGACAAAAAGCTCAATTATTCTGTATTGCTATTAAAGTAACGTTAAAGTCGGAATTTAACAACAGAGTAGGCTAAAGTTATTGATATTCACACCCACTCCAATTAAACCAGGCCACAAGTTACGCCTACTGAACCATCACCATTATTAAGTCAATATGAAATGTTATTTCCATACTTCAATACTTTCGATACAATTCGACCCGAAGCATATGACAATCAGAACCTTCCTAAGTCAAAATTGAATCGCACCCAGACAGGAGCGAATAGTCAATATAAGGTTGAAGAGGGAAGGAAATCAAGAGCACGGCGAACTGCAAACGTAAGCAAAAAGCCGGGAACAACACCAGCCCAGCAACAGCGAGTGGGGCTTCGACAGGCCATAAAGTAGAATAATAACTCCCGGGGTCAGGGGACACAAGAAGAAGCAGGCAGACAAAAACCAGAACTGACTCCAAGGTTCAACCGCCCTCACCTACTCAGGAGGGACGGAAATTAATGAGGCCTTGAATTAACGGCAGGCAACAACAACGGCGAGCAGAGATAGGGTGGGGCAAAGACTGCGGACCATGGAATGCAACTTCGTGTCAGTAAAGCCCTGACAAACAAGTTAAGTTAAAGACATCACAATACATAATATCGCACATAACATCAATGTTAACGCTATTCACCGTAAACTATATTCCGCTTATATAACCATCCAGGCACCAAGGAATACGAATTCCTAGGATCAAGAAACTTACCCCTTAACCTAAGATATCGGAAATAAATTAATAGTAATAAGTATATGCATGAAAAGACAAAGTAAAACTTATGGAAAAGCCAGGATAACGGGATGAATCACCACCAGGTCGAATATAAATACATAATAAAAAAAAAAACAATGTTAAACCCAGGGTCGGAGAGAAAGGGAGATCCCGGCCGTCTTTGTATCCCCGCAGCGCGGGATAGGAGTGTGTGTACGCTCGGGGAAACACCTACACTTGGGTCGGGAACCACGATGGGAAACGACAGACCTTAGGTTACATACAGAATCATAACTGTGAAATAGTAAGGGACAAATGTTAACTTAAAACTTTTAACCATTTCTTTGTGCGCCGGGTCGGAGAGAGTGTTGCCCCCCCCTCCAGGTTGTGCAACACGAACAAAGACGCCTATGAGACGATTTGTAACGTCTGTGTTTTGGGTTCATGAAGAAGGCCAGACAAGAGATAAATTGCACCCAGACAGAGAGACGACTTCGAGACAATTTGTAACATCTGGTTGTTTGCTCGTGGGTTTTATGGAGGGAGTTGACAACGGAATATACCGTCAGTGATGCACACAAGGACATACGGACACACACATGGACACACCTGCCTACGGACAGATCCTGACACAGCAAAAATCGGAAGCCCCGCCTTGTGGGCGGGATCCAGGGGGATTTTTCAGCATAAAGGAACGGATCCTGAACATTGGAAACCAGTGCGACGGGAGGGTCCACTCAGAAGCTCGACCGGGAGGGTCGACTCAGGAACGAGTGCGACGGGAGGGTCCACTCAGAAGCTCGACCGGGAGGGTCGACTCAGGAACGAGTGCGACGGGAGGGTCCACTCAGAAGCTCGACCGGGAGGGTCGACTCAGGAACGAGTGCGACCAGAGCGGGTCCACTCAGGAGTGCGACCAGAGAGTCGACTCAGGAGCGAGGGCGACCAGCGGGTCGACCCAGGAGCGAGCTCGACCGGGAGGGTCGACTCAGGAGCGAGCTGCGACCAGCGGGTCGGCTCGACTCATCTTCAGCTCGTCAATCTCTGCTGCCGCCGGAGATCTCCGCTGCCGCCGGTGGTGAGCGTCGCGACTTGGCGACGATCCAGCGCTGCACGCTACGAGCGAGTTGTGGGCGCCACCTACCGACCGGGTTCCGAACTGCGACAGCGTATCAACAGCCATCCGACAGGGGAGCGATGGATACGTATGACGCGCACCGCCCCCTCACCACACGACCACCAGGCGTCTGTTTGACATAAAGAATCGACTCCGAACACTGACTATTCAAGACAACTCTTACCACTCAAACACACTCGAACCCATAAGTCATCCGTGGCTGGGAAGGCATCACAACGAGACCGAGTGGTGGCCTCCGTCGTATAAGAGTATTCTTAATTTTATCTTTAATATTTAGTGGGCTGTACTCTTAATCGCATAAATTCCCAACAGATCCATCAATACGAACTGATTCTTGGCACCTCCTTCCGCCGAGCCACGCTCACGTGGGGAAGTGGTGGCCCACCGGATCCTTATCAGGTGATCTGGTCCCCAATTAGTAAACTTGGTATAAGATAACGATCTTCGGAAAAGGAGCACCGTCGCAGGCCCTTACTCCGAGCCGTTCTGCTGTCAGATAACCTGCCGATGTATCTGTTGAGATTGGTGCCTTTAAGAATAATAACTGTTTTGATTGTGTTTTTTTTTATCGCCGTATAATCTTTCAAGTATCTTTCAGTCATAATCGCCGCACGTACTCGCATCCTCTACAGAATATTCAACTGTTCCGTGACCCAAGGTGTTAACAACGTGATAAGGGTTGCGTATGATCAATAAGGAGTGCGGTACTGCGTGAACAATATTGAGTATAATCATTCATTAACGTTAAGGTTTTCTTAGCATAATATTCGCATGTTTTAACGACTCTCTCTCTCACTAAGAACCATCGCGTTATGCGGGATCCATGTGCCGTTGTCAAAGTGAAATCAGACAATCGTTGATGATACTGTATTGATGCCGTATTGACGTTCCGGGATTGAGAGTTCGCATACTATATCATAGTTAAGGTTGAATTAGTAATAAATTGATCAATACAGAAGTGGTTGTGTGATTCTTTCCTGAAATCTATGCATAAGATCTGCTTCTGCGTTGAGATTTGAACTTGGTGACCTTAATAAACACACTAATACATACTCAGTAAATGTTAAAGCGATAACGGGGTGAACCGGGGTCTGGTTATCATAACGACTTGCGTTATCATAATTACACCCACTCGCATAATTAATACGATTACCTCTCGAATTGGCATAATTAAAATGTGCGTAATTACATAATTAACATATTTCCGGATAATTACACATTTGGCCAAATTTCATTAATTATTATTATTTCCACTGAATATTCATAACCCACACATACAACATAATAATTTCACCCACGCACGCATACAACATAACAAATTTTCATACCCAACATATACAACATAATGGGGGCTCGTCTTCCGGGATCTCTCGCAGACAGTTATGCATGAATTCAGGAACGAATCACTGATGTGTTAATCAAAGTGTTGTGAACTAACGTTGCCTTGTGATTGTAAACGGGGGTATACAAACAAAACGCGCTCTGAAGGGAAATACCAGAGTAGCAGAGTATAACAAGACAGCTGGGCTGAGATTAATTGCTCGAGTTGAACTGACGCATCCTGTGATACAATTGTTTATATGCACTCTGAAAAGAAATATTAAGGTAACTCTTGCCATACTTAAGATGCTAGGATTAAGAATAATATTTGAATGGGTTATGGGATACGGGGAGCTCGTATTTAAACGTACCGACCAATCTGTTACAAAGCAGTACAGTCAGAGAGACATATGGGAAGGGAGCTGTATCGATAACACGAACACACCTTGGGGGAAACTAATTGACTGGATAAAAAGTAACGAAGGCAAACACGATGCAAAAACTGCAGAGAAGGCAGGACAGGACTCATACCTTCTCACACAGGCATACAGACAGGGATTGTGGAATGAAGGAAATTTTGGAAATGAAACGGGAGAGAAATCGTCTCTAATAAACGACGAGAAATGTCCTCACACCCTCGAGAGGGAGGAGAAATCAAAGCTCGCGACACCAGCGAAACTCACAGACGTTGAGCCACAAAATAAATATGGAAGTAACATCAAATCACTCTCTTGGGTACGTGGACAGAGTCCAGGGATTGATCGCACAAAAGTTAAAGTAAAATCGCCAGGACATGGTACACTAAGGGCAGAGGCAAAAACTGAAGGGAAATGGCAACACGAGCGACACGGCACTGGGCGCGCACACAGAAAATGCACACCACTTAAACACAGGAGACACAGCACAGACCAAAGTGACAGATTGCCTGATGATAACTTGTTTGATGATGACGCTGTCAGCAATCAACTTTCGGAATACCTGTTCACCAGTAAAACCCTTAAGTTGATGGACAAGGCTCTAGTCAGAATTCCCGATTTTGACCCCCACAATAAGACTATGGATATCCACACACATATCGCGACAGTGGAAGAGGAGGCAATGATTAGAGGGCTGAGGAGACGGGATGAAAAAGCGAGTTTGTTGAAACGGACCTTACATAAAGAATCTATTCCATGGGTAAAGTCACTACCACACAAGGTTAGAAATGATTTTAAACAATTGAGCCTGGCAGTGATTCGGAAGTTTGGAGAATATTCGACACTCACTGAGGGGTTTTATGCTGTAAAATCGATGACCCAGGGCATGGACCAAGATCCACGTGACTACCTCGTCCAATTTAAAAGAGCGTATTACGCAGGCGATGTGAATCAATACCACGAAGGGGATAAAATGTTCAAAATAATGTTTTTTGAATCCTTGAGCCCAGAGATTACAGAAAGGGTGAGAATGGTTTTGAATCCAGAAACCGCATCCTTACGCCGCATAGAGAGCAAGGCGTACATGGCATGGTTATACAGAGCTAAGAATCATAATTCGGATCCAGAACACAGGGAGAGGGATGAGGAACCCAGCCTCTCAGAGAGGAATAAAAATCACCGAGCAGTCCCACCATGCAGAGAGCAGCAGAAACGCACGCACACATGGCAAAATAACCCAGAGAGAGGTTGGCACGAGAATGAGAGCGGCACAAAGCCGAACATTCAGGAGAATCGCAGGAGGGGGAGGTTCAGAATAGAACCATACCAACACCCCATGCCCCGACATGCGCAAGGTCAAGATTACCCACAGGGATGGCGAAGTAACAATCCAGGAAAAATTTGGCACCCAAATGGGAAAAACACTGGGCCAAGGGTGCAGGAGAATCGTAGGAGGGGGAGGTTCAGAACAGAACCATATCAACACCCCATCCCACGACACACGCAAGGTTCAAATTACGCACAGAGATGGGAAGATAACCACCTAGCGGGAAGGTGTTACACATACCGCGGAGGTATGGATGCGAACATTCACGAGAATCGCAGGATGGGAGGTCAAACACAATCGATACAATTCCGACCAATTCCTCCACCGGCTATACCAGGAGGGAATAGAGGAATAACACAGAATACGGTCCAAATACGTGATGAACCATCCACAGTGATTGAGAGCGGGCAGCCCATACGCGCCACACCCGCCGAGGTGTTAAACCCGGCGCTCAATGTGAAATACAGGCAGGCTGCAAGTGACAGGGCGGGCAAAAACGTGGACAGTGCTCCCGTAAATGACGCGCGGATCGAATACAAGGACAGGGTTGCATTGAAGCGTGATCGGACAGTACAAAAACAGACAGCAGGGACACGCCCTGAGGAGCGCAGGCATGAGCCTTTGAATGGGAAATATCCAAGGGAAACCAAAAATTATGTGGATCGGAGTGCTAAAATGGAGACGAATGTCCATGACGTACCGGGAATGGTGTTGAAATCCAACACACTAGTAAAAACAAAGAGGGCAACATTACGAGGGACAGAATTAAATCGACACACTGACTCGGCAAATGTGCATGTAATCGCAGAGAGAGCGAATGCCTCGAACCAAGTGTCAAAGTGGGTCGGGTGCGCGAATTCTGGTTATGTGCAGCACAATTTTTCACCACACACTCCCACGACACAGAGAGTGAGAGAAGAAACTACAAAAACGAACCCCGAAAACCGTGATCGAATTATCGAAGTGATAAGTGGTGAACGAGGCAACATGAGGAAAGTAACGCATAAATGCGTTCGAAACCGCTACCTAGCGTTTCCCAGGATTTAACAAAAACAAAAATGAATATTCGTCGGAGTCATGATGTATCAGAACCGATGTAACGCAATATCGATGTTTAACGCTTGTTTAATTTTCTTTGCTCAATTCAAAATAACCATGTTAAGTTGTGACACGTACGCGCGCGTTGTAAGGAATAGCAGCAAAACTTGAGGACAATCGATGGTTCATGATGGAAGAAGGGTATACATTTTTTTAAAAATAACCCGTGGCCATTTGACCACTGGTCATTTTTAAAAGGGCGGTATGTTGTATCCTAACCCTTCTTCCATAATTAAGATTAATAATATTTGATGATTTTTATATATTATCCTTTTACTTGTTTTTTTTGTAATGAGTGAAACACACCAAGCCCAGCAAACTGCAAAACACCAGGTGTTGTTAAGTAATGAACCAGAGGAGGGCTAGGATGGCAGAATTTACAACCTTGCTTCAAGGGAAGATAAGGCCTGATGAACGGGCACATGTCACCCGTGCAGGCGGCAGAGACAGTGGGAGTGTCAGCCAGACATAGTTAAGGCAAAAGCCCAATCATCCTGCATGGTTTTAAAGTAACGTCAAAATTCGAAATTCAACAACAGAGTAGGCTAAATTATCGATCCTCGCGCTCGCTCAAATTGGAGACCAGGCTGCGAGCTACATCAATGAACCATTGCCCATTTGCTAATCCAATACTGAATGTTAATATTACTGAAGTCAAAACGAATTCTATGACCTCAGCACATGGGCAAATAATAGGGCAGTGTCGACTCAAAGGCAATGGAAGAAAACAGAGGCGCCTTTGTCTAAATCACAACCACAGAAAACCAGGAATCATCACTGATTGTGTGTTCAGGAATTCCGAGCTAGTTAGAACACGTGCACAGGGGGGGAGCTGATGTAAACAACCCTGCGCGTCTGGATGTGAGGGGGCCTTGGACCTGGAATCAAGAATAAACACTCCCAGAGCAGAAGGTTGGCAGGGGGAGAGGTGATTTAAAAGAGGGTTGTATATCTCTCAAGGCACAAGACCCAGCTGAACAACACGGCTGCGGGGGTCACCAGAAGTTCGCATTCGCCTAGTTAAGACAAAAAGCTCAATTATTCTGTATTGCTATTAAAGTAACGTTAAAGTCGGAATTTAACAACAGAGTAGGCTAAAGTTATTGATATTCACACCCACTCCAATTAAACCAGGCCACAAGTTACGCCTACTGAACCATCACCATTATTAAGTCAATATGAAATGTTATTTCCATACTTCAATACTTTCGATACAATTCGACCCGAAGCATATGACAATCAGAACCTTCCTAAGTCAAAATTGAATCGCACCCAGACAGGAGCGAATAGTCAATATAAGGTTGAAGAGGGAAGGAAATCAAGAGCACGGCGAACTGCAAACGTAAGCAAAAAGCCGGGAACAACACCAGCCCAGCAACAGCGAGTGGGGCTTCGACAGGCCATAAAGTAGAATAATAACTCCCGGGGTCAGGGGACACAAGAAGAAGCAGGCAGACAAAAACCAGAACTGACTCCAAGGTTCAACCGCCCTCACCTACTCAGGAGGTGACGGAAATTAATGAGGCCTTGAATTAACGGCAGGCAACAACAACGGCGAGCAGAGATAGGGTGGGGCAAAGACTGCGGACCATGGAATGCAACTTCGTGTCAGTAAAGCCCTGACAAACAAGTTAAGTTAAAGACATCACAATACATAATATCGCACATAACATCAATGTTAACGCTATTCACCGTAAACTATATTCCGCTTATATAACCATCCAGGCACCAAGGAATACGAATTCCTAGGATCAAGAAACTTACCCCTTAACCTAAGATATCGGAAATAAATTAATAGTAATAAGTATATGCATGAAAAGACAAAGTAAAACTTATGGAAAAGCCAGGATAACGGGATGAATCACCACCAGGTCGAATATAAATACATAATAAAAAAAAAAACAATGTTAAACCCAGGGTCGGAGAGAAAGGGAGATCCCGGCCGTCTTTGTATCCCCGCAGCGCGGGATAGGAGTGTGTGTACGCTCGGGGAAACACCTACACTTGGGTCGGGAACCACGATGGGAAACGACAGACCTTAGGTTACATACAGAATCATAACTGTGAAATAGTAAGGGACAAATGTTAACT
Source organism: Lethenteron reissneri (assembly GCF_015708825.2). Lineage (NCBI taxonomy): Eukaryota > Metazoa > Chordata > Hyperoartia > Petromyzontiformes > Petromyzontidae > Lethenteron > Lethenteron reissneri. The sequence goes on from NC_083794.1 coordinate 15,773,005, forward strand.
TAAAACTTTTAACCATTTATTTGTGCGCCGGGTCGGAGAGAGTGTTGCCCCCCCCTCCAGGTTGTGCAACACGAACAAAGACGCCTATGAGACGATTTGTAACGTCTGTGTTTTGGGTTCATGAAGAAGGCCAGACAAGAGATAAATTGCACCCAGACAGAGAGACGACTTCGAGACAATTTGTAACATCTGGTTGTTTGCTCGTGGGTTTTATGGAGGGAGTTGACAACGGAATATACCGTCAGTGATGCACACAAGGACATACGGACACACACATGGACACACCTGCCTACGGACAGATCCTGACACAGCAAAAATCGGAAGCCCCGCCTTGTGGGCGGGATCCAGGGGGATTTTTCAGCATAAAGGAACGGATCCTGAACATTGGAAACCAGTGCGACGGGAGGGTCCACTCAGAAGCTCGACCGGGAGGGTCGACTCAGGAACGAGTGCGACGGGAGGGTCCACTCAGAAGCTCGACCGGGAGGGTCGACTCAGGAACGAGTGCGACGGGAGGGTCCACTCAGAAGCTCGACCGGGAGGGTCGACTCAGGAACGAGTGCGACCAGAGCGGGTCCACTCAGGAGTGCGACCAGAGAGTCGACTCAGGAGCGAGGGCGACCAGCGGGTCGACCCAGGAGCGAGCTCGACCGGGAGGGTCGACTCAGGAGCGAGCTGCGACCAGCGGGTCGGCTCGACTCATCTTCAGCTCGTCAATCTCTGCTGCCGCCGGAGATCTCCGCTGCCGCCGGTGGTGAGCGTCGCGACTTGGCGACGATCCAGCGCTGCACGCTACGAGCGAGTTGTGGGCGCCACCTACCGACCGGGTTCCGAACTGCGACAGCGTATCAACAGCCATCCGACAGGGGAGCGATGGATACGTATGACGCGCACCGCCCCCTCACCACACGACCACCAGGCGTCTGTTTGACATAAAGAATCGACTCCGAACACTGACTATTCAAGACAACTCTTACCACTCAAACACACTCGAACCCATAAGTCATCCGTGGCTGGGAAGGCATCACAACGAGACCGAGTGGTGGCCTCCGTCGTATAAGAGTATTCTTAATTTTATCTTTAATATTTAGTGGGCTGTACTCTTAATCGCATAAATTCCCAACAGATCCATCAATACGAACTGATTCTTGGCACCTCCTTCCGCCGAGCCACGCTCACGTGGGGAGTGGTGGCCCACCGGATCCTTATCAGGTGATCTGGTCCCCAATTAGTAAACTTGGTATAAGATAACGATCTTCGGAAAAGGAGCACCGTCGCAGGCCCTTACTCCGAGCCGTTCTGCTGTCAGATAACCTGCCGATGTATCTGTTGAGATTGGTGCCTTTAAGAATAGTAACTGTTTTGATTGTGTTTTTTTTATCGCCGTATAATCTTTCAAGTATCTTTCAGTCATAATCGCCGCACGTACTCGCATCCTCTACAGAATATTCAACTGTTCCGTGACCCAAGGTGTTAACAACGTGATAAGGGTTGCGTATGATCAATAAGGAGTGCGGTACTGCGTGAACAATATTGAGTATAATCATTCATTAACGTTAAGGTTTTCTTAGCATAATATTCGCATGTTTTAACGACTCTCTCTCTCACTAAGAACCATCGCGTTATGCGGGATCCATGTGCCGTTGTCAAAGTGAAATCAGACAATCGTTGATGATACTGTATTGATGCCGTATTGACGTTCCGGGATTGAGAGTTCGCATACTATATCATAGTTAAGGTTGAATTAGTAATAAATTGATCAATACAGAAGTGGTTGTGTGATTCTTTCCTGAAATCTATGCATAAGATCTGCTTCTGCGTTGAGATTTGAACTTGGTGACCTTAATAAACACACTAATACATACTCAGTAAATGTTAAAGCGATAACGGGGTGAACCGGGGTCTGGTTATCATAACGACTTGCGTTATCATAATTACACCCACTCGCATAATTAATACGATTACCTCTCGAATTGGCATAATTAAAATGTGCGTAATTACATAATTAACATATTTCCGGATAATTACACATTTGGCCAAATTTCATTAATTATTATTATTTCCACTGAATATTCATAACCCACACATACAACATAATAATTTCACCCACGCACGCATACAACATAACAAATTTTCATACCCAACATATACAACAGGAGGGAGGAGGTTGTGGTGAGTGGGACACGTGGTGTGGAGGGAGGAGGTTGTGGTGAGTGGGACACGTGGTGTGGAGGGAGGAGGTTGTGGTGAGTGGGACACGTGGTGTGGAGGGAGGAGGTTGTGGTGAGTGGGACACGTGGTGTGGAGGGAGGAGGTTGTGATGAGTGGGACACGTGGTGTGGAGGGAGGAGGTTGTGGTGAGTGGGACACGTGGTGTGGAGGGAGGAGGAGGTCGTGATGAGTGGGACACGTGGTGTGGAGGGAGGAGGTTGTGATGAGTGGGACACGTGGTGTGGAGGGAGGAGGTTGTGATGAGTGGGACACGTGGTGTGGAGGGAGGAGGAGGTCGTGATGAGTGGGACACGTGGTGTGGAGGGGGAAGGAGGTTGTGGTGAGTGACACGTGGTGTGGAGGGAGGAGGTTGTGGTGAGTGACACGTGGTGTGCAGGGAGGAGGTTGTGGTGAGTGGGACACGTAGTGTGGAGGGGGAAGGAGGTTGTGGTGAGTGACACGTGGTGTGGAGGGAGGAGGTTGTGGTGAGTGACACGTGGTGTGCAGGGAGGAGAAGGCCTAAAGCCAGAACACGGTGGTGGTGAGACCGTAAGAGCGGTCCCTGAACGACGCGTCAACTGTGCATCAAGTAGAAGACCTAAAGTCAGATAGATGGTGGCGCTGGTGATGTATGTATGTATGCACGATTAACTTCTTTCGCATCGTACGTAGCCAACAGTGATACATGATGACGATGAGACGAAGAGGAGATGTTGAAGGTCCGATGCGAAACCTATCGACGCCGAGCTGCGAGATCGAGCAGAACGGAAAGAGGCGACGACGAAACTGCGATGGCATCGCATTGCTACGGTGGCGGGGGGGGGTCACGGTGACATTGTGACCTTGAGACGCGCTCCGCGGCCTCCCGCGCTGCGGGGAGGGGGGAGGGGCGATCGCGCATCGATCCCTCGCGTGCCGCGTGCGCCTCGCCGCCCTTGACCGCCAGCGGTGGGGGAGGGGCTATGGGGAGGGGCTATGGGGAGGGGGCTGAGGGGGAATTGTTCGTCGGAGCCACGGGGGTGTGGGGGGTAGAGGGAGCCAGAGAGGGGTCGGTGGGAGCCGCGGGGTAGGGGCTGGGGGGAGCAGCGCAGGACGAGGGTTAAGCCGGAGCCGCAGGATGTGGGGGGGATTAGGGGGAGATGGGCGGGGGATTAATGGGGCGGTGATGTGTTAGGGGCGCCATACGGGGTGGGGGAGGAGAGGTTTAAGATGAGCCTGGGGGGCGGGGGAGGGGTTTGGGGGGAGCGGCAGGAGGGGGTAGGGGGAGCTAGTGGGGTCCCTCCCCTGCCCGTGACCCCCCAGAGTGATTAATGGATGAGCGTGGCTCCCATTCACCTCGCCCCGTCACGCGCCGCTCGCCGTCCCATCCCAGTAATGGGTCACTCCGATCCAACTTCGCAGCAGCGGCCATGCTCGACCCCTTGCCGGATGAAGGCCACCAGCCCGTGCCGTGGGTCGCCTCTCCGGACCCCCCCCCCCCCCCACCGTGCAAAAATCCCCGAGCGGTGGCCGTCCTCTCGGGCGCGTTCCCTCCGCTCGGCTGCCACTCTTTGTGGTGGTGAGTAGGAGGAGGAGGCGCCTCCTCCTCCAGCAGCAGCAGCGGGCGTCGTGCTTCGAGCAGACGTCACGCGTCCTGTCCAAGCCCAACTTTTGTTAACAGCCGATGTGATGACGTCTCGCTACAATTATCACTGTGGACGATGCATGAGGATAACGAGTTGTGACGATGAAGCATAGTGACGAGTGATGAGAGACTACGTTATAATACGTTATAATGTTGTGCGGATGATTGCTACGGCGTCTGGAGGCGAATGCGTCATCTCAACGTAACGCGGTGCTGCTGCTGCTGCCGATGGCGATGTTGATGCAAACCATGACGGGATGATGATCACCACAACCGCATGTGGTTGATCACCACAACCGCATGAATCGGACAGGTGATGATCGTGATGATTGAGCAAAACCCTCAAGTAAACCCCCGTCTCATCCCACTTACCCCCCCACCCGTCCTCATCTCCGTCCTTGCAGACGCCGAGGCTTAGAGTCGCAAATTAGGAGAGAGCGTCCGTGGGGGGGGGGGGGGGCTGGCGGGCACCTGGTGTCCGTCTGTCTGCTGTCTGGCGAGAGGATGATGATGATGGTGGTGGTGGAGGTGGTGATCAGGCGGCGAGGGGGGCTGTCTGGGTGTGCGGGGGGTAGTGGCGACGCGCTGCGTTACAAACGCGGCCACCCGCTCACGGCCAACACAAGTGACGAATATATGAACGGGTCCTGGGCTTCCCCTATGTTGTATCCTAACCCTTCTTCCATAATTGAGATTAATAATATTTGATGATTTTTATATATATTATCTTTTTACTTGTTTTTTAATGAGTGAAACACACCAAGCGCAGCAAACTGCAAAACACCAGGTGTTGTTAAGTAATGAACTGGAGGAGGGCTAGGATGGCAGAATTTGCAACCTTGCTTCAAGGAAAGATAAGGCCTGATGAACGGGCACATGTCACCCGTGCAGGCGGCAGAGACAGTGGGAGTGTCAGCCAGACATAGTTAAGGCAAAAAGCCCAACCATCCTGCATGGTTTTAAAGTAACGTCAAAATTCGAAATTCAACAACAGAGTAGGCTAAATTATCGATCCTCGCGCTCGCTCAAATTGGAGACCAGGCTGCGAGCTACATAAATGAACCATTGCCCATTTGCTAATCCAATACTGAATGTTAATATTACTGAAGTCAAAACGAATTCTATGACCTCAGCACATGGGCAAATAATAGGGCAGTGTCGACTCAAAGGCAATGGAAGAAACAGAGGCGCCTTTGTCTAAATCACAACCACAGAAAGCCAGGAATCATCACTGATTGTGTGTTCAGGGATTCCGAGCTAGTTAGAACACGTGCACAGGGGGGGAGCTGATGTAAACAACCCTGCACGTCTGAACGTGAGGGGGCCTTTGACCTGAAAGTAAGAATAACACTCCCAGAGCAGAAGGTTGGATGACCACAGTGAGACGAGAATAAGAGTGGTGTATATCTCTCAAGGAGGCAGACCCAGCTGAACAACAAGGCTGCGGGGTCACCAGAAGTTCGCATTCGCCTAGTTAAGACAAAAAGCTCAATTATTCTGTATTGCTATTAAAGTAACGTTAAAGTCGGAATTTAACAACAGGGTAGGCTAAAGTTATCGATATTCACACCCACTCCAATTAAACCAGGCCACAAGTTACGCCTACTGAACCATCACCATTATTAAGTCAATATGAAATGTTATTTCCATACTTCAATACTTTCTATACAATTCGACCCGAAGCATATGACAATCAGAACCTTCCTAAGTCAAAATTGAATCGCACCCAGACAGGAGCGAATAGTCAATATAAGGTTGAAGAGGGAAGGAAATCAAGAGCACGGCGAACTGCAAACGTAAGCAAAAAGCCGGGAACAACACCAGCCCAGCAACAGCGAGTGGGGCTTCGACAGGCCATAAAGTAGAATAATAACTCCCGGGGTCAGGGGACACAAGAAGAAGCAGGCAGACAAAAACCAGAACTGACTCCAAGGTTCAACCGCCCTCACCTACTCAGGAGTGACGGAAATTAATGAGGCCTTGAATTAACGGCAGGCAACAACAACGGCGAGCAGAGATAGGGTGGGGCAAAGACTGCGGGCTATGAATGCAACTTCGTGTCAGTAAAGCCCTGACAAACAAGTTAAGTTAAAGACATCACAATACATAATATCGCACATAACATCAATGTTAACGCTATTCACCATAAACTATATTCCGCTTATATAACCATCCAGGCACCAAGGAATACGAATTCCTAGGATCAAGAAACTTACCCCTTAACCTAAGATATCGGAAATAAATTAATAGTAATAAGTATATGCATGAAAAGACAAAGTAAAACTTATGAAAAGCCAGGATAACGGGATGAATCACAACCAGGTCGAATATAATACATAATAAAAAAACGATGTTAAACCCAGGGTCGGAGAGAAAGGGAGATCCCGGCCGTCTTTGTATCCCCGCAGCGCGGGATAGGAGTGTGTATACGCTCGGGGAAACCTACACTTGAGTCAAGCACCACGATGGGAAACGACAGACCTTAGGTTACATACAGAATCATAACTGTGAAATAGTAAGGGACAAATGTTAACTTAAAACTTTTAACCATTTCTTTGTGCGCCGGGTCGGAGAGAGTGTTGCCCCTCCCTCCAGGTTGTGCAACACGAACAAAGACGCCTATGAGACGATTTGTAACGTCTGTGTTTTGGGTCATGAAGAAGGCCAGACAAGAGATAATATTGCACCAAGACAGAGAGACGACTTCGAGGCAATTTGTAACATCTGATTGTTTGCTCGTGGGTTTTATGGAGGGAGTGTGACAACGAATATACCGTCAGTGATGCACACAAGGACACACGGACATACGGACAGACACATGGACACACCTGCCTACGGACAGATCCTGACACAGCAAAAATCGGAAGAAGCCCCGCCTTGTGGGCGGGATCCAGGGGGAATTTTCGGCATAAAGTAAAGGATCCTGAGCATTGGAAACCAGTGCGACGGGAGGGTCCACTCAGAAGCTCGACCGGGAGGGTCGACTCAGGAACGAGTGTGACGAGAGGGTCCACTCAGGAGCGCGACCGGGGGAGTCGGCTCAGGAGGAGTGCGACCAGTGGGTCCACTCAGGAGTGCGACCAGAGAGTCGACTCAGGAGCGAGGGCGACCAGCGGGTCGACCCAGGAGCGAGCTCGACCGGGAGGGTCGACTCAGGAGCGAGCTGCGACCAGCGGGTCGGCTCGACTCATCTTCAGCTCGTCAATCTCTGCTGCCGCCGGAGATCTCTGCTGCCGCCGGAGTGGTGATCGTTGCGGTTTGGCGACGATCCAGCGCTGCACGCTACGAGCGAGTTGTGGGCGCCACCTACCGACCGGGTTCCGAACTGCGACAGCGTATCAACTGCCATCCGAACCAATTCGCCACGGGATCGACTGATACGTATGACGCGCACCGCCCCCTCACCACACGACCACCAGGCGTCTGTTTGACCTAAAGAATCGACTCCGAACACTGACTATTCAAGACAACTCTTACCACTCAAAAACACTCGAACCCATAAGCCATCCGTGGCTGGAAAGCATCACAACGAGACCGAGTGATGGCCCTCCGTCGTTTATAAGAGTATTCTTAATTTTTATCTTTAATATTTAGTGGGCTGTACTCTTAATCGCATAAATTCCCAACAGATCCATCAATACGAACTGATTCTTGGCACCTCCTTCCGCCGAGCCACGCTCACGTGGGGAGTGGTGGCCCACCGGACCCTTATCAGGTGATCTGGTCCCCAATTAGTAAACTTGGTATAAGATAACGAGCTTCGGAAAAGGAGCACCGTCGCAGGCCCTTACTCCGAGCCGTTCTGTTGTCAGATAACCTGCCGATGTATCTGTTGAGATTGGTGCCTTTAAGAATAATAACTGTTTTGATTGTATTTTTTTTTTATCGCCGTATAATCTTTCAAGTATCTTTCAGTCATAATCGCCGCACGTACTCGCATCCTCTACAGAATATTCAACTGTTCCGTGACCCAAGGTGTTAACAACGTGATAAGGGTTGCGTATGATCAATAAGGAGTGCGGTACTGCGTGAACAATATTGAGTATAATCATTCATTAACGTTAAGGTTTTCTTAGCATAATATTTGCATGTTTTAACGACTCTCTCTCTCACTAAGAACCATCGCGTTATGCGGGATCCATGTGCCGTTGTCAAAGTGAAATCAGACAATCGTTGATGATACTGTATTGATGCCGTATTGACGTTCCGGGATTGAGAGTTCGCATACTATATCATAGTTAAGGTTGAATTAGTAATAAATTGATCAATACAGAAGTGGTTGTGTGATTCTTTCCTGAAATCTATGCATAAGATCTGCTTCTGCGTTGAGATTTGAACTTGGTGACCTTAATAAACACACTAATACATACTCAGTAAATGTTAAAGCGATAACGGGGTGAACCGGGGTCTGGTTATCATAACGACTTGCGTTATCATAATTACACCCACTCGCATAATTAATACGATTACCTCTCGAATTGGCATAATTAAAATGTGCGTAATTACATAATTAACATATTTCCGGATAATTACACATTTGGCCAAATTTCATTAATTATTATTATTTCCACTGAATATTCATAACCCACACATACAACATAATAATTCACCCACGCACGCATACAACATAACAAATTTTCTTAACCCAACATATACAACACCTAGGTCGACTCGGCTTTAAACAACAGTACATGGTGCGGTGTGAAAACATCGCCCACTGAAGAGACAAAGGCGGCCGGGCTGGGTGTTGGCCACCCATTCCCCTCGTGCGCTGTACCGGCCTTCATAGGTGCACGGCAACAGACAGCACTTGTCCCGATAGCTGATGTAGCCTCCACGCTGCTTTGTCTTCTTAAAGGTGTTCGGCGGTAGACGTGGGATTGTGGGGGGGGGGCATCGAGGGCAGTGTGGGGGGGGGGGGCTGACATCTGGCGTGCCGCGCTTGAGCACACGCACGTGTACAGATACACGTGCGTGTGTGTGTGTCCGCGTGTACAGATACACGCGGACACACACACACGGGCCACTATGAATTAATAACGGGATGCATGTCACGTCCAAGCTTATTGGGTATTGACTACCGCGACCCTGCCCCTGTAGTTATGAGCAGTCCGAGACTTTATTAAAGGGAATGGAAACGATGCCCCCACACATATCGCCTTGACACAGCGGCGTAGTGACAACATTATCAGCTCAGGGGATGCGGAAATCGATCAGGTGGGGCCCCCAATGTTTGATTTATCTCGCACGGTCGAAACTCGGCTATTGTGGCTGCTCTTGCCTCTCATCACATCGTTACATAAGTGTTGTCGTCGTTCTCTTACACTGCTGTTGTTGTTGTTCTCTTACACTGCTGTTGTTGTTTTATTACACTACTGTTGTTGTTGAACACACATATCGTAGCTTTGCCCCCCCCACTAAGGGAGTGGGGGGGGGGGGCAGAGCACCCCCTGCCTGCCCCACGCGAGTTACGCGACTGCCTTGACAGAATTGTTTGCGGCAAGTGCTGTTAGCGAGCACCTATTAAGGCCGCCACTCGTCATCACACCTATCACTAAAGGCAAAGATTATCCCCATCTGGCCTAAGACTGTAGGGGCAAGTGCTGTTAGTGAGTAGCACCTATGAAGGCCGGCACGGCACACGAGGGGATGGGTGGCCAGCACCACGCCCGGCCGCCTTTGTCTCCCTAGCGACGATGTTAACACATTGAACCAGGTACGCAATTGAGGCCGAGTCGACCGAGGGGCGAAGGCCCAGGACCGGTTCACAATGAGTAGGGAGAGAGGGGGGGGGGGTACAGTGTTGTCTGTGTATTTATTTATTTACTTGATCATCACCATCGCTCAGTCTCCCCTCGTTGTTTGCCGGCACTCGCTGCTTGCCACAGATTATTTTTGGAAACAAAGACGGAGGTGGGGGGGGGGGCGAGCACGTCGCGCGCGTTACCGAGACAATTAGCGCCCAGAGCCATCGCTCACTCACAATCTGCAGACCCCCCACACTGACCCCCCCCCACACTGACCCCCCCCCCCCCACACTGACCCTCCCCCACACAACTCCCTCCCGTCAGACGTGGCCCCCCACCGCCCCCACCCTCAACCACTGCTGCAGCCCCAAGCTTAGCCTCGTGGCGGCCCCACCACCACCACCTGCCAACTCAGCCACAACGCCCCCCCCACCAACCCGACTACACCGCCCCCCCCACCAACCCAGCCACACCGTCCTCCCCCCCACCAACCCAACCACACCGCCCCCCTCCCACCAACCCAGCCACACCGCCCCCCCCACCAACCCAGCCACACCGCCCCCCCCCCACCAACCCAGCCACACCGCCCCCCACCCACTCAGCCACACCGCCCACCCCGGGGCGGTGTGCGCAGCACTTGTCCCAACAGCCTGTTAAGGCTATACGGGGGATCTTTGTGTGCGCGTGTGCGCGTTTGTTAGGACGTTCTCTGCCGCGCGCGTGCGCATGGTTCTCCAGAGTGAGGATCGGTGGCGCAGTGGTTAGCGCTGAACTGCGCTACGCAAACACTCAATACAACACAACATAATAATATACAATAGTTGACGTTTCGGGTAATGGCCCTCATTTGTAGCACACGGCTTGTGATCATCCAGAACTGCGGAGGCAGCATCGACGGTTGGTGAATCACACGAATGTTGTCAAACTCCCCGTGGGCGAATGGGGGCAGGGTTGGGGGGATGACCCCGGGGATGACCTCCACTTCCCCCCCCCCCTCCCCAGCGAAGAGGGTAGTGGGGTCCGTCGGGGGGAACTACGTGAATCGATTCTCAAGGATGTGAGTGGGGGTCACCCCTGCGTGTTGCTAAATCGGGGACACGGGGCATCGCGTGAGAACGCGGAGCGCCGCGATAAAGGGCATTGATCATCAACACGACCCACACGGATTGCTTAAGCGCCGGGTGGCTTCCTAAAGGGCCGTGTCAGGGCCGTCATTTGATCAGAGCCGAGCTTCTAATCCAAGCTTCAGGCGCCCAACTGCGAGTAAGCCGAAGAGTCCCCAGCGCGGCACAGGTGGTGGGCTCGGGGCGGTGAACGTGACGGTGTTTCGCTTCTATCAGAGCACTTACAGACGGAGTGCCGAGAACCAGATCCCGTTCTCGTGTCACGTCTGGGCGGTGACGCGGGCCGAGCCGTGGGCACGCGGGACGCTCGGATGGAGGTGTGCGGTTCGTGCTCGCGGCCGCCCGGGTTAACACTGCGCGTGCGCGTTAACCACCACTAATTACGTTAACCACCACTGATTACGTTAACCACCACTAATTCGGCGCCGTCTGCTGTACTGTGACCCTAACGGCCCCGTGACGCTATTCGAGGGAGATTTTAAAAAAGAGAGGAACCCATTTGTGTGCCGCCCTCATTTTGGCCTCAATGCGCCAAGATTGTGCCAAACTCCAAATGCTTTTTTATATTAAACATATCTAGCCAGTATATTATATACACATGCCTGCACCTACTCACCAGCTGATTCCATTCTCATCGTCAAGGGGGTAGGTGGCTCGGTCGCGCGCGAGCGGGGAGGGTGGTGGCCCTAAGTGGCCCTGAGTCCGGTACAGGAGTTGAACCGCGACGTCGCGACCTCTGGGTCCGAGGGTGCAGCCGCCCCGCCGGTGCATTATTGATGGCGCGATCACTGCGCATGGCTGCTGCCTCCTCTGTCCAGTCGAGTGCTCCTCTCGATTTAGCGAGGAGGTATTTTTATCACGGCAGAGCCCTGAGTAGTAGCGGAGTCATTGGGGGTGGGGGCGATGCGGTTTAGGAGGTTCATGGGGGGAGGGGAGGGGGGGTTCAAGTATCCCCGGAGCGCCTCACTCTGTCGACCACAACATATTGCATTTGCTGCCGAGCTGTCGATCAAAGGTTGTCGCCGGTAATCACGGGGCGCCTCGACTCTGAGAGCGCGCGGTGCGTAGGGTTACAGCCCCGTGCGGGAATTATGTCTCAATTGTTGCGTCTCGTGCGTGTGTGTCTCGCTGTGTGCGCGTGTGTCTTTGTCTTTGGTGCTCGCTAACATCACTTGCCCCAATAGTACGTTCAGGCTATCCGGGGTATCTTTGTCTTTATCTTTGTGTTTGTGTGTCTTTGTGTCTGTGGTGCTGGCCACCCACCCACACGTTTGCCGTGATACCCTTTAAAGGTGCTCGCTAACAGCACTTGCTGTAAAGAGGCGATACGGGGGATCTTTGGCTGTGTGTGTAAGTACGCGTGTCTGTACGCGTACTTCATATCGCCCCGTGTCTGTGACGCTGCGGCGGTAACTCGCGTTGCCTCTGTAATGAGAAAGCGACCGCTGATTTCGCGACCTCTCGGGGATGGCGAGGGGGAGGGGGCATCTCTGTAAATATTTAATGGAGACCGCACGTCTCGCCCAGCCGCGTGGGCATGCAACCAGTGGCGAGCAGTTGCACAACCTGTTGCTCGCAGCGGAGATATTTGACTTTCAAGCGGCAATCTGCTCATTTATCGCTTAGGCGAGTACCCGGCTTGATGGAATTACAACTAACGTCGACGTTTCGGTTCACCGGCCTTCGGGAGGGAAGGAGTCGAAGGGGTATGCCCCTTAAGAAGGGGGAGGGTGGTAGGGGGATACTGCCCCCCCACGTACCCCTCTCATCCGCCCCCACCTCATCCGCTGTCTCCCCCCTCTCGCGGGGATTACGGGAGGATGGTGGAAGGGCCTGTGCCTGCTTCCATCGGATTAGGGACCCCGTCTGCCGCCGCCAGACCATACGGTGCTGTCGCGTCTCTCGGACCCCCGCCCCCCACCCCACTTCGTAGGGGGCACGCGAATGGCGGGCCGGTGGCGAGCTCCCGGTACCGCTGCTCCCCCCAACGCCGTCCCAACAATGACCTCACCCCCCCCCCCCCAGTGGCGTCGCGTGGCTGAGCCGTGCCATGGTGGTGTAGGGAGTGGAGTGGGGGGGGGCTGCCCTCGCTAAGTTGCCCCCCCCCCACCCGCTCCTCTCCGTAGCCCGGCGGCCCAGGGGCGGTCACCCGGCCGCCTGCTGCGGGGCCGTCACCCAGCCACGTGGTGACCCGCCCTGCATCGCTGCTGCATCCCCCTCCCACAGAGGAGCCCCCTCCCTGCAGGGGTCGTATGTATGTTGAACTTCTTTCGCACCGTACGTAGCCAACCGCGCTAATCGGAGGTACGGGGGAAGGACAATAAACTAAACACAAAAAGCAGCTTTAATGAAATGAGTTTTCAATCTCGATGATTTAAAAGTGCATAGCCCCAGTGGATTCCTCAAGGAGCCGTCCATAAATGACGTCACGCGATTTTGGACGATTTTTGACCCCTCCCCCCCCTCGTCACACGGCGTAGACAAAAAGTCAGACCCTCCTCAAATATGATGTCACAAAGCTCTGTCCCCCCCCCAAAAAAAATTAAACATCCTTCAAATCGCTTTAAACTATTATCATTGTAGTGCGTATTTAATGTGGCGCTGCATTCTGATGTTTTAGGACAAAACATTTATTAAAAAGTCTATTTAACTAAGTAGAACGTGTTGTCTATATTTATTTAAAGTTGCGCATTTTGATGTGACGTCACATTTCTCACCCCCCCCCCCTCGTCACACATCGTCAGAAATGTATGACCCCCCCCCCCCCAGGTGCGTGATGTCATTTATGGACGGCCCCTAAAAGGATCCCTGTAGGGATCCCTCCCTGCAGGAATGTGACAAGTCATCGTGTAAGGACTTACAATTTTTTGTTTAATTTGTTGTATGTATGGGTCGAGTGGTGGCGCAGCGGTTAGCGCACTGCGCTACTGAACCCGGCAACCACGAGTTCGAGTCCCGGCTAACATCAGCTCGCGGGTGATGTAACAATCGGTCCGACTCGCGCTGACCCGGGGGAGACTCACTGAGCCGCTCACTTCCCGGGGACCGGAGTCCCGGGCTGGATGAAACCCACACGGAGTCGTCCTCGCCACAGACGCGAGATGAACGCGGCGGACTCGTGGCGTCCGTGCGCCCTCTCATTTATTGGATGAAGATCAAAAGCACAGGGAGATTAGCCCCCAGCCCCCACCTCTCATCCACCTCCCCCTCGCCCGCGGCACGAATGAGGTCGCCTTCCACGTCATTAGCGGTAACAGCGGCACGTGGTGAATTTCATATCCTTGAGACACCCTCTCCCCCATGTACTGACACAACAGATCGTGACGATATCGGGGACACGGATTCTCACGGAGTGGCACCTATGACATACCAAGCGGGCCCCATTCGTATTTCACATGCAGATTAAGTCGTTACACGCGACACGCGCCTGATGATTGGTGGGCCCGAGAAAGTGAGGGCTGGAGCTTTAGAAGCCGTTAGGTCAAGGATAATGGGGGGTCTCCGGGTGTCTCTGCAAGCGTGCTTAACGATGATCGATTATTTATTATCGATGAGGATGGTAATTTGTGATGATGACTGATCATGGGTTCTCCGTGTCAGCAGCCGAGAGGATGGGACGTAGCCGAGCAAATGTTCCGTCAAGTAAAAACAAAGCAAAGCAAAGCGACCATGTTGACAGTTCTACGAATGTGCACCTCGAGCGTTACGATGGATTGCGGAGCACCCCGAGAATCCCGACTCCCTGTACCAACCATCATCGTTATCATCATCACCTCCCAAATTAATCACCAAAATCTTCAACACCACCACCGCCACCGCCACGCTGTGCACCGCTCCCATCGGGCTCATCTCCACGCGACCCCCCACAGCCAGGACCAGCAGAGCCAGGCGAACGACAGCGTCGCCGCTTCATGCGCAACAACAAAAACAAGAGCGACAACAACAACAGCGGCCGAAGCGGCGATGACCATGGCACGCGTACGACGCGCGCGGCTGCGCTCCCTCACGCGGCGTTGACCACGATCATGAGGCTCATGAGGAAGACCATGAGGAAGAAGAGCCACATCAAGCAGCGGTCCATGACGCGCGCTACGCGACGCCACTCCAAGACGCGCGCCTGGCCCGCGCGCTGCTCGCGGAAGCAGCGCGCGATCGCCTCCACGCCCTCGGCCACGCGGCGCCGCGTGCGCAGCTCCTCGCTCTCGTCCCCTCCATCCTCCCCCTGCCTATCCTCATCGCGATCTTCGCCAGCACCACCGCCGTCGTCGTCGGACGAGAAACCCATTACCACCTCCTCGTCCTCCTCGTCCTCCTCGTCGCGTCCGCGCCATCCGTTGTTCTCGTCCGGCTGGGGCACCGCGCGCGTCGCGCACGGAGCCGCCCCGCCGGCCGCTCCGGCGCCCTCGAGCCGCACCACCACCGTGTGCCGCGGGGGGGCCGCGCCGCGCCGCTCCTCCACGCCACCGTTGGCCTCCCCCTTGCGCGCCGGCGCGGATGCGGCGCCGCCGCCGCCACCGCCGCGTCTCCTCCGCCCGTGGCGGCGAGCGGCTCCCGTGTCGGGGGTGGCCCCGTCGGCTCCCCCGCCGCCGCGGATCCCCGGGGCGTCGCGGTCCCAGCAGCTCTCCCCCACGTCGTAGACGAGGAAGATGCGCGCCAAGTAGCCCAGCACCAGCGACTTGACCCAGGGCGGCACGGGACGCGCCTCCGGCCCGCAGTGATGGACGTTCATGACGAAGATGGTGAGCGCCGTGGAGGCGGTGATTAGCGTCATGGTGGCGATGTAGTACTTGCCTGTGCGGGGAGAGGGGGGGCAACGGATCGGTGATGGGGTGGAGTAGAGGTGCAGGAGATGGGCGGGGGTGATGTAACAGAGATGGATCGGTGTGGTGAGAGGGGTTGGTGCAGGGATTGATGCGAATCCTCACTCCCAAAATCACGCCAGATCACCATACACCCCACACGTCTCACCGCCACCATGTCGACACCAATACACCATAACCAGAAAACCACACCACCAACACACATCGCAAAGATCCTTCGTATAGCCTTAACAGACTGTAGGGGCAAGTGCTGTTAGCGAGCACCTAACGAAGGCCGGAACGGTACACGAGGGGGTGGGTGGCCAGCACCACGCCCGACCGCCTTTGTCTCCCCAGTGGCGATGTTTACACACCGCACCAGGTACTCATTTAAGGCTGAGTTGACCTACACACATCACACAACCACCATCACCACCACTACCACCACCACTCCCCACCACTAACCCCTCACCACCATTACCTCACCCCCACCACTACCACCACCACGACCCCACCACCACCACCGCACCACCGTGACAACCCCCGTGACCCCGCGCGCAGCTCTCACCGATGAGCGGCACGTTCTCGGAGGGCGGCATGCTCTCGGCCACCATGAGCTGGAAGACGGTGAGCGACAGCAGCACCGTGACCCCCAGCGACACCTTCTCGCCCGACTCGGCGGGCAGGTAGAAGCCCAGCGGCGCCAGGAAGGAGAGCATCACGCACGGCAGCAGGAGGTTGAAGACGTAGAAGGAGGCGCGGCGCTTGAGCAGGATGGTGTAGGTGACGTCTGGGTAGGGGTCCGAGCAGCAGCCGTACTTGATGACGTTCTTGGCGGCGGGCATGCCCAGCACCTCCCACTCGACGTTGGCGATGAAGTCCGAGAGGTCCCCTCCGTCCATGCCGCTCAGCAGGTCGATCTGGTTGCCGTTGTAGGTCCACGAGCCGAAGGTGAGGCGGCACTGCTGGCGGTCGAACGGGAAGTAGGACACGTCCACCTGGGATGCCCCACAGACGTGGTGTGGGGCCAAGGGGGGGGGGTAGGAGGGGGGGAGGGGGACGAGGATGTGAGTGAACCCAGGTCCGCGACTCAGTCGCGTGACCCAGCCCCTCGCGCGACTTCGTGTCCCCGCGCCTGCCACTGCTTTGTCCACATCCAGGGTTAGGGCAGTGGATCTCAACCCGTGGGTCGTGCCCCCCCCCCGTCCCCTCCATCGCCCCCCCCCCCCGCCCACCCTTTCTCCTCGAAGGACGCGAAATCCTTTCATAGGGACCGTGCACTGATGGATACCGTGAAGGAGAAATTCCAAACATGTTGATAAAACTTTCGGGAGGAGGGTGATGGCTTTGGTGATTCCCGTGCACATGGTGATGATGGTGGTGCTGATGATGATGGTGGTGGCGAATGTGGTGATGATGGTAATTACAATGATGGTGGTGCTGATGATGGTGGTGGTGAATGTGGTGATGATGGTAATCACGATGATGGTGCTGACGGGGGAGCTGATGGTACCCGGCACGAGCTCTTGGTGATGGAGGGCGAGTCCCACGTGATCTGCCCGTTGTTCTGGATCACCACGTTCGTCTCCATGGAGCCCGTGAAGCGGTCATCCGCACTACGGCAACAACAACAACATCAACAACATCAACAAACTCACCATCGACAACACCGCCATCCACATCAGAACAGAGCGCGAAAACATCAACAAACTCACCATCGACAACACCACCATTCACATCAGAACAGAGCGCGACAACATCAACAAACTCACCATCGACAACACCGCCATCCACATCAGAACAGAGCGCAAAAACATCAACAAACTCACCATCGACAACACCACCATCCACATCAGAACAGAGCGCGACAACATCAACAAACTCACCATCGACAACACCGCCATCCACATCAGAACAGAGCGCAAAAACATCAACAAACTCACCATCGACAACACCACCATCCACATCAGAACAGAGCGCGAAAACATCAACAAACTCACCATCGACAACACCACCATCCACATCAGAACAGAGCGCGACAACATCAACAAACTCACCATCGACAACACCGCCATCCACATCAGAACAGAGCGCGAAAACATCAACAAACTTACCATCGACAACACCACCATCCACATCAGAACAGAGCGCGAAAACATCAACAAACTCACCATCGACAACACCACCATCCACATCAGAACAGAGCGCGACAACATCAACAAACTCACCATCGACAACACCGCCATCCACATCAGAACAGAGCGCGAAAACATCAACAAACTTACCATCGACAACACCACAATCCACATCAGAACAGAGCGCAAAAACATCAACAAACTCACCATCGACAACACTACCATCCACATCAGAACAGAGCGCGACAACATCAACAAACTCACCATCGACAACACCGCCATCCACATCAGAACAGAGCGCGACAACATCAACAAACTCACCATCGACAACACCGCCATCCACATCAGAACAGAGCGCGAAAACATCAACAAACTCACCATCGACAACACCACCATCCACATCAGAACAGAGCGCGACCACATCAACAAACTCACCATCGACAACACCACCATCCACATCAGAACAGAGCGCGAAAACATCAACAAACTCACCATCGACAACACCGCCATCCACATCAGAACAGAGCGCGACAACATCAACAAACTCACCATCGACAACACCGCCATCCACATCAGAACAGAGCGCGACAACATCAACAAACTCACTATCGACAACACCACCATCCACATCAGAACAGAGCGCGAAAACATCAACAAACTCACCATCGACAACACCGCCATCCACATCAGAACAGAGCGCGACAACATCAACAAACTCACCATCGACAACACCACCATCCACATCAGAACAGAGCGCGACAACATCAACAAACTCACCATCGACAACACCGCCATCCACATCAGAACAGAGCGCGACAACATCAACAAACTCACCATCGACAACACCACCATCCACATCAGAACAGAGCGCGAAAACATCAACAAACTCACCATCGACAACACCGCCATCCACATCAGAACAGAGCGCGACAACATCAACAAACTCACCATCGACAACACCGCCATCCACATCAGAACAGAGCGCGAAAACATCAACAAACTCACCATCGACAACACCACCATCCACATCAGAACAGAGCGCGACCACATCAACACACTCACCATCGACAACACCACCATCCACATCAGAACAGAGCGCGACAACATCAACAAACTCACCATCGACAACACCGCCATCCACATCAGAACAGAGCGCGACAACATCAACAACATCAACATCGTACGGAGCCAAGCGCGCTGATCGGAAGTGGTGACATTGCGCCTGCCGGGCTCTGTGGGGGGGGGGGGGGTCACGTGGGGGTCAGCCCCAGTAGACCGGTGCCGGGTGGCGGCGGTGCTGAAGGTTTGGGTCATGGATTTGGGAGATAATAATAATAATGATGATGGTGGTGGTGGTGGTGATGATGATGGTGGTGGTGGTGATTATGATGGTGGTGGTGATTATGATTTGTACAGGAAGTCAGAATTCTCGGGGTGTTCCGCAATCCGTCGTCACTTTCGAGGTGCACATTCATAGAGCTGGCAAGGTCGCTTTTCTTTTTCGATTATGGCGCATTGCTCGGCTACGTCCCATCCTCTCGGCTGCTCACGCGGAGAAACCGGTTCACGCTTTGATTCCCTCACGCCACGACTATTGCAATGCATCGCAACACCTTTAACAACATCACCATCATCACCAATATCATCAAAAGCATCGCTACCACAAACACACACAGGGACCCTGCCTCCCTCATGCTGCCCTCTAACCCCCCCCTGCCCTCCTAGCCATGCCCAGCCACCTGCTCCCCTGCCCCCATCACGCTGCCCTGCCCCCTGCCTGTTGTAGAGCACGATGTCCGGCTTCCAGACGAGGCCGCTGGGGATGCGGATGGCGTCCAGGCCGTCGTACTCGTCCTTGTCCCAGCGCAGGTTCGCGTCCTGCCAGATCTGGCGAATCCACAGGTAGGCCGTGAGGATCTGGTTCCTCTCGTCCTGGGGGAGGGGGTCGCGAGTGGGGTGGTCAGTTCGGGAGGAATGGGAGTACGGCGCTTGAAGGGGGAGGAGGAAGGGTGCGGGTGGGAGAGTGGAAGAGGAAGAAGTAATAAAAGGTTCAGGTGGTGAGGGGTGAGTGGGAGGGGGGAATGGGGCGGTGTGAGGTGGCAGTGACGGAGGGGGCGCGGGAAGGGGTAGGCGGGAGGTGGCGGGTGAGTGGGGTGGGGGTCAGGGGGAAGGGGTGAGGGGTGAGTGAGCGAAGGGTCAGTGAGGAGTGGGGGAGTGATGGTGGCGAGGGGGTTGAGGAGGGAGGTGATGGTGGGGGAGAGGATGAGGTTTGGTGGTGGGGGGAGGAGGGAGTGGAAATGAGGAGTGACCGCTCCGTGTAAACGAGAAGGTAACCTCAGCTTGCGATTGATTTGAGATTCAGTGACCTCACCACCTCCATTACCGCTACCATACCAGTGGCCTCAACCCGTGTCGATATCCAGAGCGAAGGTCGTGACGCCCTACCACAGTCTCCTTGCCCTGCACACGTCGTGACCCTGCACATGTCATCACCGTGCCAGTGTCCTCACCATGTCGATGATCTGGGAGAGGGTGATGCGCAGGGTGATGTTCATCACTCGCTCCGTGTTCTCCACGGGTCGCAGGGAGGTCGTGTAATTACGCAGCAGGTCCTTGAGGAGTTTCCTCGCGAACCAGCCCTGGGCCGCCAGGCACCCTGTGGGGTCGGGGGCCCGAGAGGGCCGTGGGGGGGGGGGGGGGCAAGAGGCGGGGGGGGGAGGGATGTCCCGGGAGGCGGAGAGGCCGTAAAGGAGAGCATCATGAAGAGGCGAATTGACGATGATTGATTCGGAAGAGCCCTCATCAAACTACCCCCCCCCCCAACTTCGCTCTCTCCTCCCCCTCACTGCCACCCATCCCCAACCGACGTGGGGGCACGCGTGGGGTGATTTGGGTAGGGGGCACGCCGGTGATACAATTACAGCACAACGTGGATCCATATATAAACATGTCGCGTCTTCACCGTGACCGCCTCGCAAACAAAAACGAATATTCGCCCGCGTCGCCTCTCGCAGCCGATCAGGGCGAGCGCTGCCAGCGAGCGCGTCTGCACTCGCTCCCAGAAGGCTGTGGAGCTGATGGGATGTGTAAAGAAAAATACGTCCAGCGACAAACATGGTAAGGAGTCGCGCCGAGTTTGCCGAGTGATTTTTATTGCACGATTATCTCGGATTAACGTGGGGGGGGGGAAGTGGGGGTAACTATACCCGTGCACAAACCTAGCAGGGGGACAGCCCCAGGTGAGGAGCGACGTGGGGAGAGGGCGGAGTGGGACGAGGCGAGGTCGACTGCAGATGACTCTCAGGAGATGGACGGGTGAGGTGAAGGACACGCGATGCTCAGAAGGGCGAGGAAGGCTGGGGGGAAGGGCAGGTGAGGTTCGGAAGCTGTGAGGAGGTGGTGAGGTCGAGGTGATGAAGAGGAGATGCGCAGGTAAAGAGGTGGAGGATGAGAAGGAGTGGGGAGGTAAGGTGGTGAGAGCGAGGTGAAGAGGAGGAGGAGGAGGAGCGCACCTGGGTGAGAGAAGAGGCAGGGCACCTGGAGCAACGCGATCTCCAGGAGCGCGAGCCTCATGGTGATAGAGGTCACCGGGGGGTCAATCCCGGGGACAGAGGTC
Source organism: Lethenteron reissneri (assembly GCF_015708825.2). NCBI lineage: Eukaryota > Metazoa > Chordata > Hyperoartia > Petromyzontiformes > Petromyzontidae > Lethenteron > Lethenteron reissneri. The sequence goes on from NC_083794.1 coordinate 15,794,261, forward strand.
ACCTGACCACGTGCACGTGGCACACAGATAGACGAACACACGAAGAGAAATAAAATCAAACACAAGCCCATGGACTCGTCCTCCCCGCGTCTGACGAAATGCGTAGCCCTGCAGCTCCTTGCAGGCATCATCCCATAACGACATTACATCCCAGATGTCCACTGCCGATCATCGCAACGCATCTCATCACATCTCTCAACCACATCATGCTATCACATGCATCCTCCACCAATCATTCCTTACCATCCATGCATCACATCTCTCACCTCATCATCCCAACGCATCCCTACCCATCCCATCAACGAATCCTTCCTATACGTCACGTTAATTCCAATTCCATCGGACTCCATCCAATACCATCCCATTACATCCCATCACAAATCTCATCACATCACATTCCACTCCTTGCCAGGATGTTACAGAGGACGACGATGATGGTGATGATGATGGTGGTGGGGTTTATCGAGATGTTAAATATTATTATATGGATGCAGGCTAGGCAACTGATGGAGGAGGGATGATGATGATGATGATGATGCTTATGATGATTATTTCGCTGACGGTGATAACGATGCTGCTGATGGTGATGATGGTAGTAGTAATATTGCTGCTTATAACGATTTTAATAATAACGACATGATTTGCAGTTAATAATTAATTATCGTAACTGATGATGATGATTGATGATCACGATTATGATGATAATTGATTATCGATGATGATTTTGATAATTGTAGATGATTGATGATCATTATTGATGATCATGATGGTTATTTAAGATGATGATTCATGATGATGAATGATTGCATCGTAGTTACCGCTGTTGCGTTCCGAGTTCTCTACCGAAGCGACCCAGCCGCAACTCCCGCTCCATATCGGAACGGGAGCCTCTCCCTCCTCCTCCTCCTCCTATTCTCTGCTCCTCGCTCGCTCGCTCCCTCCTCTCCTGCCGCGCTCCCCCGCTCTGGGCTTGTGCTGGCGGAGCAGGTGTCAAGTGGCGAGCGACGATAGCGACTCGCGTGTTTTATATAGGGGGGAGGCTCAGTGACACACACACATACACACCCACACACACCCACATACACACGTGCGCACACGCTCGCGCATCGACACAGCCAGACACGCACCCACACATACAACAACAACCGCCATTCGCCACTAAGTGGCGGTAACGTCACCACGACGCTTGTGCCAGGCCATGTGCACCTTAAGGCCACGTGGAGTGTCGAACGCCCACTGACAGGAGGTCACGGGGCAGACCCAGGTGCCACGGGTCGACTGACTGAGATGACCGAGATGACTGGCTGATGCACCACCCGTGCCCCTTACTGTGCCAACCTGCTCTGCTTTAGCCACCCGGCGCTCCGCTCGTTGTTGTGAGCGTCGCTCCTCCGCCCTCCATTGTTGTTGGAGGGCGACTGCCTCCAACTTCCCAGTAGCGTCCTTCACGAGCCTCCTCCACAGAGGCCGATCTTGACACCGCTGGTACCAGTCATCGGCAAGTCCACTCAGCTCCACGTCCTCCTGTACCACATCACTACATCTCTTCTCTAGCCCGTGCCGCGCCCGTTTAGCCCCCTCGATCCCGTCGAACAAAAGCTGTTTTGGCATGCGGTGGCTGGGCATGCGGGTTACATGACCCAGCCACCGCAGCCTTGACTGCCGGAGGAGCTCACACACACTGACACAGACACACATGCGCACCAATATGCAAGCCGCCGTTCGACACTGAGCGGCAATGACGTCACCACAGCGCTTGTGCCAGGTTAGGTGTACTTTGAGGTCTTGAAGGCTCGCTGACAGGTCACGGGACAGACGCAGGTGCCATGGGTTGTGCACCCCACTCTGCCATCTCGCTTGGGTTTGTCCGCCAGGTGGCTCCGCTCGTTGTTGTGAGCGTTTCACCTCCGCCCTCCGTTGTTGTTGGAGAGCGACTGCCTCCCACTGCCGAGTAGCGGCGCATCCTTCATGAGCCTCCTCCATAGGAGTCGATTTTGACACCGCCCTCTGTGTTAATAGAGCCGATTCAAATTAACACCGAGATCTCAGTGTGCATGTGTGTGTACACGTGTTCCACGCGACGCAGACGACGTAACTTTCTTAGCGCGTCACGTGGGACGTGTTTAACAATCATCGGGCGCGTGCAGCGCGTAACGAAGTAATGTGAATGGGGGGTAAATTGGTAAATGCGGAAATCTGTAGTGTGGTTGGAGGTCGCGAGGACTGGCGTTTGGGATATGCGATCATAGACCGACAGAGACCCATAGACTCGCACAGAGACCCACAGACTCACGTAGAGACCTTCATACTCGCAAAGAGGCCCATAGACTCGCACAGACCCATAGACTCGCAGAGACCCACAGACACGCATAGAGATCCAGACTCACATAGAGACCTTCAGACTCGCAAAGAGACCCATAGACTCGCAGAGACCCATAGACTCGCATAGACGGCGTTGCGATGAAACCGAGTTCTCAAGTGTAGTGAATTGGTGGTCTCTGCCCGGTCTCCCAGCGATCAAACGCCTCGCCGTGAATGCCACATCACGTGGGCGTCTCTCTCAGGACGCTCGACGGACAAAGCACGGGAGAGAGCTGCCCCCTAGCGTATAAAATACACTACACCGCTTGCAGCGATCACTGTGACGTCTCTCGCCATGGGTCGTTCTTCATCACGGGGAGAGGGTGGAGGGGGGGCTTGGAGATGCCCCCCGCCCATCTCTCGCTGAGCAATGGGCGAGGAGACCCACCAGAGCCAGCGTCACCACTTGGAGTTGGTTCCACCCGAGATGTTTACTGCATCGCCCGGTATACAGGAGGTCGTGGGTTCGACACGGACCCTAACGCCTGTATGTCTGCAGTTTGCGTGTCTCTCCTCCCTTGTTGATTTTTCTCCGGATCCCTCGGTTTCCCCCTCCACATTACTGAACACGCGCTTAGAGTATTTGGCTGTTATAGATTTCCAAGTGATCAGTCGCCTCGTCGAGGCATCATTTGTGATGGCCAGGTCGCTTCTGAAAAAGGGCGACATAGCTCGGTGGGCATTACCTGCTGCAATAAACGTAGTTCGTAGTTCGTAAGTGTCTCCAATGCGCCAAGCGAAGCTGCGGCCCCGAGTTACCCACTTCCCCGTCTCCCTCTTCGTGCTCTGCTCAGCGACTCGGCACGCACGAGACGCCCTTACGGAGCCGGCCGGTGGCCGCGCAGGCCCCGTAAAGCGGTGAGGGTTGGTGGTTCACGCGCACACATCGCGCAACTCCCTTTCTGTGGAAGTCGAGTACGTGCCGCTGGCTTGCCAGGAGAAGGCGGTGCAACAAAGTGCGGACTAACATCACACGTCCCTTGTGAACGGGACAGAGCGGTGTTTCTCACTCATTTCCAGAGGGGGGAGCCACTTTCACCGTGAAGACAGTGCGAGGGCCGCCACACATTGTAAAGCATTGTGATTTGACAGCACGCTGATGGAGCGTCTTCACGTGCTGTGTATTGTCGCGGGCCGCGCGTCAAGTGGCCGCACTAAAGGCTACCAGGGGCCGCCAGTGGCCCTCGGGCCTTGCAATGAAGACCACGGGGAGAGTGTAGCCCCACATCCCACGAGTGGGCTTTTTTACAGGTACTGCGGCTTCTTCACACACGGATACTCATTGAATGGCTAAACATATCTGAATATAGAGGACTGCAGAGCTTGAGAAATTGACGCCCGTTCTGCGCTTGGCTGCCTCCCAAGCTTGTCTGTGTGGCTTGTGGGCTGATGCATCTCTTCGTCACGGTTGCAGAGACACGAATGCAAACCCAGAGGCTTGCTTTTGATAAAGTGTTCCCGCTTCGTGCTGTTCAACCATCTCCACCAGCCGTGAGATACGGAAGGGGGCAACACAACTGAACATCAGTCGCTCCCGAATGTTTTTCTATGCGGCCTGCTCTCCCGCTATGACCACACCATCCACATGTACCCACTATCGCACCGCCACCACCATCAATAGACACCATCTCTCGCACCACACGTTGCACCACCACTCCACAGCACTTCCATGAAAAACTACCACCACCATTGCCGCATCTCGCCAATTTATTTATGTGTAAGACACTTCACATTTATACGGGACCCCCCCCACACCCCTTCCAAAATCCTCGATTTATACCTCACTCCCCGATAGGCGGAGAGCATAAAAATACTTAAACATGCGCGCGCATTGTTCAGCAACACGACGATGGCCGATGTATCGCGCATAAACAGCTGAAAGAGTTGCCACCTCTCCGGGTTTGCCCCCTCGGTACAAGTCTGAGAGTTGGCATCTGTGTCCGGGTGGCAGCAGGAACTGATTTGCACGCAGCTCTTGTACCGGTATTGTTTAACCTTTAAATATATCAGCGGGTTTGGTTTGTACTAAAGGTGGCAACCCTAAAGTTCACGGATGCAAGTGCAGCAGCTGGAGGGGTGGGAGGGGGCCAGAGGCACAACCACACGGCCCAGGAGCAACTGCATGCATGGAGCACGTGCCAGGTTCATCCACAGTCCGGTTCTCACGACACACGCCGTTCTGCCTTGCTACGATTACCAATCGACCGACTCCACGCTGCACACGTCCCGACGGTAGCAATGAACACGTTCGCGTCCACGTCTTGCCCAAGCGATTTAGACACTCGATTCTTGCTACGTCGCTTGGGGCTTGTCTACTCATCATCGGGCACGTGCAGCGCATCAACGGCTTCAACTTGTATGTTCGAACGGAGCCGATAAAGCGTGTAAAAGCAGACCGAAGTGGGTCGTGAGGAGTGATGTCTGCGAAACCTTGGGTTTCACGATACAGGCTGGATGCATGCTACACATCACTTGCTCCGGTCATACCTGGCGAGGGCAATTTACAAACTCCGGCCCGGATAGCTGTGATTCGTGACACCGGTGGCACCGCCAACCGCCGTGAACACAATTCCATTACGTGGTCTTAGAAAACATTCGCGCAAACGCCAACATTCGCTCCTCGCGTACGACCGTAAACTTTAACGTACCCAAGTTAGACGCCTTCAACAATACTTACAGAGTAGTGTGAGCTCAGTAGCAGTGCGAGGTTAGTGTGTTGTGAAATGAGTGGTGTTAGGGGAGTGGTTTAAGAAAAGTTGTAAAGGATTACTGGAGTGAGATGAGCGTGGAGTAAGATTATAGTGCTGGTGGGCTGCGGTTTGGTGGAGAGTGCTGAAGAAAAGTGAGCAGCAAGAGTGGTGTGAAGCACAAGCTGTGAGATGAGAGATGCGAGTTTAGAATTGTGCGATAGGAGTGGCGTAAGATGAGTGGTGTGGTGTGAGAGGTGCGAGACGGTGTGACGCGAGTAGTGTGACGTGATGTTATGACGTTTTCCCATGCTCCCCCGTGGCATTACAGGGAGATCTGAACACGTGAGTGTATGGACCTGTGCCTGTCTGTGTGCACATCAGTCATTGAGCAAGGGCTGATCTAAGCGCAGTTGTTGACGATCGAGCGTGATGGTGCATCAACACTACCATGCGCCATGCAGGGAATTATTTCCCACTGAATATTTTCTGGGTCGCTAATATAACCGCAGTAGGCGTGCGACAGGTATCCACAGCAATAGCGAGAGGGACACTGGATGTGGCGTTCCAGGTCGGTGTGGACATCTTTTACGGGTTGCCGATCCAGACGGATTCAGCTGAAATTACCCGGTGACACGCTGGCACAACCGGCACCCACACAGCCGCCCTCAAGCCAGGTCAGGCAGCTCTGCGGGTGCCACTCGCTGCCGACCACAAGCAGTCACGACCTCGCGTCCGAGTGAAACAGATTTTAACTTATTTATTAAGTCTATGTTCGTTTACTCCTAATAATCACTAGCATCTCCCTCATCGGGGGCCACTTACCATGGACCAACCCCCCCTCACTTGAACATTCAGTGAATTTGTTTAGCTTAAACACTTAGGTGTACTGTTATCTTAACAGAGGTGGCGTCAAAAGCTACCTCTACAGTTTGTTCCAGTTAAGTTTTCCGAAGGGATCTTTACCTGCCGAAGCTAAGATTGCTTATCCCCTAAGGGCTGCGACTAATGGCCTATGCGGGAGACTGTTGCTATGTCTGCCCAGCGTGCCAAGCCCTCGTCAACCCCTCCGCCACTCCCACCACCAGCCGTCTCTCCTCTTCCTTCTGCTGCTCAATCTCGTCTTCTATGGCGAGACCGTAAGCAGAAAAGTGGTTCACCTGAACGCGCACACACACAGAAGCGCTCCCGTCAATCCACTGCTGGATGCGGACCTTCCTAGTTCGTGCAGGTCGTAGGGGGATCATGCGATGCAGACACACGTGAGCAATTACGTTGAGGTGTTTAATTCAGATATCAATTACAAACCACAATAGGAATGAAACTAATTATTTGTTAGTTTCATTTCTATTTTCAACAAAGCAAACGCAGAAAAACCGAACGAGGATACGTAGATTCGCTGTGCTTGGCAAGGGATCAAGAGAACAACATTGGAGTGGTCTCATGAAGCAGAGGAGAGAGATTAAAAGAAACAAGAATAGAGAGATTGACGGGGTAAGCCGATTAAGGAAGCAGCAGGTCAACAAAAGGGGACCCCCCCACCCCCCCATGCCTTCTAACAGACAGCCAGGGAACCCTGAGCGTCGGAGCCCCAAGATGTTCAATAACGTCCCTTAATTGGAATCTGCGCGCAATTTAGATGCTGCCCATCTGCGCGGGTGGCGACGGCAATCGTGCCGATACCTCGAAGACCCAGGAGCCGCTCTCGGGCCGGTACTCGAGGAAGCGCGCGCCCTGGCGCAGCGCCGCCTTCTCCAGCCGCGCGCCGTACTCCATGCGCTGCAGCCGCTCGGGGCTGCGGATCGGCGTGCGGCTCGTCTTGTCCGTGGGCCACACCCCGTCCAGCGTCACCTCCGCTCGCCTGTGCACCGCGCGGGCAGAACCGTGCACAGTAGGGGGGGACGGGGTGGACAGATGGACAGGAGGCAGGGCACAAGAGTGAGGCCCGGTCAATGCGATTGGCAGAAGCATTATAACAACACCAACGGCCATTCGCAACTAAGCGGTGGATGACGTCACCACGGCGCTTGTGCCAGGCTGTGTAAGCCTTAACGTGTACACATACACACACACACGTCTTACTGAAACAATTCGTGCACTGCAAGTTAGTCGTGAACGTGCCAAATATGTTCGCCTGCGCAGGTTGAAGGCGGGGAGCATGAAAGCGAGAGCGCAGAACCGCAGTAGAACATCGGATTTATTGAATTTGCTTCATAAAGGCCACAGTGTTGTCAACGAATGCGTCGAGTTGACCGTGTGAATGCGTTCAGCAAGACTGATCGTGTGGGTCGCCCGGTTGTGCCGTGCCGGCAACGCGAGTGCCGGCGATGCCCACCCACCTGTTGAGGCCCTGGCCCACGCGGGGTTTGCTGCCGTCGTCCGGGTAAACAATGACCTCCTTGCGGCGGATGTGCACGATGGCGTCCAGGTCGAGCCCGCTCACGTCCATACGGCCGGGGAAGAGGATCGAGCCGTAGCCTGGCACAAGCACCGCTCCACGTGAGTGCACGACCTGCTTCCGCAAGATCACCTCCCCACACTGAACTCCCCTCACGGATTCCTCCAACCATTGTGAGGATTAGGTCTACCGAACTGTTTCGTGTCATCCAAAGTGTTGAACCACCGTAACTCAAGTCAAAAACAACACGCTCACTCAACCACTCACACACCCAGCGACCTGCTCATATACTCACTCTCTCATCTACTCACCTTCTCACCCACTCCCTCTCTCATTCACTCACTGACCCACCGATGTACACATATTAATTTTAATGTTTGCAATTTTACCTTAATACAGCACCCCGAAGCAGCCTGCCTATTTTCACGGACGATGCAACGAAAGATTTAACATTTTCTTTAGTTCCTTACCAACGCGTCCGATGACGAAGTTAGTGACGGTGCAGACCCCATCCTCGTCCACCATCCTCCCCAGCTCCTCCAGTGAGGGGATGGTGAAGTACCCGGCCCGAGTCAGCACCATGCCTGCCCGGCACGACACACAAACACACGCTTTACGGCACAAGCCGGACTACACTGCGCCAGTTTTGCGGTCATCTTCATCATCATATCGATAAAAGTCAACTTGTAACACGCCGTCGCATGGCGTTTGCTCGCTCTCGCAGAGAAAGACCGACTCTGAGGCGCGAAGACGAATCATAGTCGAGCGGAAGGGCAGCAGCAGCCAGGCAGTGAGGTGGTGCCACATTCCCCCTCCCCCTAAGCTCTGAGATCCGCTATATATTAAGATGCTATCGGCCAATTCATGAGTGTTTACACATGGGAGAAAATCGGAGCGCCCAGAGAAAAACCACGCGATGCAAACGGCAGCCGAAGCAGTAGCAAGCCAGTGGACATCCAGTGTGGTAATGGAACGATGAAATCAGCTCATGTGCAGGACAAAGATGAACCGTTGCATTACAAGACCACTAGAGGTAGTGATGGCTTGGGGAAGCCTACATCTGACATTGAATAGACCATGACCGCTCACGATAATGAAAGTGGTCAAATTAGTCTTGACCGGGTCTTGGTCAAAATTAAATCACAAATCCAATCCAACGAGCAACTTCACACACGACTTTTGCAATCTCTCTCACCCATTCGAAAGAGGACTTGCAGCATTATCTCGTACCTGCGGGGTGAGGCTGCTTCTGGGTGTCCCGCTCTCTGCTCTCTTGCTCGCTGCCCCACGCGTCCTTCGAGCTAAACTCTCCCACCGATCCATCGGGGGAGCTCAGACCGTTGCTGTGGCAGACAGCGGGACCGTTGGTCGGACCGGGAGAGTGCGGGGGCGAGTGCTGGGGGCCCGTTCGTGCCTCACGGAAATTTGTCCCACCACCATCGCAACCACCACCCAGCTTGCCATCCACCTCATCGTGGTGGTCTCCCTCCTGGTGTCTCTCCTGCGAGGGGCTGCTCGTGAACACAAGAGCGGAAACGGCGTGGCATGTTGATCTCCAAAATTCAACCACGGAAATTCCAAAAACAAGACGAAAGCTATTCAGCAGTCGGTCTGTATACATTATTTAAGCAAGAGATTAAATAAACATATGGAGACACGTGACATAATGCACTGTTTAAAAGGGCGACCTGGATTAATAATTTTTATGCGATGTACTCTGCAACGTCAATCTGGGCGACCAACGCATGACATTGAATTTGGCAGTGGTGGAGCTGTTTACCGCTCTGCCGGCTCGGGGTAAACGGACTGTGGGGCCAGGTCATCGGCTTCTTGATGGCGCTGCGTTGGCGAGGTGGCCAGCGGGGAGGACGGAGTTGGTGGAGAGGGAGGAGGAGGCGTCTTGGCCGCCACAATCACCAGCTTCTTCACACTCTTCCTGCAAGCGAAACACACAGCATACTCATCAACGCAAATAACCAAGGGTGTGGTTGTGTCTTCCTGTGTGTTGTAGCAGGGAGCGGTGGTGTAACGGTTAGCACGCTCCGCTACTAACCTGGCAACCCGAGTTTGAATCCCATTCACGGCCAACACCACTGACGATAATTTTAACTGGTCTTGGGCCTCCCCTGGGTCAACTCAGCCTGAAAATGAGTACCTGGTGTGGTGTGTAAACATCATCACCAGGGAGACAAAGGCAGCCGGGTGTAGCGCTGGCCACCCACCGCCTCTATGTGCCGTACCGGCCTTCAACAGTACTTGCTCCTACAACCTGTTAAGGCTATACGGGGGATCTTTGTCTTTTGTGTCTGCGCTGGCTCACCGTGGGGTGAATGTCTGCTGAGCCGCCCTGGCCTCGTCCTCCTCCTGCCCATCATCCCCGTTCAGGCCCTGCAGGTGGAGGGGTGCCATCTGCGTGCGTGGGGGCCCGGGGGTCGCCCTCGGGGCCCCTCCTGGCACCAGTGCCTTGGGCCGCACGCGCGCAGTGGCGCGGGGGGACAGGCGGTAGTGGCTCGGAGTGACCAGTGACTTCTGCGTCGTGGAACTCGTGGGCTTCAGCAGCTGCCGAGACACGGGACGGCGAGAGGGAACAACGCGCGAGGGTCACACCAGCCGTACCACCTTGTGGAACGTCAGCAGTGCTTGTTCTTTGAATAGACCCATGCCTGCCAAAGGAATGTGGAATTTCTACCCCTGGCTCAGGGCTGTAAACAGGAGATAAGCACTGCCCATGTTGGTTTTTGACATGACCCAACTCTTTACATATATCCCAGGTAAGGTGCAAATCATAATATCAAATTAAACAAATCTTGGTTGCATATCTGAACCTCCAAAATATGGGAGGTTGCCCCAGTGTTATATTGAAATGCTTTGAGTGGAACACAGTAATGGGGGTTTCATGAAATTGCATGTGACTGGGCAGATGTGAAGCAATGGTACATTAATCATTGTTGAAAATATACGATACATGGATAAAATTGTGCATAGAAGAATAAATCACACCATATGCACAGTATATGCCTATGTTACGATCGCAATACAACTAAGGCCAATCGTGCAAACGGGATAAACTCAACGAGAACCAGTACAAACGAGACGGTTAAAACAACACAAAGAGCAAAATCTGAATCCCGATCGCAAACTGTAATAACGTATCGAATCCCGTGGGGGTAAGGTGGTGGTGGCACCGAGCAAATATCATCACGGGTGCCACACACAGGCACCAACCCTCAGCCAACACCAATAGCCCCTGCCCTGGGGCGTCGCGAGTGCCGACTCTGACCTGCTGCTTCTTGGCGAGGTCAGAAGTGGGGTTGCTGAAGAGTGGAGAGTCTCCGAAGGGCGAGAGCGCCAACGCCTGCACCTGCTGTTGCACCTGCAGCTGCTGTGCATTAATGTCTGCACGCATTGACACAAACAAAGGTGAAGATCCCTCGTATAGCCTTCAAGATACTGTTGGGCAAGTGCTGTTTGCGAGAACCTATTACGGCCAGCACAGTACACGAAGGGAAGGGTTGGCCAGCACCACGCCCGGCCACCTTTGTCTCCCCAAAACTGATGTTAACACATGACACAGGTATTCGTTTCAGGCTAAGACAACCTAAGGGAGGCCCAGGATAGGTTCAATAATTCGCCACTGTTATTGATCGCGAGTGGGAATTGAACTTGGATCGCCGGGCGATGCAACGCAGTGAGTTAATCAGTCCACACACAAATATCTGATCATTACTCCAGCCCCACTCAACCGGAATGCCTGTTCAATAGCCCGTTGTCATAACAGCAGTTCTGGAAGGTGAGTTTAACACGACATTACCGTTGCATAGCTGCTGTGAGTGTGTGCCCTGTTAAATTCAATCAGGACTGCTGGAACGTTAACACAGAATATCAGAGCGGTCAGCTCCCGCGAGTGCTGAGGACTTGTTTAGATTAATTGCGTCTTTGGCCATATCAAATAAATTAATCTCACGTAACACAATCCCATCTGCAATATGTGCTGCCAGCCCAGTTGTTTCCCTCTCATTGCTCCAGAGGACCTGACCCAAAATGTCACTGCCAGTCTCCTCACCGGCACTCAAAAACGAAGCCACATCGGCCCGATACTCCGATCTCAAATCCCTTCACCGGCTCCCAATCGGAGTCCGGACCAATGTCATGATCACAAGGTCCTCTTAAGACTTGCCAGTATCTGCCTCTCCACTCTTACTATATCCCCTCCACGCACTCTCCTGCCTCTCGTCCCTTACTCTATTCCCTTGAACGCACTCTGCTACCTTTCCCCTCTCACCTCACGATATTCCCTTCTTCCATGCACTCTCCGCTCCGGCAACTCAGAATGGAACTCCCTTCCCCCATGCCATCTTTGCTGTCGATTCCCTGCACCTGTTCGAGTGCCGGCTCGATAATTTCAATTTTTTACACTATGGCTGACTGCCCCTCGATATATAAAATAAATATGTCCACTGTTTGTGCATAGCGCGGTGGAGGTGCGGTCGCAATTACAGTGCTATGTAACTCCACATCGTGTTGCGTTGCTCACCAAGGGGAACAGAACTGTTCCCAAGCACAAGAGTGGGGTTGGAGGTACTGAAAGGGTTGCTGCTGAAGAGGCCCGCCAGTTTGGGCTGAGGAACGCCAAACAGCATGTTCTGTCCCGAGTTCATACCTGCCGCCAGACATGCGTACACACACACACACGCGTGGCACGTTAGGATGAGAGCTGGCAAGATTGGTCAATCAAGTTGACCAAAATTGTAACCAACTACCACTCTTGCGGTGGACGAATCGGGCCCCCTTTAAAAGTGGCGACCGGCCAGACATCCTGCCTCCTGAAAGCAGGAAACCCCCTCCAAGCCAAGACCAAGCGGGGCACGACCAAGGATGCTGGCGATGTCACCAAGCGCCGCCCGCCCATCACCTCCCGTCCGGCGGTACACGTGAGAAGAAAGGATTTGAGACCATTTTTGTTCAACAAATTTTGTGTTATCTGATTAATCGAGTAACCGAACTGATACTCAATTACTTCAATAATCAGATATCGATAGATTCTCATGCCTGCGCAATGCAAAATCACTAACACGAACGTGCGGTACGCCGACGCGACTCACCGAACATGCCGGCAAGGGTGCCAGGCTGCACCCCTGCGTTCGGTTTGTTCTGCAAAATTCCAGATCCGCCGTTGTTGCTGGGAAACCCTGCAAAATCAAAGCAGTCCCGTAGCGAGCGCGTTAGTACCCGCCTATCGTGCTATGCTCTTACGCCGCAGCGTGGTGTGGAGACACACTCGAGCCCGGTTACGTGCTACTCACCGAAAAGCTGGCCGGACGCAGTGTTGCCGAGGGTCAGGCCGCCGGGCTTGGCGCAAAACGATCCCGTGCCGAGCGGTCCGAAAGTCGGCACGTTTGCCGCGGGCATGGAGAAGCCCGCCGTAGGTTTGTTGTGAAACAAACCCTGCATCACACGCAAGTAGGGGATGCAAAATAACCATTAGCGTCATTGTGGAGGATATACGTAACAAAATAGTATGCAATGTTCCATTCACATTACTGTCCCTACACATACAATGTCAGGAGAAATGTTTTACATCAACATGGGCCACACGGCCAACTGAAAGTCCAGTTTTAGCAACATGGTTTTGACATGCGGTGTCTCATCGGCAGTCAGGCTTGCTTGAACCAATGCTAGTGGGGGAGCTAACCGAACAGCTACACCTTTTGTCCTCATCCCACAGCTGGCAGGTGGGGGAGGTGGGCATGAAGATCTGGCAGTCTTGCTGATGCTCACCGAAGAAGAGTTGTTAAACAGAGTATTGTTGCTCGGGAAGAGCCCTCCGTTGGATCCGAAGGCTGTGGCAGTATTGCTGCCAGCACCGAAAATGCAGCCTTGCTGCACCGGCACGCTGTTTCCAAATACACCCTGCGCAAAGAATACACACAAAGGCAACATTCTGTCACTCAACAGAAACATTCAGCAAAAGCATTGGGGCAGGGTTGTGCAAGTACAGATTAAAAAACAAAACCTTATCACTCATTATAAACACAAATATGCAGCCCACTCTACACTGTTCCAAGTGGCTGAGTCTGGAAGCACTGACTGAAAATGATGACTAATTCACCCCCATTACAGAACGAGGTTTTTATGGACAAGGATGGAATTTTGTTTGACGATTAAATATATACACATTAACTGCACATGACAATCACTGAATCACGAGCGTGGCATGGCCGGCACGGTTGCGAGTGCCAGTGCGGTGAGTACCGTAGTGTTGGTGGCGCCCGGCCCGAATCCCGAGGCCTGGAAGGAGAAGCCTTGTGCCGTCCCGCCCTGCGTGATGCCGCCACCGTTCATGGGCGCCACGAGGCCAAACGGCTTGGGGCCAAACACGCTGGGTGCCTGCTGCTGCTGATGCTGAGGTTGCCCAAACATGCCTGTGCCACCAGTCGTGAAACCTGCGTCAACCATGCACACACACACACACCGTTAATGACACCACCCGCCTCGTCAGACCTTTGTCAATCTAATAAACTTGCAACTTAATAGAATTCACACGAATTCTTGCATTGAAGAGTTAAGCGGCATTACTGCTTCAGGCATGAGGTGACTGGTAGATGTTTAAAGCTTAATTCAGATTAAAAAAATATATGGCATAGGTAAAGCTGCAGCCCATAACTGCTTACTCACAAAACTGCTGGCGGAAGAGTCTCCACTAGAGGGAGGTCTAAAGAGGCCCTCTATATGATATTTTGGCATATTCCTCTATGCTGGCCAAAAGTTTTGGAGGAAGAGTTCAGAGCACCCACACTTTACCCCACCAAACGTGACCTGGCAATCGAATAAGAGTGTACCCATTCAGAATGCTGAGGACAGTCGGATGGGAGATTTCATAAACTTGCACCATCGCTTCAACTGCCACATAAGGAAATGAAATTGAACCGATGACCTCTGCATTCCAATGTGCTAACGATCACACTATGGAAGCATCTCAATTTAAATAAACAGGGTGCAATTCCCAGTTCCATGCAATCTTCTTCGATCTTAACGAGCCATTTTATCACTCGGAACATCCTCTTCTCCTTCACCACATTGTGGCCCGACAGCAGGAGGTTGGGAAACATTTATACCCAAACGCCGTGTGTGCGGAGTCATGTTCTCTTACCGGTGCCAAACCCAGCTTTTTGTCCAAAGGTTAGGCCTGTGCTGCCAGCGATGTTGTTGTTGTTGGTGCCCGTGTTGCCAGTGCCAAAGAGCCCTGAGGCCGTGGTGGCGTTGTTGGCGGGCGACATGAAGAGACAGCCGGCTTGTGGGCCCTTGCGGTTGGCAGCGTAGTCCTCCAACCGCAACTCCTGCAAAGGTGCAAGGTTGACACGGTCCAATTAGGTCCGGGGAATCGCAGACGATTCGTCAATAAAAAGTTGACTATTATGCTTGAGATACGCGTGTCGAATTGTGGGGGTAAAGTATTTGTTATTTCAGGTTCATGATAAATTATGTGTATTATTAGTAACAGAAATTAGGTTTGCATTTATGAAAAATTACGAGTTAATAGATTGTCATAATTCGTGGTCACAATTCTAATAGGATTCCATTGGATTATTCTTATGTTGTCCCAAGAATCCAATTCAATTAAACGAAAACCCAGAAATAATTGAAATAATGAATGTCGATTCCTGGGTCTCCATTCAAATCAATGGTATTTTGGTATGAATTCCAAGGCCCGTTAGTAAATGGAGTGCTTTGGCAAATCCCAATAGAAACTCTGGAAATGCCATGATACCAATGCTTAAATGCTCTCATCACCAATCATAATGGATTACAACTAGGGCTGATAATTTTGTTTTTGTTATCATCGATATTCGCATACAAACATTTAACAAGATTCATTCAGATTGAAATGTCTTTACGCTGGCTGATGACTGGTACAAGCGGGGTCTATATTTGCCTCTATGTAGGAATCTCGTGGAGGATGCTACTGGCTGTGCGATATTTAATTACGTATATATTGATTTAGACATTTGGACTACGGTGTCATATTCATTATAGAAAGGTATACAGCACCGGGAATAGATTTTAATGTTTGTATAAGTGTCATTAGATTTTTATTTCGTGCCAACTGATCCCCTAGACACCCTTGCAAATTAGACGATTCATAGCAAGAGATTATCCAGGTGAAAAATTTGGTATTAACCAGCACTGCCCATCTATTTGCGTGGGATACACGGCCGGGGTGGAGGGTGGGTGGAGGTGTCACGTCAGCGGGACGTACAAACCTAGCCCAACGCTGTTGGATGCCGGTGAGGTCATCACTGAGCACCTGCCTGACACGTACCACACGTACCAGCCAGAAAAAGTATTTTTTTTATATCAAGTATGACAAAAAACATCATGCATCACCTCAAGCGACTTGGCCTCGTACTCCTTCATGGCAGTGATGCACTGGTGCTGGGTGGAGATCTGCGTGTTGAGCCCGTTCTTGATCATGCTGTCAGTGCCACTAACGGGCTACGCACGCACACACGCGCGGACACACACCGTTAGCACGAGCTGCACAGGGCCACCTCCACTCAACCTTTATAGAACATGCCTTCAGGATTTATCCAGTTTCAAATTATAACTGTTATTACGCTTGTTAACCCAGGGAAGCCTAAGTCTCAAGACTATTTTTAAAGAGTGTCCTGGCAAGTTTTCACAGTTGGGGGTGACGTTGCTAGGTATAATCCCAAATTGAGTGATTTGCAGGTAATGTTTTTGTATTGGGATGTTTAGCCAATACAAGTTACATTTAGTTTTTTTTTACTTTGCTTTCTTCCTTAAAATAACTTCCTGTGAACGACACGCAAATATAAAGAATGTTACAATTAAAAAGCTGTCTTGCCTTCACCCCCTTCATATTTATTCCTGTTGTGCCATCGGCATCATGACACAAAGTATCCGTTTAGATCTCTCTCACAGCAATTAAACTTTTCATGTCAGAGAACGACCCATGGAAGCGGATATCAAAGCTACCTCGGACATGCCTTCAAGTAATGTCTGATGCACATCACAGGAGGTAGCATGTTCCAACTCATCCTGTTTGTTGCAAGACATTCAAATCGATATTTTTACGTCTCAAGAGATAAATATTTTCGAGGGATGTGCGGAACCAAATTTAATGGGGTTTTTTGGGCAGCCGCTAGTGATCTGGCCAACACCATTAACTCGGCACATGTGAGAACCTGGTTTAATCACAGGAAATCTGGTTTCAAACCAAATTTAGCAGTGCCAGCACGGTGCTCTGACCTCTTGAGCCACCTGGCAACCATTTCCAAAGGGTTGAATTCTTATATCCAGGTCTTAATTATTAGCCGCATCCGTCTAGCTTGGCGACCTGGAAAATATTTATGTACCTAGAAACCACACACCTCTATATGCCTGCGACTACTAGTCACGAACTTACTCAAGTCTTCCAGCGACTCGGAAAATACTACACACACACAAACACCGTAACAAAGTACACCCTCACACCCACTGCTGTTGTCAACGACTTACGGTGAACTTGATGGTGGTGCCAGTTGGCGTCGCCGCACCGAACGGTGCCCCGAACACGCTGCCCGCATTCGCCGTTGCCACGCCACCCCCAAACAGGTTCCCGCTGGTGCCCGTGCCACCAAAAAGGCTCCCTGTGTTTCCGCCAAACCCTGAGTCCCCGACCACACGTCCGAGGTAGCGTTTTGTTATGAGGGTGCAATGCAAATAGTGTTCGCTAGTTAATAACATCACTACCGGTGTCACCACCATGAACAATCGACAACATCCCTGAGCCAGTTAAACATACAATTGTCATGTTTTCGAAGTTATTGTGATTGCAATGAATGTGCACGACGCACCGAGTCACATGTTTGTGCAACCAAAGGTTTTCCTGCATATACATAACACAAAAATGTGAACGTATTTACTATATGTACAGCACAATACCTCACCTAATATTAAACAATAAATCACTCGTTATTAAACATTTCTGAGATCTTCTTTCTTCTTTGAGACTAAATACTGAATATTTTTCATTTAAAAAAATTGCGATTAATCAACACATTTTAAACAGGGTATAAGTTAATAAGGAAGCAGAAAGTTTCTATCTTGTAGCTATAAATATTGGCCATCAGGGAATTGAAAAGCTTTTTTTCCAGCCATGCTAACAGCAGTGTTGCTGCTCAGCATGGTAAAGTACAGTCAAACAACCCATATTACTGAGATGGTGTGGGGAGGCCTACATCCAGCAGTGGATCAGTACAAGGCTGCACAATTTACTTTTATTTTACATCTGTGACAATGACGTATGCTGCTGCACACACACCTGTGAATGTGTTTGGCTTGTTCTGCCCAAACACACCACCTGTGTTCTGCTGGGCGTTTGAGAAGAGTCCCCCTCCTCCACTGGGGACGTTGCCAAACAGCCCCCCATTCGGAGCTGCGCCAAAGCCGAACCCTCCTGTTGTGCCACCCGTCGAATTGGCGGGCTGTCCGAAAGCACCACCTGTTCCAAACATCCCACCTGGGCACGAAAACAGACGCAAAGATGTATACACATGCAATGGTGCAATGCAGAATAAAATACTGCTTGAGACAAATTAAAAACTAAAGCTAGGGTGAGGAACCTTTTTCTGAGGACCGAATACGACGTTTAAATTCCTTTGGCGTGCAGTCACACATTAATATACATCGAGACACTCCTCTAACCTCAAAGGGCACTTGAGTGACAGAGCACGCTAAAATTATAGTCTTGCCCAGTCAAAAGTATTCCCTTCATTTAGCTGGTTAGTGTGGCAGTGATGCTTGCAGTGATGGATACATTTCAAATTAAATTGTATTTTGTTTGACCAGATGAGATCCCGAGTGACCTGGGCCACCAAAATAAAATAAAATATAGCAATAAAATTAAATAGCAATAAATGTATATTGTTTGTGGGTCATTCTTAAGTGGTAGGCCTCCTATGGCCATGGGTTGGATGAAATAAAGTAGTGGGTTATATCTGGCACACAATCCACAGCTTCCCCATGCCTGAACTAACGACTTAAATGCTGCTGCTTCTGCACCAACACCCAGAGTAATATGAGGCTTCCCTTCCACGAGCCTACAGATATGGGAGAATACCTTAGCATCCCATCTTGAAGTACGTTTATTATACCTCCATGGCCGTACCTGGCTTAGACTGGTCGTTGTTGCCAAACAGACCCCCAGATGAGGACGACCCAAAGCCTGTCCTGCCGAACAAGCCACCACCGAACCCAGTGTCTGCCGTATATCACATATGCAGTGGTGATATAATATTAGGAAGCACACACAGACACTGCCTGGACATCACTACTAGCTAGTGCTGCGCTACGCAGCTATGCAAGCCCTCCACCCCCCCTCCTTTTTTTGTCGTATGTGTCTGTGGGATCCCACACACGCATTTACAGCTCACCATCCCCGGGGTTGTGCTCCAGTCACCACTGCTGAATTGTTGGCAGCACGTGAAATTATAATTAAGATATGAATTAAAAGCCCGAGTTTACTTCGGCTGAATGGCTACTGAATGAAATGCATAATAAATTAACCTTCGTAATGTAATCGTGAAGTTTCAAATAATGAACACTGTCCAATTGCTTTTTGATCAGCATAAACTGGTTATGGCATGACATTTTAGAGGCTACTTCTAAATCTCAAACGCAATATCCATTCGTCCAGATTTTTATATTTACCAGCCCACTGCATTCACATAATGTGTCGATCGCCAGATGTACATTATGTGTTCAGACTGAACAGTTTAACTAAATGTCTGGACTGGGACAAAATGAGGGATGGAGTTTGGCTGTGAAAAGTGGCACAATAATAATGGATGCCACATAACTACTCTACCGGGGACAAGGGACAGAGAAGACTCAGGGACCAAGGAAGGCAAGGGACACAAGAGATGTAGTCATGGAAAAGAAAGAAACATTGGTGACTCAGGGAATGGTCGCTATGTCACTTACTTGTGCCGAAGGGCCCCGAGGGAGCGGCTAAGACGCCACTGCCTGCGCTGGTGCCGAATCCACTTCCAAAGGGTTTTTGTGCAAACATGGTCGCTCAGCGAAGGGGTCGTTTGCCTGCGAGCACTGAAAGATTCACATGCATAAAACACACATACTGTTAGGATAAACGATCCACCTTCAGTATATCACTCGCTTTGTTTATGCAGACTAGTCACGTATCTACGCCACCTGCAACCAGGAAAATGTTCAGCGAGAATCAGGTCTACTGAAAGGTTCCCCAAGATATATTATAATTCCCTTTCAATAAAGCAAACAACAATGGGACAAATGTACAAAATACTACAGTTCTTGATCCTCTGCTTGTTCAGGGGGTCCTGTTTTGGGGTTTTGTTTTAAGATTATTTTAGCCAGTTAATGAGTGTTTATATATTTGAAAGGAAAACGGAACACCCAGAGAAAACCAATGCACGCAAGGGGGCAAGACCACCTCCGTACCGATGAAAACAGATGGGTATTAATCAATTTGCTATATTGACTTCTCCTGGTGAGCCAGGGTATGGCAACTCAACGCCCATGGGAAGGGAATTTCACGTGTGCGCCATCCACCAAACTTCGCCTCTACAGTGCTGCATTACACAGCCGAGCCCTGAGTCACGTCTCCCCTGATCTAGTCCCCCCAAGCCAGTTGGTATGCGTTTCCCTGATCCAGTCTCCAAGGATTTCCATAATGTAGTTCTCCCTGATCCAGTACCCCATGATTCAGTCCCCCCTGATCCAATGCCCCTTGTCCAGTCCCCACGAGTACAATCTCCCTGACCAAGTCACTCCTAATCTAGCTCCCACTGATCCAGTTCCCCAATAATCCAGTCCCTCTGATACACTCCCTGTTCTAGTTGACTAGTTCCCACTGATGATCCAATCTCCCTGATCTAGTCACCAACTGATTCAATCTGCCTGATCCAGTCTCCCTGATCTAGTCACCGACTGATCCAATCTCCCCGATCCAGTTCCCACTGATCCAGTCAGTCTTGAATCCCCCCCCCCCTCTCCCGATCCAATGCCCCCGAACCAGTCCATACTGGTTCTATCCTGTCGCGACCGGTCTAGACCCCGCCTGCGGAAGATTGCGCAACGCCGCAGATTAATGACGCCACCCTCAACCTCGACCTCCAATGGCCATTGCCATGGGCAACAGGGACCCGGAGTCAGCTCGGGTCAAGGTCAACGGGTCAGGTCAAGTGAGGTCAGGTCACCCGGGTCCCGCATTGCAGCACGCGTTACATTAAATACAGCGGATAGGCAACACGCGCTCACGTGACGCAGCATTGCGAGCCACCATTGGCCGGCGGTAACGGGCTAGACCAATCGATCGCGATCTGTGCTTATCAATGCTAAGAATTGTAAAATTATATTGGCCGCGCATTCGCTATTAATACGAATAAAACAAACACTCGACATTCGTCATTAACACTGCCCTCGTTATACAAACACACAATAGGCGGCGTGACGCTTTAACGGCCCTTCACAGCGACACATCCTCTCGTCATAATCTCTCGTCGTGATAAGGGCCACTTGCCCGAGACGTCGCATATTACACACCATCTCCTCTTCAGGAACGAATATGAACGAGAACGAACGTGTAAAGTTCGTATTATGTACGCCTGACAACCTCAACCAACCTGCGCAGTAACCCGGACCGCCCCACGCCATGTAAACACGAAACTTGGCTTGGCGGCTCGACGCTCACCTTCTCGCGTGCTTGCGACGACTCGGGGGGGGGGGGGGCAGCTTCACCTCCTCAAGATGCCTTGTTCGTCGCGTAACGGTGAGCAGGAGCGAGCGATGAGAGACCAGACCGCTCGTGGCTTCTTCTCGTCGTCGTCGTTGTTGTTGTTGTCACTGGGCGCCTCCAGACCCACAGCGCCACAGACGCGCCACGTGACCTCACCAAGCCCCGCCCCTTACCCCCCAAAACCCCACCCCTTTCATTAGAACCCCACCCCTTTCATTAGAACCCCACCCCTTACCCCCCAAACCCCCACCCCTTTCCCCCAAAACCCCGCCCCTTTTCCTACAAACCCCGCCCCCTGTGCCCCCCCCCACACTACCCCCTCTCGGCGGCCTCCTGGCCGAGCCCGCCAGGGGGTCGTGACGTCACCGCGCTTTATCACACGTGACGCGGCACGTGACGCAGCACGGTCGTTGACATTTGTCATTTAGAAGGCGTTGTCGCGCACGGCGCTTCCCGCAGTCAAGGCTCATTATAATAATTATTATATTATCATTATAATAATTATTATATTGATAATGATTATTTTCCAATGAGACGGAGGGAGTTTGCGATTTGTGGTCGCTTTTACGTCGATCGATGAAGGAGGGAATGGCGTCTGAATCGCACGCAGCCAGGGAGACCACAACAAGAGGCGTCACGGCGGGGGGGGGGTAGACGTCACGGCGGGGGGGGGGTGTGACGTCACGGCGGGGGGGGTGTGACGTCACGGCGGGGGGGGGGGGCTCCGCGCCTTACGAGGAGTTTGATGGCGGGGTTCAGAGACAACGCTCACCACCCCGATTATCTGGTGGTGATGCCGCTGCTGCTGCTGTGTTGGCAGTGATACACAGGCACAATTAACAACTATTCAGCACACTCGTCAACAGAACTGTCGCCTTCAAATAAAATATCTAACCAGGCGACGTTTCGGGCAAGTGACCCTGTGTGATGACACGTCACATGAGTTTAATTTCAACCCAAGCTGTACTTTAGAATGCGGAGCGAGGTTCGGAGATTCGGGGGCGAGCACGCTGGGCATGAGTGCGCGGTGCGGGAAGAAGATTGATGGCGAGTGAATCATCATCCTTGACGACGCAGCTATGTAGGGGTGCTGGGTCGGAGGGGGGCCCAGGGACAATTTATAAATTGGTGGAGGGGGGGGTCAACGACTGACCGATTTTCAAGTGGATTATCAAGTGGATTCAACCAGTCAACTGTCAAGATTCATAAGACGATGGGACACGGATGTTTTATTAAACGGAAGACGTCTGCGACATCGCTCGCGTTCGGTGATGTCGTTGAAGTCCGGGAGCTCGTCCACGAAACTGCTCGATGCACAACTGAAGAACACGACGCGCATTGTAACCGCGACGCTGAAACCGACGCCGACCTCCCGGGCCCGACTGTTCCAGCGAACGTTCCGCCACCAAATATTCGCAAGAACATACAAAGCTGAAAGGGAGTTGACACGTTTTCTTGCCAACGACAACCACCTGCCCATCATCAACCAAGACGTCAACAGTCTACCTCGCCACCGACTCAAGTGCCCATCTCCCCTGGGATATTGGGATCATGGGGCGATGACGCACCCTGCCTCAATCGGTTTGCCTCGTGTTGCAGAGGTTCACGAATGGAATTCAGCGGCCGCCCTGATTAATACTGCGGGTTGTATCAATTATACAAAACACTACGCGCCGTCTGCTTCACTGTCGACGTGAAGAATCCCGTGATGTTATTTGCAAGCGTCGGCCACTGTGTCAGCGTCGTGGTCTAAATTTGCCAAATGTTAAGTGTGCAGCACAATCACTCAATTGGCACTATACAAAGCACTCAACGCAAATATTTCGCAGGACCCTCCTGACAAAAATAAAGTCACGAGCCTCAATGAGGCTTTCCTGGGTAAATAAACGTAAATAATCATATAATATAAATAACACGCGTGCCGACCCGTTCGCTGCGTGACGCTAGTAAACAACTGCCTACACGCCGATCGCCTTGTTCGCGACGTCCGCGGCACGGCACGTCTCGTGCAGTGGAAAAACAATACCGGCGCCTCTCGAGGTGCGCAGCGCTGGCTCGGCATGGCCCTGGCGCGGCTCGGTTGTACAGTTGAGAAAGAGGCAAACGGCACCAAACAAAAGCGGTCCTCTACGGCCAACCCTCGCATTATCTTCACGCATCTCGACTCGCTCACAGTGTGTGCGTGACATCACAAACGTGTGTCTGGAGCTCGCAGTCCCGATTTCCCCCCACCACCCCCACCTTCAGTCCGAGTCATCCGAGTCATCCGAGTCATCGCTGTCGGACTCGTGCCGACGCTTGCCGCCCTGCGAACTTTGCGGTGGCGCGGTCGGATCCGGCGCCCCTTCCAGGAGCCCCGCGAAGAAATCTTCGGCCGTGTCGGCCTTGGCATTGAGTCCGAGGAGCGGGCGGTTCTTCTGCACACGGCGCCGGTAGTCGTTGACCTTGCGCCGGCGCAGCTCATCTGCCGGCCAGAACTTGACGAGCTGGTCGTGCCCGCAGCTCGTCAGGAAGCGTCCATCCCCTGTGAGCTCCAGCGCCTCTATGGGGTCATTCCCATGCTGCCCCACCACGCCGAGCACGCGGTTTGGCAGCAGGCTCACCGCCCTGCACATGGTGGTGAAACAAAGCGGGCAGGGTGGGGTGAGCAGCGCACAAGCGCACACCATTCAAGAGCCGAATGGCTCACAGGGCTATACCAAATAAATGAAACGGAAACCGAAACCAGCGGCACGGCGCCCATGATTAGATTGACCTGCAAATCACAAGTGGAACACGGAATATAATGATAGGAGACGAGATTGGTGATGTGAGACACGGGCCAAGAGACACAGAACACATGGTACAAAGTGGAACATATGTGAGGTGCGGTATAAATGATGATGACGATGGCGGTGGTGGGGCAGGAACCTGATGATGCCGTCCATGCTGGCCGTGCACACTAGGTTGTCTGAAACGCGTGCCAGGCAGTCGACCGATTCGGTGCGCGTAGAGAACCGGTCGCTGACCGCGCCGAAGCCGCCCCAGTTGAAGAGCAGCAGCCAGCCCTCGCTCGAGCCACACACCACCTTGGTCCCCTCCTGCTCACACGTGCCACCACCACCGCCGCCACCACGCGAGCAAAACCACAACTGTCACAACCGCCATCACCATCAGGCAAGACACCACTGGAATCATTGGACGTCGGTCTGCAATGTAGCCATCGCGTGTCGCTCCGTGTCGCCCCGTCTCCCTACAGCTTTGTCCGTTTCATTTTTGTAAAGACTGTTAATTCAAACTAAAATCTGATTTCACACAGCGCCATTCAACCCGGCCTCTCGAGTCTTCACCCGGACGAGAAGCAAAACCCCAACAACGCGGTGTCACAGCGCGCTCACCTTGACAATGGCGATGGAGGTGAGGTCGCAGTCCTGCACCTCGGACTTGACGTCCAACCTCCGGCGCCGCACGTTGAAGGCGCACAGCGTCCCGTCGCCGCTGCTCGCACACGGCGATCGTGACAGCGGCCGTCACGCAAAGCCTCACAACACGGCCTCGCCAGCGACACTTCAACACTTTCAAGTGATTTTAAGAATCACAGTTCCACCATAGCGCACAGTTCTGCATAAAGCAGAAGTGACATCTTGACTTAATTTTATTTTTTAACCTAAGTGACTTCACCGAAAGACGCAAAGAACAGAAGTGACATCATCGCAGTGATGAATTAAAACTGAAATGACATCACGCGAGCAGTTTGGTGCTTGTTTACTCAAATATGTGTAGTTCAGGTCGTTTTTCCCCGTTTACAGTTATCAATGCACGTGTCTTGTCAGTGTTTGTGTGTATAAGTGGATGTGTGGTACTGGCCAGGCGTGGGGGTTTTTGCCACTGTGTTGATCCGTGAGGTCGCATATTTAACATTATTTTGGCACAGATAAGCTATATGCTCTGCTTGACTGAAGCGGAAGCGTTAAGGCTGCGGGCGGTGGCCGTCCCCGCTCACCTAGTGGTGAGCAACGTCCTCTTGTCATCTCCCACGACCATGCTGCTGACGAAGTCGGTGTGCTCCAGCTGCTCCATGACGTATGTCCCCTGGCGGAAGTCCCACACGCGCACGACGCCATCGTCGCCGCCCGTCGCCGTCAGATTCTCGTCGATCACCACAAGGCTGTAGATGGCCGAGCTGCGTGCAGCCGCAAAGGTGAGAGACGGAGGCACGAGGGGAGAGCGAGATTAGCGACGCCGGAGCGCGACCTGCTAAACGATGCCGAAGCCTGACCTACCATTGCGCAAATCGTCTCCTGCTGTGAAGTCTGTCAGGGCGTGCCGGGCGGACTGGTTTGCCTTGCACATGCTGGAGGAGAACGCCGTTACATGGCTCTGTGGCTATGTGAGCTGACGTCCACTCATACATAACATTCACGCATATATGTATGTGTTTAATTATTTTGTGTATCTGCTGCTCTGTGTAAAAGTATTCACTAAATACCATGAAGCACAGTTCTGCCATGAAACAAATTCCTGAATCCTCTACGCAAGCCCTATCCCTAACCAAGCACTAACTTCAACATTTCTTACCATAACGCAGTCTTAACTCCAACACAGTGCGAAATAATGTTTATTTAGTTTTATATAAAGCGTCATCGTTTGTTTAACCCAAAAAACCTCTATTATGTGTCATCATTTGTGGAAATCCTATCTCTCACGATCACTGAGAAACCGCAGACAGGAGCTGGTAGGCAGCAGCCAGGCGGTGAGCAGGTGCTACCAACATTTTTCAAAGCTCTGGTCCTACATATGTATGAATGGTTTCAGCCAATGATTGAAGGGCCACTCACTCGTGAGCCTTCTGAATCCTCTTCACCAGCTTGCCCTGCTCCACGTCGAACAGCAGCACAGACTTGTCCTTGGACACGGAGTAGAGCTCTGCGGGGAAAGGCGGCAGATGTGACGCACGGCTCACGAGGGCCAGGAAGGCACGACGCCCATCGATAAACGCCCTGGGTGCGCGTCACGCAACCAACACATTCGCGTGCGTAACACTTCCCGCCCGCACTGCTTGCCGCACGCACACATACTCTGCGCGTTCACGGAGCGGTGGCGCAGTGGTTAGCGCAATGCGCTATGAACCCGGCGACCCACATTCGATTCCCCACGCATGTGCCAACATCAGTGGGGAATATCTGAACCGGTTCAGGGCCTCCCGAGGTCAACTCGGTCTTACACGAATCACCGGTGCCGTGCGTAATTTAACATCAGCACTGGTGGGGAGACAAAGGCGGCCGGCTGGCGTGGTGCGAGCCACACCACCCCCTCGTAAGTACGCCGTGGCCAACCTTCAAAGGTGCCACTCGCCATCAGCACCTGCCCCACCTCGCCTACATGGGCTACGCGCGAGACATTTGTCTCTGCACGTGTGTGCGTGTGTGCGCTTGTGTGTGCGTGGCATACGGGCGCCGTCGTCGGAGAAGGCGAGGCCACGGCACGCCTTGCGGTGATGTCCCGAGGACCACAGCTCGCGCGTCTCTCCCTCCGTGCATGAGTACGAGTACCTACGCACGCAAACATGCACGACCACGCGCTGATGGAAATACATCGGCTCACAAGGGCGCAGATGCCAAAAGACCATGTAAAATTGCTTTAAAGTCTGGTGCATGGAGGGTGTAGGCAGGGAGTGGGGTATGGGGGGGGGAGGTCACAGGTCAGAGGAAGAGTCAGCAGCAGCCTCACTCACAGGAAGATATCTCCGTCGAGGTCGCCCACGGCCATCACGTCGCGTGACGGGTGCATGCACATGGTGGTCGGGATTGCCTCCAGTTTGATGTCCTCTGGCGCCTCTCTCACACGTGGCTCTTTGGGAGGCTCCTCTTCCTCCTCCTCCTCTTCATCTTCCTCTTCCTCATCACTATCGTCTGTATCTTTATCCGGCTTCTCATGCTCCTCTCTGTGATCACCGCCATGAGTCGTAAGATCGGCTTCTAAGCTGGAGGCATCAGTCACGTGCTGCTGCTGTTCATTCACAGCCCCCAGCGTCTCGCTCGGCTCCGGGTCGCCCTTCTCCTCAGCGGGTTCCTTGAGTGGGAGACATGTGACTTCGTCCTGTTGGGACACCATGTATGGACAGCAGGAAATAAACAGAACCAGACTAAACGTCCAGAACTAGGCCAGTTTAAAGATATTAGTTTTCAAACCAGACTTAAATATAGCTCACGATTTTCATTATTAGCCAAGGCAAAGCGTTCCATAGCTTGGGAGATGCACTGGCAACCCCCCGATCAGCTCAGCAAATAATAATTGACCTTGGAGTACTGAGAAGGCCATCTGAAGATATCAGGGACCACGTTGGTCGATAAAGATGGATCAGTTCCTGTAAATATTGCAGATGTTAATCGTATCTGCAGTTCACCAGCTCTAGGGTCAAGCAAATGAGCGGCGTAATCACTCACAAGTTAATCTCTAATCTTATTCTTTGGGTCTTTCGGTAAAGTCACGTAGATAGATTTATAAGGGCACGGGGTGACCAATAATGTCTGAATTGGTCTGTAATAAGGCAGGCACTGATAAGGGGTTAACAGGTATGCAATTTCAGTAAAAGTAAGTCTGGAGAAAGGAGGGGGATCCAGTCATATCTTGAATACCACCCCTGTTGAAATAGGTCGTTGTTCCAATGTCCATACTTCACCACACTAGTCAGCTCGCGGTGAAGGGGTGCAATCAAGGAACGGTTAAGCTATCACTCGTCACTGAGGTGAGCCACGGCTCAGCGCGGTTGGCTACGTACGGTGCGAAATAAGTTCTACATACATAAAAATAGTTCAATACATTGGCCAATAACACTGGCCTTAACATTAGCGCTTCTCCACAGCACACAGGATGTGCCAAGGATCATTGCCCAAAACGTCGCCGATTATATATTTGATATTGACGAATGTGCTGAGTGTTTGTTAATTGTGGTTGTGCACCACTGCCAAAGCAGCACCAGCAACGCCAAATAATGTAATCACTGTAGTTCATGGCGCAGTGCGCTAACCACTGCGCCACCGCTCCAAGCATAAACAAATGCTGTAGTAAAACGCAGACTGACCCACGAGTCCGATTGTACGAGCCAACACGCTGGCTGCTGATGTTACTCACGGGTTGAGCCGCACGTCTATTGTATCCATAAGACATGCGGTTAGGAGATTACACTACTCAACATCATCGCAGCCGGGGGCCTGTGCCTGTACAATGGCCATCGCTGGTCTGAGCACGTCGGGTGCGATGGACACGAAAGGAATGAATGAAGAATGTTTTGCATATAGGAACGAAGACGTGAGACCACCACCATGACATCAGCTCTGCTCGGTCCCCGCACCTGGAGGAGCAGGGGGGCACTGCCCCCCCCCCTTCCCGCAACCCCCTAGATAAGAGACACCGCGCGCCAGCCTTACCATGGTGACCCCGGGGCACGAGGCAGCAGTAGTCGGGGTGACATCCAGGCTCAGGGAGGAGAGGTGCGGCATGACCTCACAGGGGTGAGGAAGGGTGACGAACGCCGGCGCGGTAGAAGACGTCTTGAGCGGAGCCGGCTCCACGTGTCGGTGCGCAACGCGAGGTGCCGGAGCAAGGCTGCCCGAGTTAAAGAGCAACACGTGGGTCAGGTCAGGGGAGATACAAGTTGGAGTCAGGATACGGTCAGTTAAGTCAGGATTGGTGTAAAGCTAAGGGTTAGTGTTAAATACTGCATTCGAGGTTATGGTCAAAATGTTGTAGATAGGTTATATTAATGTTATCTTAGGGGTTAGTGTTCAGTTCGATTGAAGGTAGGCTAGTGTTAAGTTAGGGTTAAGTAAGGTAGGGAGGGTTAGCGTACGGGCGGCCGCTTTAGGTTAGGATGAGTGATTACGGATAGGCCGTTAGAGATACTGTTCTAGTTAGCCTAGGGTTAGAGTTAGGTTCGATGTAGAGTCAAGTTGTGAATTACGGCGAGGTTGAATACAAGCTAGTTAGTGTGAGTTAGCAGTTAAGCTGAGATTAGTGGTCGGTGGGGGGGGGGTAGCGTTAAGAGCTCACCTCGACGGGTTCGGCTCCCACCCGGGCTGCGGTGTCCACTCCACGTGGTCCGCCGACACGATGAGGCCCCGCCCCCTTCCACCCGGGGGGGCGGGGCACTTCCGCGTCACGTGGGACGTCCCTCTCGAGCCCTCTTCACGCGACCCCCGCGCGCGTCACTTCCTTTCCCGCTCCAGCCGCCATCATGGCAACGCAGATGTCCAAGAAGAAGAAGGTGAGGCGGGCCTTCTTCGCCCTTCCTCGCGCCATCGCGTGCCGCTGCCTCCACGAAAAGCGACGCGGCGGCATCGGCGTCGTCTCGGGCAGCGATTGGCGTCGGGCTTTTGCGTGGATGGCGTTGCGCTAGGTGCGATTGAGGGTGGATTGCGCGCTCGCCCCGTGTAGCCGGGGTCGCGGTGCTTGAAGGTTCGGGTTGGATTGTGGAGAGACGGGGAGAGTTGTGTTGGCCGTGAGGCATTTACAGGGTATTTGGGAGTCATCGTGCTGCTTGTGCAACACTTGTTCAGTCCACTGCTGGATCGAGGCCTCTCCACACCTCGTCGGGCATTCATTTTATTCGGCCGTACTTAGTCGGTTGGTGCGGCTTTATAGTGGAGGGCCCAGGCCAAGTCCCAGGCCAAGTTGAGCTTGCACTGAGCCTCTGATGTTAGCCGAAGCGAGTTTAATAGTACACGGCTTGAATTCGGCGCTATTAAGTGTTATGCTGTGTTATTCCATCGTGATGGAGTTTGTTCATGTACCGCTGTTCACGCAGCAGTACAGAATCGCCAAATACAGAACTTAAAACTTTAGAGCGCGGTGCGCCACCCGCGACACCACCGACCGCTCGAGCTCCTATGGCGGTGATTGTTCGTGCGAGGTTCTCTCCCGGGTGACGATGCTGCAGCTTCCCTCTGATGGTGGCGAGTATGGGGAGCGGTGGCGCAGTGCTTAGCACGCCGCTCTATGGAGCCGGCGCCCCGGGTTCAATTCCTGCTGAAATGTTCGCCCATCGGCGAATATTTTAACCGGTTCTAGAACTCCGCTCGTAGGTTTGCTCGGCATCATAAGTAGCTGGGTGCGGTGCGTAAACATCGCCGCTTGGGAGACAAAGACGGCCGGGCGTTGTGCTGGCCACCGCACTCCATCGTGTGCCGTGCAGGCCTTCATTGGGTGCTACTCGCTAACAGCACGTGCGACAAATGCTGTTGACGACACGGAGCATCTTTTGTGTGCCGGGGAGGTTTGGGACTGCAATGCAGTGCGTGTTGGAATGCATGTCGGGGTTGTATGGCCGCATGGAGTTTTTATTTTGGAGAGTTTGAGAGTGGATGTAGAGGTTTTAAGTGAGAATGGGTGTGCGTGCGAGAGTAGGGAGTATACACGTGCGTTCTAGGTAGGGGTTCGTCGTTGGGCTGTAATATCGCCGATGTGTCTTCGGCTGCTGTTGCCACGTGTTCGCCACGTGCTCAGAGCGGGAGCTTCCTCGGCATGCCCGACTGAAGCTCCGTTGGCACGTGGTGCAAAACGTTGGACCATCTTTTATTTGTATGTACGTTTAACTTGTTTCGTACCGTACGTATCCAACCGTGCTAATAGGAGTTTGTGGGTGAGATGAGAAGGGAGTGTGCATGTAGGTCTGTAGAGAGGTGTGTAACCCCCCCCCCCCTCGTGTTACACAGGTTGACTGGGCCAAAAATAGTCTTTCATGTGGTTAAGTAAAATGGCGCGTGTCGTGGACATAGCAGACTTTGAGATACAAAGGTGGCCGGGCGTTATTGGTCCAGCCAGCGAACACCATCCCCCATTCACACGTGTCTATTCCGCACCCATCTTAATAGGTGCTCGCTAACCACTATCCACGTGGATGTGTTGGCTTGATATGGATTCCAAGTGCACCTAGCCTGGCACCACCGCTGCGCTCACGTCAACGTCACTTATTGCCTAATGATGGCTGTTGCTGTTATGAGTAATAGGTGTTGACTAGCAACACTTGTTCCGACTTGGCTACATGGTTATTTACATGTATCCCTCGTGCTTTGTGTGGTCGTGTGAAGTTTGTGGCCGATGGAGTCTTCAAGGCCGAGATGAACGAGTTCCTGACTCGGGAACTCGCCGAAGATGGCTACAGCGGCGTGGAGGTGCGCGTCACGCCGACCCGCACGGAGATCATCATCCTCGCCACCAGGTGATGCCCACATCTCCCCCAGTCTTGAATTCCGCAGTTCACAAATTCCCTCCCGGCGGACTTAATCTCCCTCCTATCAACCTTGCCCCTGTTCGTGCGTTCACGTATGGCTCTGGTAAAGATTTTTAAATGACACAAACTCTGTCCTGAAGCCGTCCCCTCGTGGCAAGCAGACCTTGAAAGTGGTATTTAATTCCTGAACTCAACGTCATCCGCAAGAATGGGAATTGAGATATTAAGCACGTGTATGTATGAATGACTTGAATAAAATCGCCTGGAATGCATGCGATCGTGTCGAGATTATGGAAGCTCGGCACTCGGATAGTGCTGGAATAGGTGACCACCATGATTAAAATAGGACTGGGCTATATCCTGAGCAGTGCAGCAGAATGCATTATTGAACTGAACTATACTCTCATGCATTCTTCAACCACCAGCCCCCTCCCCCCTTGCACTGCACACGTACGAACCTTACCCTGTGCCGTGTGTGACCATAGTGTGTTTGTGCGATTGTGTTGGTGGTTGTGACCGTCACCGTGAAGGACCCAGAACGTGCTGGGAGAGAAGGGACGTCGCATCCGCGAGCTCACGTCCGTCATCCAGAAGCGATTCAACTTCCCTGAGGGCAGCGTTGAGGTGTGGACACTAGTCACTTTATTGCTTTCATGCGATAGTAATTTGATCCCAGTATAATTCTGCTCCTGGATAGGGGGGGGTACAAATAGAATATATTTTTGTGATTAATTAGTAAAAAATGTTTAGACTTTTGTGCGTAACCCTCCACCTAAGGTGATGAGCGTCGCAACGGCAGCGTTTGTGTGGTTTTGGTGATGATTTTGATGACGAGGCTGAAGGGCAGTCGCTGCCCCGCTCTGCCCGGCCCTCTGCTCGCGTTTTGCGAGCGTGTGGTCACGGCGCGCGGGGTCGCCCTGCCCCGTGCTCTGATGCTAAAGTAACGAGGCATTTGTCTGAAAAACCACGACGTTACCATCTTTTAAGCCATAAACTAAAACTTCACCCTTGAAAACCCTGCAGCTGCAATGCCCCCTACTGTGTAGATCAATACATTAGAATGGATTTAAGAGGTAGCTCTGTGATGGCCTCTTCTATGGGCTATCTTCTATAATAGAGGGCGATGTACTGCCTGCGCGAGAGTGGAGTCGCACGACTCGACCACCGATAGCACAACTCGGGATAAAAACCAG